>NW_010972631.1:6951249-7520462 GCF_000737465.1 Haliaeetus leucocephalus
CAAAGAAAGTAAGGTTAGTATCTGGTGGGTGAGAAAAGCAGAGTTTTGCATCATCCACAGAGATCAAAACTAGCTGCAAGTCTAAGAAAGCACTGCAAGGAATCCCAGCAGGCACCCATGAAAATGATTAACAATAACACTTTAAAGGTGGACATTTTCAAAGCGATGTGCAAGGTTTTAGCCTCCTGATATCCACCAAATGTGATGAAAGTCATATGGCTAAAAGTTGTGCAATGCTGTGAAAATTCACAAGATTAGGATTATTTGATCAGATGACATGAGAACCATATGATTAAAGTGTCTGTAATTCCAGGTTCCAAGACAATGGAAATTTATAAGGCTCTTTATATCAAGAGACTTTAAATAGCTAGAGGAGTGCAGAGGGCATGGTTCAAGTTCACAGAAGACTGCAGTGCATGGGTAGATAGTTGTACAGGTATGTGAATGTAAGTGAAGTAGGCTAACCTGAATACTTTTTTTCCTTTTTCCCACACAGGATTTTTATGCAACTGTGTTAAGTTCCCATATGTTGTAATATGGTACTCTACAATTTGTATTAGTGGCTTTTTTTACAATCAAGAGTTTTGATGGGCATGTATCACAATTATAGAGGCTTATGATATATACCCCATCAAATACCTGTGCATAAAAATTAGGATCCTTAATTCTACCAATATTGCTGAACAAAATAATTACTGATGTATAAAAAACAATAAAGAAGGTGGCAAGAGTAAATATTTTAGGTATCATCCACCTCAGCTTTAGCTGTCTGAACTGAAGTGTTCAGTCTAAGGTAGCTGTTTTGTCTTCTAAGGCAAAATACAGATGTCTGTCCACTTAGATGCCCGTCTTAGTCATTCATCCCCTTTTACCTCTCCACAATTCACCTTCTGAAAGCAGCTCCATCCATGTATTGTCAACTTTTATTTTTTTTTTTCTCTCCAGGACTTTCTGGAGTCTGTTCAGTTTGAGTCTGTTCAATGATCTTCTCGTTCAATTTTTTTTTAAATTTCTGGACTTTTCTCCCCCTTTGTTGATGTTTCCTCCCTTCAGCAGTCTTGCTTTGTTGCCAGAAGGAAGAGGAATTAGTGACAAATGGGTGAATCCCAGAAGTTTGGTTCCTTATCTGATGTCTCTAAAGTTATGAACTTTTACATTTCCAGAATTGGCCTACAAAGTTCATGAGAACAGAATACTCATGAGAAAAGACTGCCTTGCATGATTTTGAGCATTTCCCCCCTTTCATTTGGCGAAGCATGCGATTTGAATAGAGGACTTTGGCATTCTTACTCATAGATGTTGCCAGAAACCGGAAGCACAAAGGCATACAAAACTGAAGCAAAATGAAAATAAATTAGCCAAGGGTTTTGAAGCTAAAAATAGTTTGGTTTGCAGAGTTCAAGTTTTAGGAAAAGGTTCAGGGTCAGGAGCTGGAAAATATCTGATTTGATATGGCTTAAATTTACCCATTGATACAGTTTTTTGAAGTTTTACAATTTGGACCTTGTATTCGACATGAGTCTGAAAGAAAGAAGAGTTGTATTTATTCTGTCAAATTCCTGCCTGGCTGGGTATCAGCAAGCTCTGCTTCATGCCCTGGGTGCAGCTCTTACATCATGGAAGAGATAGTCTCTGCCATAAAGATGATGCAGTGGAAGCGGGCAGACAAAAGATAATTATTATCCAGAAAATACAAGTGAGGAACGTGACTTGCCCAGAGTTGCAAGGAGTGCTGGTGGCAGATACAGGAGCAGGTCTCTCTTTAGAATCAGCTCACACAAAGACCGTTTTTGGCCTTTGAGAACAAAGCTTTCTGACACTGTTCTGACAGTAACCTTAACTCTAGAAGCTGGAGGTTAACTGTAAACCACACGTGGTCAAGAGTATCAAAGCATACTGAGAATTACAGCTGTGTGATGGAGTTCATAGTGGTGGTAAATGCCACTGCTTCTAATAGAAGTTGCCTTCAGCCACGTCTTAAAAAGCAGAATGCCTTATATTGTATGAGAAACTAAAAGGTGGTTTTTCATATGATGGAAACTATCATTTAGTTTTCTGCAAACATTTTTGTGCATAAAATAGTGACTTTATGTAAATATAAAAATATTTTGTATAGGATTGAATGGCACCTAATTTTCTAAAAAGAATGGCTGATGAAAATAGTAATTTTCTTGTTGAAGTCATAATACGGTTTTTGAAACATGGAATGAAATAAAAGAAAAATGGACGTCTTGATACAGCTCTGCTGTTACTATACTCTTTTTGAGCACCAAAGAAGAGTTGAATAGTCCATTCTGTTTACACTTGAGCATTTATCTTTGGGTTGACTTCCAGATAATCGCTTATATTTGACTGAGACGTTAATGTGAATTTCTAGGTGAACTCAGAAAAGAATTTAAAAAATGACAAAATACAAGGATTCCAAACTCCAACTTATAATAAATTTATTGGTAAATGGATAATGTGCCAGAGCAGAAACAAATATGAATGATGGAACACAGGACAATCTTTCAAAAATGAAGTCATAAAAACTTAATGTGTCTGGAAGAAAATGAAGTCCAAATGTTTTACATTACATTTAGGAAACCAGTGCATTTTAATATGACTTACAATTTTTACTGTAGAGCTTGTTTTCTCAGCAGTTGTAATGGATAATATGATCACAGGAGGAAAAGATAAATATTTTAAGCCAAACTGAAAGCAACTTTACATTAGTTGCTGCAAATAAAAGTAGTTACTGTCTGTAATATACTCAATATATGGATGCTCATACAAATGCTTAGTATTATTATGAATAATGCTTAATGCAAATACAAAGAATCTGGCAGTTGAGAGAGCCACAGCAGCTAAAAAAAAGAAAAGTTGTAAATAAAGTGAATCTTACTCCAGCCTAATCTAGTAGAATTTAATAGAACAAAGACTTAAGATCTTGGCATGGCACTTCAGCTGTTGCTTGCATGAATCTTAAAATTGTAGCACAAAGAACTGTGCAAGCCCTGAAGTCATGTTACGGATTCAAGGGTGAAGAGTACAAATTTACCTTTAAGATTCCAAGCTGAATGCCTTAATGTACCTCTACAGCTTGGATCAATACACAACTATATGCAAATATCAGATGTTTTGGTACACTTTAAAAATCCCGTTTGCTCCTGAGAATAATTGTTCATAAGCTATTCACTGATTACTACTTTTATATGCCTTCACTGAAATTTGTATATTTTGTGTAAATCGGTTCTTCCAGTTCTGTTTCCTGTTTGGACTCTTTTAGGGACTGATTTGCCCAAGGATATTTTTAGTGTTCTCCTTAGTCCATATTGCCTGATGTATCACTAGAGTGAATACTGCTAATATGCTAGGATATTGCAAGCAATGAGATACACTGGTGAGAGACTCAGAAAAAAAGCACCAAGCAATTTATTTATGTCTCACCAGAATATCAGAGTCAATCTAATGGGCAGTGCTGCCAACGAGCAGACAAGTGAGCAATATCTGGCATGATTCACTGCCCTTGGTGCATCAGTGCCTCTAGTGACCCCTCCTGATGAACCAGGAATTTTGTGGAGAGCAAAAGGGAAAGGCCAGTTTCCATTAGGGGTTATTCACATGGGACAGAGAATGTGCTGGGAAGGGAATCCATGGAGCAAACAAGCCATTGAGGAGTGATATACAGGGAAGATGAGGACTGAATAATCTTTTATATTAAGGATGTTCTTGACTTCACAGAGCTCTACAGGGCAAAACTAGAGACATTCCTATTGGGAGCTTCTGCATCAACTTCAGAGGGGGAACTAACACTGAGGACATCTTGGGAATCTGCTGCAGACCTCCTGACTGATAGGAAATAGAGGAAAAGGCCTTCTTCAAACAACTACTGAAAATGTCCCACCTGCAGGCACCTATCATTATGGGTGGCCTCAACTGTCCAGACAACTGCTGTAAGGGCAATGTGGCTTCACGCAAACAACCCAAGGTTGAACTGTGGGGGTGACACATTTCCAGTGCAAATGTTGGAAAGGCTGGCCAGGGGTGTTGCTCTGTGGGACTTGCTGCTCACAGACTGAGAAGGACTGATGGAAAATGTGGTGACTGGTGGCATCTTAGGCTGTAGGGAGCACAAGGCAATGGAGTTCAGGATCTGGAGGAAGGCTGGAAATAAAACTGCAGAGACAGGGCTCTAGACTTTCAGAGAACAGACTTGGTTATTTAAGGAATTGCTAAGCGAAATCCTCTGGGAAGCAGCCATGCAGGGGCAGGGTGCCCAACAGAGCTGGATGACTCCTTCAAAGTGAACTCACTGAGGGATCAGGAACAAGCCATCCCTTTGTGTGGGAAAACCGGAGGTTTCAGCACAAGGCCAGCTTGACGGAAAGGGAGCTTCTTGATGAACTAAAATACAAACAGTGAACATGTTTGAAGTGGAAACAGAGACAGGCAACAAAGTAAGAATAGAAAAGGATCACTAAGGTACTTAGGGACAAAATTAAGGAAGTTAAAACCCAGGTGAAGCTGAAAATAACTTCATTAAATTGAGCAATAAGGATGGGTTGTAAAGGGAAGATGTGGGGCTGCTGATGTATGAGAGACAACACAGCGTGGTTTATGTGGAAAAGGCTGAAGTACTCGGGGCCTTTTTCACCTTGCTTATCACAAGCAGAACCTTCTCCCTGATCCCTGCAAGTACCAGAACAGTTTGGGAAGGAGCCAGCACTGGGTGAACAAGTTGGAAACTACTTCAGCTGGACTTATTCATATTCCCGAGACTGACCCAAAGGTGCTGAAAAAGTTGGCTGCTGTAGTTGGCTCGCTGGCTGCTGTGATTGCAAGGCTCCTGTGTATTGTCTGTGAAAAATTGTGATGAATGGAAAAAGCAAACATTACAGTCATATTCAAGAATGGCAGAAAAGAGGTTCTGGAACACTGTCAGCTGCTGGCTCACCTCAGTCCCTGTGAAGATCATGGTGCATGATCTTCTCTTGGAACCCATTTCTAAACTTAAACAGAACAAGGAGGTAATCAGAAACAGTCATTCTGATTGCGTTCTGTAGTGAAATGACTGGTTATGAGAATGAGGGGAGGTGGATGTGCCTTTAGTAAGGTTTCTGACTCTAGAGCTCTCATCTGGAAGCCAAGAATGTATGGGCTGGATGATCAGACCATTGGGTGAGTTGAAAATTGGCTGGGCTGCCAGGCCCAAAGTATAGCACTCCATGGCTCCGTGCCCAGCTGGCAGCCAATAACAAGCAAAGTACTCCAGGGCTCATAATGGAGCTGATGTTCTTCAGTATTTTTACCAGTGACCTACATAATAAACCAGAAAGCACTGTCCAGCAAATTTGCAGGTGTCACTAAGTTAGGGAGGAGCTGCTGATGCAGCAAAGGACACAGTTTCTATCCAGATTGACCTTGAGAAACTTGAGGATTGGGCCAGCATGAATTTCAACAAAAAGAGTACATATCTGCATGTGGGAAACTGGGAACAGGCTGGGTGAGTAGCAGCCTTGCTGCTAGGAATCTTGGGAATAAAGTGGAGGGCAAACAGAGTTACATGCTCCTGTAGGTTGGAAAGGTCTCTGGTGGTTGTCTTGTTGAACCTTCTGCCATTACATCAGGTTGCTCAAGGTCTTGCTAATTGTGTTTTGAATATCTCCAGGGATGGAGATTCCACAACCTCAACCTGATATAGTGCTTATCTACCCTCATGTTGGGAATTTTTTCTTATATCGAGTTGGAATTTTTTGTGTTCCAGCTTGTGTTTGCTGCCTATTGTCCTTTCTGTGCTTCTGAGAAGAATGGCTCTGTCCTCTCTACACCAGTACGTTGTTGTAGGCAGGAATAATATTTCCCACAGCCTTTTTTCTCCACACTGACCAAACCCAACTCCCTCAGTCTCTCCTTGACCATCCTGTGCTTCAGCCCCCTGACTACCTTGGTGACTCTCATACTGGAGTGAGCACAGAGGCCAATATCTTTCTTGTGCTGGAGTGAGCCCCAAATCAGCTAGAGAACATGTGGTCTCACAAGAGCTGGAAAGCGGGAAGAGTGACTTCCCTTGACTGTTGGCTAAACTCTTTTTAAATACAGCCCAAAAGCTGGTTGACTGCACGTGCACACTACTGACTCATGTTTAGCTTCTTTTCCGCAAGGACACCAGGGATTTTTCTGCAAAGCTGCTTGAATATGAGCCAAAAGTGCTCTGCCATTATGAACATGGAAAAGTGCATAATGGGCTACCATATACCTTAGGAGGGTGTGGCCAGCAGATTGAGGGAATTTATTATACCCCTCTTCATAGCACTGCTGAGACCACCTGTGGAATGCTGTAACCCATTTTAAGCCCCCTCTTCAAGTGGATGTTGAAAAAGGGAATAATCCAATGGAGGCCTACTTCAATGGACAGGGATTTTGAACAGACAACCTTCCAGAAGGGTTGAGGAAGCTGGGCTCATTCAGCATGGCAAAGAGGAAGCTAAGGGATATTCTGGCAGCAGCCTACAAATACTTGAATGGGAGTTGCAAAGGTTATGGAGCTTAACTCTTTGCCATGGTGGCAGATGATATAATATGAGACAATAGGAAAATCTTTTTTGCTGGGAGGGTAGAGAAGCACAGGAATAGGTCACCGAGAGAGCTGATGGAGTCTCCATTCTTGGAGGTTTCAAGACTTGGCTAGATAAAGCTGTGGCAGACCTTATCTAGCACTGGCAATTGTTCCTCTCTGAGTGGGATTTTGAGACCTGCAGGGTTTCTTTTCAGAAACATTTCTGTGATTCTGTGATCTGATGCTGTTAGGCAAGAAGCCTTCAGATGAATAAACTGTGCTGCTCCCCAGAAATCATCATTCCTTTTCAACACTCAAGAAGGCACAGCTGGAATGAACAACGCTTTCCACTGATAACCGCCAAGAAGAATGGAATCCTTTTTTTAATTTGGACTTGGCTGTAATTCACAGGCTGATTTTGACCTTCCTGTTTCATTTCTATAGTTCTCTTTAGCTAGGAATGAAACCACTTACCTTAGAGTAGCTAAAAATGATTCAGGATTAGTAAACATTCTGCTCTAAGACAGCTGAAAAGCCTGTTGTTACTATTTCTTCACTGCTTTGTCACCACATTTCACAGAGGGTGTTCTAAAATGAAAGATAGGCGAGTATATTTTCTTGGAAATGCTGGCAAATATCAAGAAGTTGAGAGTAAAGACTATTGGTGTAGTGCCTGGTGATTTGCCTCATCTGGTGGATTCTGAAGCAGTGACATTAAATCCAATTTCCCAGTGAACCTCATTGGCAATTTAGTCAAGTGCAACAACTGGCTGTGAAAGAATCTAGAAGTTTCAAGCAATGTAACAAAATCCATTAATTTATTTCTTATACTTTTTTTGCTATTACAGATGGAAGTATCATTAGAGAAACAAGCCTATATTTTAGTTTTTATTAGCTTAGTTATGTTGTTAGTATAGTTATGTTAAGCTATATTCAGTAGATTCATGCTTTTTCACCTCAAACATTACTTGATCAAGGATGTACTCCTTTACGTGTCACATTTATATATGATTCTATTCTCCTGGCATTAGGAGCTCATTTGCAAGAAATGTACATGTAGGAAAAAAAGGACTCTTTTTTACTCTGGTTCTGGTGCTCAGTACAAGTAGGGAAGAAGACTTCATGCCTGGTATTCTTTATTTTGAATGAGCAGGAGGCATGACCTAGGCTGCCTTGTTTATATGCGTTGGCCAGTAATACAGATTGGATGGCGGGGGGGGCGGAGCCTGATGTGGTCAACAGCATTAAACAACTTGCTCTTTGCAGTGAAAAGTGGGCCTTGAAGTAATGAATTGTGTTATTCCTGCAGAGGCAAAAATAAGGCACGGCTGTTCTGAGAGAACTCTGACATAGTAGTAGAATTTTAATTGTTCTCATTATGCAAGTTTTATTAAATGCCTATATTTCAATGACGTTTTTGCCAGGAAACTGACAGCTGTTTCAAGCTGATCAAGTGGTTGGAATTTTTTGAAGTGTTATGGTCTATGTTGTTTACTGGAGTCAGACAAAGGGACTGAGAGTTTCCAAAACTTTTAGTCCTCTTGTTCCAAAGAGCAGGTTAATTTTTAAATGCTTAAATGGCATTCAGTTCTAAACCAAAAGTAATGTCACACTGCAATAAAAGCAAATAATAGTTCCTTTGCAAAGAGAAAGCTTACTAAAGAATTGGAGGACTATGCCATTTGGAATGCAGATATAAAGTTAATCACTGATATGTTTAGATTGGAGTAATTTAGGGAATGAGAAATTCCAAAATGTTTTGCATTAGCCAATGTTGTTGAAGAGGTGACCTGGCAAAGCATAAAGCCTGTGTGTCAATTAGCAGTTTTCTGATAGCCAGAAAACCATTACTTTGTGATTCTTCTTGAGCCTAGAAATGGCTCCCACACTATAAATTATAATGATTTCTTCCTCTTTTTATACTCGAATCTCCAGGTCTTTACTTCAATATTTCCCCAATACTAATACCAAATGTTTGGGTATCTATGATAGTGTATGAACCTCAGTTTTACGGATACGTAAGAACTGCATATTCTGCTTGTGAAGAGTCCTAAATCAATGGGAATATTTTTGCATGTGAAATTAAGTATGTACATAAGTGGGGGATCAAGGCCTGAGCAGTGTGTTTGCTTTCTTTTGTCTGTGTTGTGTTAGACCCCTGCCCTGGGAAAACCACGAGATGTTTTTCAAGGAAATCTAGTTCAGAAAATAGTCCTGTTTCAAGGATTAATATGATGTAAAATACAGGCTCTTATAAGCCTCTTGGAAAAAAATGTCCCTTACCAAGAGGTTAAGAAAGGAAGAAGCTGCTTGGAGAGAGCTCAAACTAGGAACTGGGCCATCGTGTTCCTTTTATAGCATAACTACCTGGATAGATGTAATTGGCTGTCTACAACCACCAAGATATGCAGAAGCTGATCCAGGAATGTCTGATGACCTGACTTCTGCAGAACTTCTAAGAAAGACAAATGGTGCAGAGCCTGGAGTCTGACCTCTGTCTCAATTAAGGAACTGTGACAAATAGACTGAGGCTCTGGTTGCAATTTTTAGCCCAAGATCTGCACAGCCTTCTTATTAGTGACACCCAGAGGGTAAAACTCTCCTTCCCTTTATGGGATAAGCAGTACTAGTGCAGTTGTGAAAGTTCTCTTTTGTTTTATTTTGCAAGTTAGGAATGTACCAATGAGTAGTTGCTTTTTGGGTAGACAGAGTATTTTCACTAGAGATTTTTAGAAGTGTTTTCCATTAATTTGAAGAATGTTTTGAAGCAGGTAAGAAGCAACTGTGTTTCTGCAACAGAACTTTATCCTCCTTAATCCCATACACCACGTTTCTGCTGTATTTTAAAGCCTCCTGTCTCCTAGTGTTTTTCTAACTCTCCCTGCTTTAGACCTTCCTCTTCCACTATTGTGTGTGCAGCTTGACTAAAGCCTTTCAGAAATCTTTTCCACTAGTGTTTGACTGTCTCTTGTCAGATACCCCACAAGAGACCAGCTCAGTTTTAGATTCCAACATGGGAAAAGCCCATATAGAATCATAGAATGGTTTGGGCTGGAAGGGACCTTTAAAGGTCATCTAGTCCAACCCCCCTGCAGTGAGCAGGGACATCTTCAACTCGATCAGGTTGCTCAGAGCCCCGTCCAGCCTGACCTGGAATGTTTCCAGGGATGGGGCATCTACCACCTCTCTGGGAACCTGTGCCAGTGTTTCAACACCCTCATTGTACATTTTTTTTCCTTATAGCTAGTCTAAATCTAGCCTCTTTTAGTTTAAAAACATTACCCCTTGTCCAATGGCTACAGGCCCTACTAAAAAGTCTGTCCCCATCTTTCTTATAAGCCCCCTTTAAGTATTGAAAGGGTGCAATAAGGTGTCCCTGGAACCTTCTCCAGGCTGAAAAACCCCAACTTTCTCAGCCTTTCCTCACAGGAGAGGTGTTCCATCCCTCTGATCATCTTCATGGCCCTCCTCTGGACCTGCTCCAACAGGTCCATGTCTCTCCTGTGCCAAGGACCCCAGATCTGGATGCAGTACTGCAGGTGGGGTCTTACGAGAGCGGAGTAGAGAGGGAGAATCACTTCCCTTGACCTGCTGGTCACGCTTCTTTTGTTGCAGCCCAGGATACAGTTGGCTTTCTGGGCCGTGAGCACACATTGTCAGCTCATGTCCAGCTTTTTATCCACCAGTACCCCCAAGTCCTCCTCCACAGGGCTGCTCTCTGTCTCTTCATCCCCCAGCCTGTATTGATACTGGGGGTTGCCCTCACCCAGGTGCAGGACCTTGCTCTTGACCACATTGAACCTCATGAGGTTCACATGGCCCCACTTCTCAAGCTTGTCCACGTCCCTCTGGATGGCATCCTGTCCCTCAAGGGTGTCAACCTCACCACTCAACTTGAGAAAGACTGTGTATTCTATCTGTGAATCCCTGTCATCCCAGAGGAAACAGAGAAGTCAAGTGAACCCACTAGGACAGGCTTTTCCTCATTAACTGGTTAACCTGCTTGTCGTGTTGCAGGTCCAATAAGAAAATCCGTGACAGTATATGTGTTAAGAATGACATTATTTTCTTCTCTAGATTACAATGCTACTAAACTTACAAATGGAAAAAGCCTGCCATTTTTGTGAACAAAGAGCTACTACATGTTTTTTACTTGAGCAAGTGTGCTGGTTTTGACTGGGATAGATTTAATTTTCTTCATAGTAACTGGTATGGGGCTATGTTTTGGATTTGTGCTGGAAACAGTGTTGATAACCCAGGGCTGTTTTGGTTCCTGCTGAGCAGGGCTTACCCAGAGCCAAGGGCTGTTCTGCTCCTCACCCCACCCCACCAGCGAGGAGGCTGGGGGGGCACAGGGAGTTGGAGGGGACACAGCTGGGACAGCCGACCCCAACTGACCAGAGGGGTATCCCAGACCATAGGACGTCATGCTCAGCATATAAAGCTGGGGAAGAAAAAGGAAGGGGGGACGTTGGGAGTGATGGCGTTTGTCTTCCCAAGTCCCTGTTAAGCGTGCTGGAGCCCTGCTGTCCTGGAGATGGCTGAACACCTGCCTGCCCGTGGGAAGTGGGGAATGGAGTCCTTGGTTTGCTTTGCTGGCATGCGCAGGTTTTGCTTTACCTGTTAAACTGTCTTTATCTCAACCCATGAGTTGTCTCACTTTTACCCTTCTGATTCTCTCCCCCATCCCACTGAGAGGGAGGTGAGTGAGCGGCTGCCTGGGGCTGAGTTGCCGGCTGGGGTTAAACCACGACAGCAAGCAACGTTCCTTTCTATTCCTGTATTAGTGTGAACATCTAAACCCACTGCTGATTTTATTGGCTAAACTACCCCACCCTAGTGCTTCTGACACAACCTACTAAGTCTAAAGACTAAAGTGGTGGAATAGGTAGCACCAAAACACATAAAGAAGGGTCAAAAATACATAGTTAGGAGTTTTCATCTTCTTGCTTATAATATACCACCCTATTTTGTTGGAAAAAATAATCCATTGTGAACAATATGTAGCTTTGCAAACATACCATGAGGAAGTACTGGGCTCTACCAAGGGTACAAAAAAAGGAATCTTGGCATTACAGTTCAATCTTAAATATAGGAAGAGAGCCTTTCTTTAATCTCAGTTCCAATGAGAATAAAATTAGTAATTTATGAATTTTTTTGTCATCTAGGAGCGAAAGCAAGGAAATAAGAGGAAGATGAACTTCCTCTGCTCTAAGTCAGTAGTACACTAAAAGTAATAGTCCCTTGTTGAATTTTTCTTAAGAAAAGTGAGAAATAGAAAGCAGCCCCCTGCCCCAGTTCCTTGCCCACAACGTTTGTAACACCAGCATGTAGAGGAATCTTGGACCTGTAGTGGTTCATTGTGATGAGCCAACAGCAACCTCCAAAGACGCCATCCTAACAAATCAAAATGCTGGCATCTCTGAGTCCTTCAGCATGATTTCAGGGTGGAGACTCCTGGTTACAGACCCCTACAGGTTCCTGAAATTCTACTAGTAAAATGGATTTAAACTGGGAATTCCAATACTGCTGATTTCTTGGCAGACTGGGAATAATCTG
This sequence comes from Haliaeetus leucocephalus, assembly GCF_000737465.1. Taxonomy (NCBI): domain Eukaryota; kingdom Metazoa; phylum Chordata; class Aves; order Accipitriformes; family Accipitridae; genus Haliaeetus; species Haliaeetus leucocephalus. The sequence goes on from NW_010972631.1 coordinate 6,963,347, forward strand.
CACAATGCAAGCAGTTCATCATTAGTCCTTTGTGAAAGAATACTATTTCTTTGAATTTGCTTATTATAAAATAGCCCTGGTTTACAGTTTATTATTCAATTTGCTAAGGTTGCCTGAGAAGTAGGTGGCTCTGTTCCAGACCGTGGAACTCATATAATGGTAATGTTGTGTACTTTATTTACAGTCCAGGTCTTGTTCTCTGATCAGCCTTTATGACAGCTATTATGACCACACTACAACTTAAACAAGCTTTCTGGTGTCTTTGTTTTCTAGGTCAGAGCTTCCCAAATTTTCTCATTTGGGTCCTGCCATTGTGCAGATGGTAGATATTATCAGTGATGGTGCCAGCAGCAGCAGCAGCTCCTGTCTCTGTCATGGTCCATATGCACATGAGTAAAGACTTACACCTTCACTCTTTCTCCTTCATCCTTCTGACCCGTGTTCTCTCCTCCCTAAACTAACTTGGATGCATTTTGCAACTTGTCTCTCTTCTGCCACTACATACCATTTTGAAAGAAATTTGGAAAACTGCTGTAAGTGGTACAGAAAGAAAAGGAAGCTGCAGAATATTACTAAGGATGAAAGTAGCATCATGGTGGAAACTGAGAGCAATTTTTATTCTTGTTCTGTTGTTTTATAGGATTTTTTGAGACTATAAATAGAATATTCCAATGAAGATCACAGATGCAGTGTCTGATGGAGATAAAACTTTGAGGGTCTCGACAAAACTAAACCCAAATTCTAATAAATTTCCTATTCCAGAAATTATTTGGCAGTCCAAGAAGGAAGTTGGGAAACATGTATTGCTTAACATACTGTTGAAATAGAATGTTTTGTATTAGTGCATTTTGCCTGTGGCTATGCCAAACTGAAGACACCTCCAGCTTGTCACAGAAACTAATCCCAGCCTGGTGGGTAATTGGATGGAGAGACCACCTGGGAGTCTCGGGTGCTATAAACACAAGCCAAAAAACTGTGGCTGAACACTTGGCAAATATCTGACAATGGAAATCTAATGAGTGGAAAGACTTCATTTGGCCCTATTGTTATTCCTGAGCTAACAGACCAGAGCAGAAGAAAGTTATTACTTTTTACTCATTAATTTGAACAATGAGGGAACAGTAAGAAATTGTGAATTTTTCTAGAAAAAGGAGCTTTAATCCTAGAGACGTACATATCTTCACAGAATACTGCTAAGCCTCAATGCGTTGTGTGAATTATTTTTAGGAATGAATGGTAATTATTAAAGTGGATTTCATACAGTAATATCAATTAATTCTTATCTGAAGTTGCTGACTCACTGAAGGGAAGGACTGCCACTGAGGGACCTTGATATGCATGCTGACAAGTATCTCAAAAAATGTAACAAAGAGAAATGCAAAGTTCTGCACCTGGGAGGGAATGATCCCAGGCTGGGGAGTGACTGCTAGGGAAGAAATTTGTAGAAAGAAGACCTGGTGGTCCTGGTAGACAAGATATTGAACAGGAGTCCACAGGATGCCCTTGTAGTGACAAAGGCTCTTCACATCCTGGACTGCAGTAGCGAGCGACAGCTAGTTGGTCCAGAAGAGTGATTAGTCCACTCCACTCAGGCCTTGTGAGACCATATCTGCAGTACTGTGTCCAGTTTTCAGCTCCCCAGTAACAAGAGAGATATTAGCAACTGCCCGTATCCAGTGGAGGGCCACCAAGACGGTTAGGGGGCTGGAGCATACGAGGAATGAAGAGGGGCTGAGGGGTTTGGTTTGTTTAACCTGGAGAAGTGCAGGCTAAGAGACATCTAATTGTTGTCTCTAACTGCCCAATGGGTTGGTTAAGAGGAAGCCAGACTTTTCCTGGAGGTTCATAACGAAAGGACAAAAGGCAATGATCACTATTTGCGACAAGGAAAATTCTGACGTGAGAGCGGGTAAGTGGTAGAACATCTTCCCCAGAGATACTATGAAAACTACATCCTTGGGGGATTTTCAGAACTTTACTAGACCTAAGCTAGCTGATCTAGCTTTGAAGCTGACCTTGCTTTGTGCAGGGAAGCTGAACTAGCTGACCTCCAGACGTTCCTTCCAGTCTGAATTATTCTGTGATTGTAAATACTGTAAATCCCCATTTACTGAATTCTTAATCAGAAGAAATATATCAACTCCACTTCCTCATGGTCAACATTTAGAACCGATACAGTGTGTATCAAGCCATTGCTGTTAGGGCATAATGTGTAGCTAGACAGTTTCTCCCCAGTTTCCCCCATTGAAACAAATATTTCTTCCAGGCCTTGACAAGAGTTGTGTTGGGGAATCTGCTTGGTTCCAGAATGGGATTTTTGATCAGAGAAAGTCACAGTCCACAATTACTAACGAAGCCCAAGTGGTTGAAGCATCAGCCTGGGAAATGAACATTCAGTTTTTTCCTCTGCCTGATTCTGGAACTTGGAACTACATGGAAAATGAATGCTTCACTTGCTGCAAATGTTATTTTTAGGTTGATCTCTCATCTTTTCTCATTTTATTACCTCATGCTTATAAATAAAAAATGCTGAAGCAGTCCTTCATAGGCTTCTCTTCAAAAAAGCCCTCAATCTTGAAAGAGTGAAGTTATCTGAACACCTTCTCCTAAAGGAACTTGTTCTCGTGCTTAACTGGTGTTGGATTCCATTGTAAGCATAACTTCAAATTTCACCCATGATGTTTAGATTTGATAATAATACTTATTTCCAGATTTTGATTCCTTGTCTAACTTTCCTCTTACAAATTCTCAATATACTGTAGTATAAGAGAAATAAAATCTCTTTTTACTTGCTCTAACTTCTGTACAGAGTATAGATGGAATTTTTACTGATGGTAGCTGAGTCTTTCCAAGAGTAAAATTCCCACTGCCATCAATTCTGCTTGTGTGAACAATGAAAGGTGAAACTCACCTAAACTCTAAGTTACTTGCTTAATCATCCCTGGATATTTGTAATCTTTTTTATTAGGTAACTCAAGTCATGGAACTGTTTTTTTCAAAGTGAAATAATTTTAAATAAGGCTTTTTATGCTGTGATATTTTCAAGATGCTGGCCCATAAGAAATCACTGTACTTTTCACTGTGACTGAACAAACAGATTTATGTAATTACAGTGATTATGATATGTATTTATGGGATCAGGAAGGAGATAACTTTCTTAAGCTTTTAGACAATGAACAAATGTTACTTGGTTTATTTACCTCTCATTTTTATTAGGTAGTGTGGAGATGGTGATGGAAAAGGAAAGCACTGTTCTGTTGCTTTCTCAGCCTTCTCTGATTTGTGGACCCCCTAAATATTTTCTGAGATTTTTATAGTTCGGTGTATAGGCTTTTGGCCTTTTTCCTTGGGGTTTGGTTGATTCTCAGTTACCCACAAACAGGTTGTATTTTGCTGTCACTGTGCACTGTGGATGGCTATATAGTCCTCACTGCACCTGTACCTGAGCACACCAGAGCTACTAAGAGGATTTACTGCCATCTTACCTGTGTGAGGTGAGGAAATATCATCCCTACTCTCTTTCTGGTAGAGAGAGACACAGGACAGGACTCGGGATGTCTCCAGCATGATGCTGGACAAGGGGAGAAAGCCCCAGCTCTTTACAGGATGGTCCTAGCCTACGCTCCCCGTTCCTCCTCCCATCCACAAAACAGCAGTTGAAGAGGGTCAGACTAAACCTCTGTCTAGCTCTTCTTCCCACCCCCAGCAGCAGGCACTGGTGGATGATGAAAGAAAGCACTTAAGAGCAAAGTGCCTTGTCAGCGTTGGCCCTTTCCTGCCCCTGGGACTCAGAGACTGGGGGGCTGCCAGAGCAGGAGACTGGCGGCATGCTGCCCATCGTGTCTAGCAGCTGCCAACGCAACTGTCAATTTGTCTTGTCCGTTCCTGAAACCCACTTATAACTGTGGCTCTCGAAACATCCCTTAGAAGTGAGTTTCACTGTTCAGCTGTACCATGTGTGGAAATCTGCATCCTTTTGTTTGTTTTACATTGGTATCGAGTGCTAAATAGTTTTCCCAGTAATGGATTTTGTCATCCAGGCCCTAGATGATTGCCTAGGTATGATTCTTGGATACGTATTTGTATACAGTTCCCCTTAGAAAAACAATTATCGAAACTCCAGTAATTATTACTCCACATGTTTCTTCATTGTCCAGTTTATTTGGGCAGAAAGCTTGCCTGGGTAAAACTCATACTGATACTGAGCAACTTTTAAATATCTGAGCCCTGAATCTGCTAGTGCCTGAAGTCCCTTGCAATTTATATGAACTTGCTGAAAGAAATGGATCTGATTCAGACCTCTATATGCCAATTGAAATAAAAATTGATCTTAGAGAAAGCCTGCAGAACCAACCTATGTGCGAACAGCGGGCCCATGATCTCCAAATGAAGACTGAGATGCAGCCCTAAGATATTTCAGGATGAGATACTTTTATTTGGAACTCTGATGAAAACTAAGGAGCTACTATGTGAGATTAAATAACTTTAAGGATATTTCTAAAGCATAATTCAATTCCTCGTGACTTGGGAAAGCATTCTGCAGCAACAGGAATGAAAGCAAAAGCATCAGCATCTCCAATTGGTTCAATCTCTAATTTAAAAGAAATTCTGGAAAAAGAGAGACTGGTTTCATATATAAAGTGTATATAAAAATGCATATACTCCTGTACAGCTATCTTCATTCATGGAGCTGAGAACAACTCTGTGAATAAAATGTGTGGATGGGCCTTTGTAGGGAGTTAGCAGTCCCTTTTATTGGCATCTGTGTTGGGTGAGGACTCAGGGGCACTTTATAGGCTGGCATGAAGCATGGCAAACCGGATTTATTTAATCTAGGAGCTAGAAAGCTAGGCAGAATTTTAAGAGTAACAAATTTTTTTAAGACTAACAAAAAACCTTAATCTACTATTATATATTCATTATGGCCAAGCACATCCTCTTCTTTACTGCAGGGACATGAAAAATTGGCTCTAAAAAGTGGACATTTTACTTTAACCAACTTTAAAAATCTATCAACCCAACAAATGACCCCCTGCTGCTGCATATTTTGGTCCACTCTAAAAAATTGTGGGAAGATTGCAATAAACATCCTTATTAATGAAAATGTAGCACAGCATGTGAAACTGTTTAAATTTCAAAATTTACCAGAGACCAATCCTTGGCAGCAATTCTGTCATTTCCCAACAGTCCACTCCAAGCGGTAAGTAGTCCCTGGCCACTGCTCTTTCATCTGAACTCTTAGGGTACTTTTCAAATATGAAATGTCCTACTGGTTTCCAGGTTGCTGAGAGTCTGAGTCACAATCCAAACTGCACCCCGCTAGCGAGTAGTGGGCATGGGGCTTGGGAAATCTAAAATAGCTTGGAGAGGTCTATATGATCTGGTAAGCATAGCCATGAAATCACTCTTTAAGACCAGTTTTGCTAGCCCTGCCGCTCGTGAGCCTGTATGTACAGCCTGAAGGCTGGGCAACATGCACCCAACGGAGCAGATGGGATGACAGCAAGTGTCCTTTGCTCTCTGTGTGATATGTTGATGACAAGTTGTGATATGGCCAGAGAGCAGGTAGGAAGGATAGTTGTAGCTACTGCAGCTCCAGATGCTGCTTGGCAGTCTGGGACAAAAATTATCTCTGAATCTGATCGACTAGGCTTTGCCGTGGGCTAAGCTTTCCAAAGGACACCTGTGGAGCGCACAACTTTTCTAGGCTCATTTGATGAACGATGAAACTCCTACAGTCCTGTCATACTCTTTTATAGCCCAGACACACACACATACTGAATCCCAGCCAGATGGGAGCCTGGTTTCGCTGGTTACTTCTGCAGAGATGCATAATAAGTAGAGCATACAACATCTACAGATCAAGTTTGCAGGACATCAGGGGAAGTCTGGCTGCACTTCAATAGCTGATCTAGACAAACATGAACTTCTCTGACTCGTACTTATCACTGAAAGATCTTCTTGGGGCCCAGATCAGCATCTTCTGTGCTGTACAATACCCTTCCTCTTCAGTTCATGCACTTTCTTATGAATCTTAGTCCTCCTTAACTATAAACAACTAGTTCTGACTTGACAGGTCCCACAGCTAAACAGCTTTTCTCTAGTATAAAAATGTGCTCCTCTCCTTCTCCAGCACCTTTGTTTGCCTTCTGACATACTGTGTTTTCTGTGTTTTAAGTGCCACCACTAGAACTTTTACTTCAATGTTCTGCAGATTGGGATTTTTCACTCTCAAGTACCAGTTACTTTCAGGTTTGTGGAAGGAAAGTTTATCCTAATTACCTCAGCAGCTGTCCCCAGACACCGTTCCTGTATCAGCTGCCAGTGAAAAGAACGCTGTGTCGTTGAACGTGACTGGGGATGGGATCGGGGGAAATGATGTCTTCTCCTGTGCCACAGAGGTGCACTTCAGACTCACAGCCATGCAAAGAGCCGTAAGAAAATGTCCTCTTGCTATACTGAACTCAAAGACTGCCTCATCTAGAGGCAGGTGCCCCCAGATCATAAGAGCAGTTCCTTGACACACGTACTGAGATCCTGTAATATAACATGGACCAAAGAGCTGTAGAGCCCGAGTTGTTGCTTGCTTGCAGAGCAGTATGTATCTGCTGGGTTGGCTTCATGCCATGCTGGCACAAAATCATGAAAAGAGCATGAATGCCCTTTGCAAAACTGCTGCCAGGGTCTCAGCAGAGTTTTACTGCTTGCTGATGAAGACAGAAGATAAGGTGGTGACTTATTGCTGAAAAATCTGTACATACAATCGAAGTGACAGATTTACTACTCCTGAAATGAAAGGAAAAGTTTTTAGGCGAGCCTCCTTGCAGCGTAGCCATCTTCTGTGACTGACGCACAAGGGTGAACGGGGGTGAGGTGGGTGGGAAAAGGCAGCTCGGAAGAGGCAGGGAGGTCCAGGTGTGCCAGTGCCTTCCAGGGAGGGCTGAGCAATGCCCCTCTGGGTGCCTCTCAGGCCAAGCGTCGATAAAACCAGCAGAACCGCTCCAGCCATACTGCTCAACACAGTAAAACTTTTCATTACGTTCTCTGGGCAGGGAAGCACGTTTTTTTTGCAAAGTTTCACATAATTATCCACATACCCCCCCAGCACAATAATGACAGGTGTTTCTGGTTTACGTGCCATTTGCACTTAAGCACTTCTGGCACAGATAGGCGTGCAAGGAGGAGCTGGCGGGATGCCATCACCTTGAGGCACTGCAAACTCCAGCCTCTTGGCTCTCTTCCCTTCCTTGGCTGAAAAGAAAGAATGTGGTGACACCTCTTTGCAAAATTAACTTCATTAAATATCTTCTGCTTCTCAGAGATCTCCAAATTGTGCCTGTGAAGACAGGACACCTATTTCTGCTTTGGAGAGAATTCTCTAGGACCTCATAACAGGATTTTATGAAAGCTATTTGAAGTAACTTTTGTTCAAAATCTCTGTTCAGGATAGGCTATATTTCCAAGGAGGATAGAGCCAGCTCAGTTTACTTTGGTTTTCAACATTTTTGCATGCTTTTTCTTTCCTCTCCTGCCCCCCCTGCCCCCTGTGTCATATTAGAAAGGTTTATTTTTGGAAAGAGATTTAGGTTCTTAAACATACAGCCATTTTAAGTGCTCTGCAGTATCTGAGGCACATCTGCATGGGGTTGGCACATACGACACAAGATCTACAGAAAGATGCCTTTCTGATGTGGTGCTGGGGTATACCACATGGGCAGGACTCTCTAAGGCATATGTGATGCCGTTAGGCAGCTACCAAAATCCTGTCTTTGGTGTCAACAGTAGGAAACATAAAAGCTGAGAGGCTTAACCAGGGAGCATGCGTGTGTTGGATGGCTGTTGTAGCTTCCTTTTTTAATGGAACATGGAAGAAAAGGGGAAAGAAAAAGAACAAGGCAAGTATAAACTTATAAACAAATATGGTTTTGCAAGCTGCCTGCGGCAAAGACAGGCATTCCCATGCTGGAGACCAATAGCATTTCCAGCTTACTCTTCTTGTGTTCTGTACTTGGCATGTAGATGAAAGATTAAGAGTGCACAGGCCAGTAAGGACTATCCATTGCTGACACCCCACAGACTGCCATCCCGAATCACTGGCAAAAGCATTCAGTACAACCATATAAAATAACAGTGACAAAAGCAAGCAAGCAAAGACAGAGCTTTTTCCCACCCAGCATAAAAATAGCTGGAAAAACCCTCTCTGGCCCCAGAATGCAACATCTTATTCAGGAAAGCAAAGAAGATAGTTATGATAATGGGAAAAACAACTTATAACTAGTTTATACTTTGTGCCAGGCTATTGGTAAAGGATGCTTCTTCAGAGGCTGAGGGGCTACATAAATGGTGTAGAAATAATGAAATCCACCAGTTCTCTCATAGCAGCTTCCAACCTGAACTGAAAGGTTCTCTTCTTATTTGTGTTTACTTACCATCAGTTGGATGTTCTACAAAACACAGAAGCACAGGAAGGAAGGAGCTTGTTCTCAGGAGTTGAGAGACAAAAATACATGAATGTGTGAAGGAACAGAGAGAAAAATCTAAAGGAAAGGGTCATTTCATTGGAAGTTCTTAGTAAACTTTTTTTTGTATTGGGTGGTGTTTTACCTTTGCTTAATTAATTTGTAAGCAGACAGGTGCTCTTGTTTTTGGCTGCGAGTTAAAGATAGTTACACTGCCTCCAGGCAGCTCAGACCATAGAAGCTACTGCAGTGTAGCAGCACTCTGCAGTATCAAACATCTAAGTGGTAAAAAAGAAATAATCAAATTTTCTTTCAGCCTTCAGCTGCTTATTCATTAAGCAACTTCCTTCTACATCACCGCTGTTAAAGCTCTTGCATATCCTCAAGGTTATGGGCAATTATCACCACCTTGGATGCACCCTCTTGAATGCAAATAATCATAAACCATGCACTTAGAGCTTTCCCTTTTCAACGGTCTGCAGTGCAGGCCAGTGATATCTCAGCTGCATCCCAGACAGAAGTGGGATCAGCTTGTTGCAATTACCAGCAAGGCATTGTTAGAAATTAAATGCTCTGCCTCCTTCCTGGAGCTTGCTGCTGGTGCTTTGATTTCTTGCCACCTCCTGATAAAGCTCATTTTGCTGCCTACTTTGCCTGCTCCACTTGTAGGTATCCCAGAAGCTGATATGGTATAAGGCCTGTCACTACCCTTTCAAGAGGTAAGAAGGGTCTACGTAACCTGAAATACATTGTCCTCATTAATTATTCCTGTAATGTGGTTTTGCTCCTCTTCAGATTCCCTTTTGGTAAAGGCTTCCCTGGAGAGGTATATTTATGACTTTTGCTCTAATCCATACTTTCCTTTCCTTGAGGCTCTGGATAAATGCTAGAATCTAACTTTATCCCTTCTTTTCTTCTGAAACCTGAGGTCAAACTACAGAAAAACCTGTATGTATCATATCTCTCTTCAGCGCCTCGTTTTCTCCTGTCACTATTTGGATGAAATATGTACAGTTGTCTTTTAATCAGATAGAAGCTTTAGTCAGAGCCTCAATAATTGTTCTTTTATCCTCAGAAGCTTTCTCTGAGTTTCTTCATGTGCTTTGATATTTGTTACTTTTGGGGGCAGGGTGGAGGGGTGATCCCTAAGAGAGGGAATAGGGTGTTAGTAATCTGCAAGTGTGCTTGGAGGACACAGCTCCTCATCTGAGCACTGTGTGTGCTGTTGAGTCCAGGACATGTCAGAAAGACTGCTGCCGTTTGCATCAGCCCTGAGTTTTCAAACAGTAGGGCTTTTGCTGCCTCAGTTAAGTGTCTGCCTCCAGAAGCGGAGCCTATTTGCCAATACCACTTCCAATAATATTGACGTCAACCAGTTTTACCTCCTTGTGATCCCTCATCTATCTATTTCCACCGTTGCCCCTCTCCTTAAAGAGCAATATGAAAGCTGACTTCCCATTTTTAAGGTGTTTATGAGTGTAGTGAAGTTCTGGTTCACGGCAAGATGCTACAGCAACCTCAACAACAAAACCTAGTTATTTGCTGTGTGAGCAGTTGTTGTGGTTTAACCCCGGCCAGCAGCTTGGCACCACACAGTCACTCCCTCACTCCCCCGCAACGGCATGGGGAAAAGATTTGGAAGGATAAAAATGAGAAAACTCATGGGTTGAGATAAAGGCAGTTTAATAATAAAAACTAAACAAAAAACTCCACCCCCTAAAAAACCCAAAGAAAAACAAGTAATGCAAAAAAACCCCAAACCGCAGTTGCTCACCACCAGCTGACTGATGCCCAGTCAACAGTGGCAGCCCTGGCAAACTTTTCCTCCAGTTTTTATCGCTGAGCACTGTCATACGGTATGGAATATCCCTTTGGTCAGTTGGGGTCAGCTGTTTCAGCTGTGTCCCCCCCCGAAATTCTTGCCCACCCCAACCTACTTGCTGTCAGGGTGGTGTGAGGAGCAGAAAAGCCCTTGGCTCTGGGTAAGCACTGCTCAGCAGTAACTAAGACATCCCTGGGTTATCAACACTGTTTCCAGCACAAATCCAAACCACAGCCCCATACCAGCTACTATGACAAAAATTAACTCTATTTCAGCCAACTACATTGGAACTACAATCTGCCTCAAAGGTAAAAGGATAACCCAACGAACTGTGATGGTGATAATAATAAACGTTTTCTGGCAGAATATGAGGTGTGAAGAGATCACGTGCATTTCTTTATCATGACCTTGAACTGCAGAGGAGTAAAGTGATCAGATTATTTAGTTGCTTTGTATTTTGTTAGTTTATCTTTTCAGGTGTTTTGTTTGGTATACCTTTGGTCAGCTTTATATGTATTACACGTTCTCTCTGTATATGCACACTTAATATAAAATATTATACGTATAGTAGTATTTAACAAATGTTCTTATCCTAACCCATGACTCAAGACTGACTAGAACAGGTCAAAGCTTTATAACTAGCATGGTTATAGTTTTTTCTAGGTGCCTGAAAATGCAAAATGGGGGTCTCCACCAAATGAGAGTTCAGTGCCTTATTTGTCCACTTTACGATAGATACCAGTAACTGGCTGAACTTCAGGGGTTCCACCACAAATGAAAAAGTCTCCTTTGGTAAATGCAAACCTTTTGGTGAATGAATCAGAGACCACATCAGGGCTGAAACTGCAAATAAGTAAATTTCATTACAGATTTAACTGGGTCCATGTGTTCAGTATCAACAGCTTCTAAGGAGGGTTTGTTACTGATGAAGAAGAACAGCCAGCAGGAAATAGTGGCATGCTGAATTAAACTTGAGCGCTGTAATCAAGACAAGGCATTGGTGTAAATTCTACTCCTTTGATGTATCACTCCCCAATGTTATTAGCTAACAACTAGTTGTTTGCTCTATATTTCTTTGAGGCAACAGTTGGGGTTGGATGACATTTATTTTCTGTGCTATTGGTTAAAAGGACAAGTAAAGATTTTCTAAAGTAATTTCAAGCAAAGGAATAACTCAACAAGCAAATTAGCAATGCTGCTGACAGTGGAGGAGAAAGAAACCCTATTTGATGCTGCTGATTGTACAAGGTCTTTTATTGTGTCCAAAGAAAGAAATACTGAGGATGCTAAGAATAGTATTTCGTAGGAAAAAAAAGTTTATATCGTGGGAAAAAATAACGTGACGTCTGTGATGCTGAACTTAACCTGTGCTTTACCAAGGGAGCCATGATTGCTCGGAGACATTAAAAAAACGTCCTTTTCTCATGGTATTCATTGAGTGATGGGGATATAAGAATGGTTGCAGGAAGTTGGCAAACAGACGGCTCTAGCCAAACACAACTTAATTGTTCCTCTGTAGCTATTAATTTCTAAGATACTGTTGCTAATTATGCAAATTTTTGTCCATTTTTCCCTGCCTTATCAAAGGACAAGACTGCAGTACAGCTTGTTGAGACAGTTTTTTGTTCTTTTGTGGAAATTCTTCAATTATTAATCAAAACAGCAGACTGATCAAAGCCTCTTGCCATTTAAAATGAAAATATTTTGGGAACTCTTTCATGCTCATATTTAGAACCTGATGAATCTCCCAGTAGCATAAAAAAAAATTTACTTTTTATGTAAATCTATGATGTCTAATAATATGTGCTGCCTATTTTAGGGTATTGTATGAGATTTATAGGCCTAATTTTTAATCACTGACACTAAAGCAAAATTTTAAAGACTAGATGACAATCACTAGAAGATATTCCACCTAGTAGCCCTTGGTTGGTTCCAGCCTGTAGGCTGCTCCTGTCTAGTTCCCGTCTTTCTTTTGGAGAGGATGGCAGCAGCTATTTGAAGAGCAGATCTCCTTGAAGAGCTGAATAGCCCTTGTGTGCCTGTGGCTGTGTGTCTGTCTGTGCAGAGACCGGAGGCTTGCCTCGCTCCGTGTATACATGCATGCATAAAGGCCAGCCTCCCAAGTGCAAAAGCAGAACTAGAAGTCTGTCCCAGGCTGTCACATTTCTTTCCAGAAAGAATCAGGAAATGCAGAACATCTAAGTAATCTTTTCAATTAAACTATAATTGTATTTTGCATTCTGACTTATTCCAAGTCCCAGGTGATAACTGACTGGGGGAATCTATAGTATATACACATTTGGTATTGCTCAGAGGGCTACTCAGGGATCCTGGCTTCTTGCTCTGCCCCATCAATGGCTGTGGTTACTCTGCCTATTCTCAAAGAAAAGGACTTCCCAAAGAAGGAAGATAAACCAACAAAGTTCAAGTACATTGTTCAGCTAGAGCTGGAAGAAGTAGTTCCTTGATTGTATCAGGTCAGCAAAGCACTTGGATTAAAGTTTGAAAATTCTGTGCCATTACTTAATATTCTACTCGGTTCACTGCAAGATATTCCTGCATGTCATGCAGACTCAGTGCAGCGTTTCCTAGGGTTTAGTTTTAAAAGGGAACATGATACAGAATGCATCATTGTAGGGCACTGTACTTGAGTTTAGCAGACTGAGCCATGAGTGAAGGTGTGCAGGTTTTGACCAACAAAACCAAAATGTTCCTCAGACGGTAATAGGATTTCAGATTCAGAACCAAATGTTAAAGAATCGTCTACTGAATCCTCTAGTCCTCTATCCAATATTCCAAAGGCAATTCAAGTTTTTAGAGCCAAATATCTTAGGGGGCCTAAACTTTGTGGAAAAGAAACTAGGTGTGTAAACAGTTGGTTGCACATTTTTTTATATATATCTATATGTGTGCGTGTGTGTCTACCTGCTATAGGTGGTCTTTCTATGAGATGAACTGTCACTGCTGCCCGTGACTGTGGCTACAAAATTTAGGACCTCCATTAAGATGATACCTTTCACGCATAAACTGTCTGACTACTGGGAAGAAACACATTGGTTTAGACAGAGGAATGGCAATAACAAATGAGCAATTGTCCAAGAACCTTCTTTGCAGCACAAAATAATGCCAAGACTGTTCCAGTAATATTGCACCAGAATTCAAATCATTCCAATAATGAAGACTATGTTTTCAAAAGCAGCAGATGGTTCTGGTGTTAGAATAAAGATAGTGTATCTTTTTTCAGCTGAGAGAGACCAAAGAGCAGCTCGGTTGTAAGCTGAAATTATCTACTGTTTGTGAAACCTCGAGCACCGTGACTGCAGAGCAGCTTTAATTCTGGCCTGAGGTGATAGGGAGAGCTTTCAAGTGGTGACATGCTTATCTGAATCTTCAGAGAGCATTATTCAGGAAATCAAACTGGTAATCCCATCAGATGAATCTTTTGAAAACTTTTTAATACTTATGCTTCTTGTTGGAGTAGAAAGCCATGGGTGGATCCAAAGCCCAAAAGCAATAATTGGGAACCACTCTTTATGAATGCCTTCAAAGGACTTTGGATCAAACTCATTGTGACAGCAGGCTTTCCCCTGGTATTTTAATACTTCCATACCCAGCTTTATCCAAAGCAGGCAGAGAACTGAAAGGCAGAAGTAAAGCAAATGTTTTTCTAATCTTGAAGGGAATCTGAAGATGAGTGTAATTACCAAAAAGAATCAGTTCTGACATGAATAGGCATGTGTATGAAAAGAAAAGAGGTAAAGGGTACTGATGCACGATCAGTAGAAAGCGAAGCATAACAAGAGCGAGGTGCCTATGTTGCAGGTCAAACTCCCAGGGCAATGGCCACTCCACATCTGTTCCTTTCTGTGTCTGGAAGTAATTCTGAAAAGTGAACACATATGGGGCCATATGTTGTGCAAGCCCAAAGGTGTCTGTGGAAAGGTTTAGTGTGATTCTCTCCAAAAAAAGACAAAACCCCCCAAGTCCCTCAAACCAACATTATTTATCTTAATCATTTTTATAACCCCACCTGTCAGAAGTGGAAAGTTAATTATTTACATGTAATACATGGTGTTCAGAGCAGCTGTGTAGTAGTAAGTTCATTTATAAATGTATTTCATGACAGTGATGCTGCCATTTATTTATTTATTTATATGAAAGACATTCATTGTTGAAAATTCTTGGAGCGAAATAAAGAACATATAGATAGTTATGATGGCATTTTTTCAGCAGAAACATTACACATCTTTTCCACAATTCACAAAAGTTTTTAAAAACCGCATAATGGGTTTCCTTTGCTTTCTAGCTATTCAGCACAGATGTGGTTGTCTATTCAGTTCTAGTTAGCCACCTCCTTGGAAACCTCCTGTGGAAAGCTAAAATAGGATGTAATAGATATCCCCATATTCTGAATCCTCAGCCTTTACTGAGAAATACCCTTACCAATACACGGTTGAAATATTTAAGATGTGTTTTGAAGCTGATTCTCTTTTGGAGTTGCAGTAGGAAGAGAAAACCCTTTGAGACTTAATTACTGTAAGGACTATTTAGCTTTTCCGTTTTCAAATAGATGCTTACCAAGCGCAGTCATGGTTGCTTGTCAGGAAAGAACTATTGCCATATACCATTATGAAATTAAGGTCCATTTTCAAGGCACCATTACAGTAGCACAAAAGCATGAGCATATACTGGAAAGGCAGTGAGATGGCGTTTGCTTCGGACTGTGTGCAGCATTTCTCTTTTTTTCTTTGTCATGTTTCTGACGCTACCTGTCTATTTACACCAGATGATTCCCTGCTATTTGTGAGGTGGGGGAAAGGGAAACAGGAGCTTGTGCAGCACCCACCAGAGACTCTGAAAAACTAGAAATGGAAAAGGTTAGTCAGCTGGTTAACCACATCAAATGGCTGCGTTGGATTATGAACGGGAAGTTTATTGCCAACACGTGCATTGTCACAAGGGAAGAGGCCGTGGGTCGTGCACCAAGCTGTCATGTGCAAGCGTTGCACATCATCTGGCCAAACAGGAGAATCAGGCTGACAGACTGAGGGCTTGCCCCAAGTTTTTTCATTGCTGAAGGCAAAATACACGTTGATGGCCGTCATAACTAGTGGGTGCATCAGTCAGAAACTGCAGAGTGGAGGTAATATGCATGTAATCCCAGTGAGCTCTAGATTTATTGACCCTTCAATGGATTCATAGAATGGACCTAAAAACACTAAGCCAAAAACTACATATGTACAGGGAAATAGCCAGGACTAGCCTTCTCCTGCTTCCTTTCATACATTTTTAGCGCTGTATTTTTTATTTTTTTAAATTTTATTTTAAGGGAAACAAAGAAAGCAAGGTGGAAGTCAGAGCCAAGGTTTGATCCGAAGAGACCTCCCCCCCACCCCATCTGGTAACTGAATTTTGAGTGTTGCACGGTTAAAATCACTTTTATCAATGTTCTCCAAGTCACCTGAAGGTAATAGACATAACAGAAGTCTCTTGGTTATATCTGTGCCTGAGGGCTGGAGGAACCTGGGCTCCAAACCTGCCAAAGGCAAATCACTTAAACAATTTGTTTCTCCACCTGTGAAACAAGGATGATAATAGTGTCTCTGTGGAAAAAGATGGCTACAGGGCTCTATTTTTGCTTCTGTAGATTCTGTAAATTTATTCAGCTTCGGTTCCTCTCCAGTCTCATCGGCTTCAGCTGGAATTGCAATTTTCAGCTCTTCGCCCCCCCCGGTCTCCTCCTTGGTCCTGCTGTGCTCCTCTCCCAGCCCCTCTGCCTGCTCTCCTCCCCTGGGGCCAGGATTTCCCATGTTAGCAGCGGGTGTATTTTTTGTTTCTTTCCCCTCTGTCTTCCCGTATACTCTGTGTATTTAATTTTGCATCCTGCTTTCCTTTAACTACCTTTGGGGACCCTCAGGCTTGTCACTCGCGGAAAATAGATTGCACTGAGAATAGAGAGCAGACTGGGATAGAGCAGCAAATGAAAGATACATCTGATGAGGTAAACGCTGGACCAGAGTCCTGAAGAAACCACAGAGCAGCATTAACATTTCCAGGCAGCTGGCTCAGCAGTGATGTATTCTCCTACTGGTTAAGCAGCGATCCTTGTCAGTGCTCTCGGAGCTCCGCAGGAATGAAGGGAGTAGCAGGCTTGCGGTGCTATGAAAAACATGTGCTTGCTTCGCTTGTGGTTGCGACAGGATACTCCAAAAATCTCCTTTGCCGCACCTTCTCCTGGTCCACCTAAAGAGAAACCGCAGCCAGCAGCTCCAAAGAGACTGCCCACCCTGTTGTCTGCATAATTGCTGCTGTCGAGCCTGTATCGCCACCAGCATCTTTGCGGTGGCGAGTGTTCAACGGTAATTGTGATATACAGAACTTATTAAACAAGCCGCGTTGCCGTGACGAACACCAGCTGAAGTCACGTTTACACGCTGACAGATGCAACCTGCAGCCGCTTGTGGTTTATAGCCACGGACAAATAATAGTGTAGACAAACTGGTTCTGAGTTTTCTCACTTGCTCTGTTGAACTCAGCAGTGTTACGCTGCTGTAAAGGAAGGAATAGCTAGACCTGTCTTGGCAGGTTTAACTGAGGACAGTCTGTATTTGAGGGGCGATACGTCTGCCCGTGGTTTGGGCTCTGTGCCCAAATGAGGATGCAAAACGTTCCTTCCCCGCACACCCTGGCGTTTACACAGGCTTCCTCTCTGACCTCATGTCCAGGCGTACGACGGCAAATGGGCAAAGGCAGCTTCCCAGTGTCCAACATCTCCCAGTTCAAAGGCCATCAGGACTGGATTCAGCCATGATGTTAATGGGGAACAGACGTTCCCTGTCCTACTTTACAAAACACGCGCCGTACCAAGCAACGACAACGGGAGGCTGCAACTCATTTGTGCTCTTACTGCCAGCAAGTAAAGTCACTGGACCTTTCTCGGGGGGAGAGCATGGAGGGCAATAATCTGCTGCTGGAGTCACTCAAGAAGGATCAGGGAAAGCGTGGGGATGCCTGTACTGCTGCGAGCCAAAGGTGGCGGAGGACGGTGATGGATATCGTGTGTTAACTTGCAGCACACGCACAGAAGCATGGCTGGTGTCTTACACTACTTAAAGCCACTGCCTAAATATTGTAGTGTTCAAAAAAAATGTTTCCAGTGGTTCCATCCCATGGAGATCTTGTTCCATTGTAGAGTATTTTGTACCACTTGTCATATTTCTTTAAGTTTAGCTCTTTTGCTGCAGCACGGGAAGTGACAAAGCACCTTCTGTGCTGCCTCAATCCTGCCAGTTAGTTTCAAATGCAGCATCTGTTTAAAGCAGCATCAGTACAGGATGAAGAATAACACTTTAACAGGGAAGAAGTTGAGTGTATTTGAACTTATTCTGTGTTCCTTTTCCTTGCTTGAGTTTTTCCTACAAGCTTCTACACTCTTATTAATTGCAGCCAACCATAAAACCCCACAGGTGATCCAAAAGCTTTTAAAGGTAGGATTTTCAGGGATAGAGTTTAATTGCGTATAAAACCTCCATGTGCACGTTGAGCTCAGGGAGGATTCCCGCAGGCTCACTATCAAAAACCAGTTTGATTTGTACTTTCCTGGTAATATCACATGCTCATATTAATTACTTAATTAGAGGACCAAACAAGAACTTACAAGAGAAGTGAATACATATTCTCTACGCTGTTTAAATATGAATCATTAATAGTGGAAAAGGACACAGAACAAAATGTGAACATGCAGGCATGCAATTAGTTATCTTATGGAAAACTACCACTGATGTTTCACAGCTTCTATTTTCATAATATTTGTTTAGCTTTTCTGTCTTTGAGGACAAACTATTCTCACGCAGCTGTCAGCATACGTGAAAAGTTTACTTTAAAGGTCTAGTGAATATGGCAATGTTTTTTATATTTTTGGTTCCTTTCTTTTTTTTCCAAAATACCTTTTTCTCTTAAGAAGCAAACAAACTTATGAAACAAGCTTACGAACCAGACCATACAACGCTGCAAGAAGACATAAGTTCATGATCTAAAGGAATGCTGAGGCAAACTGCTTTGACCCTGTTTTATGACCCAGAGTTCTCAAAAATTATGTTCAGAGATGCCAGGAATTATCTGGCAGTTGCAAAGGCCATTAAACAAATTGCCATCAAAATTATTTGCTGCTGGTGTAGAGAAAATACAGAAGTGAGATGTGCCCATCATCTCTGGAGTGAATAGGTTCATAACTGGGAAGAAGTTGTTACGTGGATGTAGTGGAAGATATGGGGATCAAGTTTTGGCTTCTGCACCACTACAGTAAATCCTACCCCATGGGATACGTAAAATCCAGAATACATTATTGTTTAGTGCTCTCTGGACTTCATTACAAGTTTGTGCAAGTTAAAGCTACTTTAACCTACATTTGGAGATCAAGCTGTCTCAAGGATTGCTCCTCCAGGTCTCGCTGCGAGTACAGCTCAGCTGAGCTTACAAAACCTCATCATGCCCAGATCTGAAACCATCTACAGCAAACCAGTCTTCATTTGGAAACCTGACTAGATATACTATTTTAGGGGATGGGTTTGGTTTTTTTTGTTTTTATTTTTAATAGCTTGTTGCCCAGCAAAGAGAAATGCCAATTTTAATCATCTGTAAAGCTGTGACGTAGTACTGTACTGAACTGCCCATAACCCTAGAATCTGTGTCCAGATACACCTCTAAATTTCTGGAGTTTCTCATGACAATGTTGGATTTTGTGCAGGCTCCAGGCACGCCTGGGGACAGTCAGCTATAAAACAAACAAAAAAAAAAAAAAAGAAAGAAAAAAAGAGAGGGCTTCAGGATGGTTTTATCTTTTTTTGCCCCTTTTAGGGGTTTTACCTGTAGTCACCCTGTGACTTGGGCATAGAACTCTATTCCTAGTCTCACACAGTTGCTTCTCACTTTTTGCCCTCCAACTTGCACCTTTTATCCAGGGTTTATCTGTAGGGCTATCTCCAGATAAACCCTTGATAAGTAGAGGGATATCTGGTTTATCTCCTGCTCCTGCAGGCCACGGCATCCACATGAGAGAGGTCTAAAAACCCTTGTACGGTCACTTACTGTGTCTGCCTTGTCTGGAGGCAGTAGCCTTCAGATGAGGGGCAATAATTAGCAGCTTAGGGCTTGATGACTGTATTTGCCCTTCCTCACAGGGCTTTGCTGACCTGCACTGCCTAGCCATGGAGCCTTTCTCTGAAGGACTGCTTCAAATGCTCAAGGCCCAGGAATTGTTGATATTTGTTCAACTTGCACATTTTGTGCATGGTTTATGGATTACTTTGTGGCTGAATCTTGAATGGCAGAATTGGAAAATGCCTAATGCACTTTATTAGAGTAAATAATGATGTGAGAGGATGAAGAAGAGATGTTTCAAATAGCACTTTTACTTAGGGAGACGCAAAAAAGTGTTCCAAAGTCTGCAAAAAAAGGCTCAAAGCTGTGCTGAAGCTGCAACACAAGAGGAACTTTTAGAAGCCAGAGACAGCAGGTTACGAGGAAATAGTGTATAGAAGCAGAGAGACAGAGAAAGAAGGAGATTTTAACTCCCATTTCAGTTAGAAAAAAGCACTTAGAAAAAGTGCTGCTTTCCAGACTGAAAATGGTAGTCCCATCATTTTTCACTGTGAGCATAAACCAGCAAAAGCTGCTCACAGTAAGGGTAGAAACCTTGATCAGAAAAGGGGGAAAGATTTACCAAATGCCAGCACACTCATTTTCAGTGTTTGGAAACCTGATAGAAGCCCCTGGCCAACTCTCAGTGATCCCAGTGGAAACCTTTCTCCCCAGTTGATTTCACTGGGAACCAGACTGAGCCTGTAGAGCAGAACCGGTGCGACCAAGAGGGAAAGTTGGGGTCACGTCAAAATTCCTGTAATCTGCAGCATTTCTGGGAGGCTCGGTTGAAGTTTGTACCCTTCTACTCACATACACACCGCACACTAGCCGGGCAGGATACTCAGACTTACCGACTTTCTAAATATTTCTTGAAACCTCTGGAATGTTTTGGGCAAGATCCAGGAACTTGGAAAAATATAATCGTGGAGTTTCTTGAGAAAAGAAAAAAAAAAAAAGCTGGTAATTATTTGAAAGAGCACTAATTTAGAGTGACTGAGGGAACCCAAAAGTTGCTGAATGGGCGGAACAGCTGGGTGAGGTTCCAGGCGGAGGGACTTGTGCTGGAAAACAAAGCCACGGAGCTGAGATTGAAGCTGCCGGGCTCACGCTAATCTCTGGCTCAGGTTTGCAAGGGCTGGTAACAGCCATACGCAATGCCATCTAGTGGGTCTGGGACAGATTTTAACCATTTCTTTGGGTTCTCAGAGTAGCTCTGAGGTCGGCTGCCTGAACCTGGGACTGATGCCTCTGTAGCTGAAGGGTGTGGGACATTGATTTTCTCATTGGCACTGTGAAGCATAGCTGCAGTGATAAATATAGGGCAACGCACAAGAAGATCAGGACTTACCAAGAATTGCATGAGACTGAAAAACAGCGTATGCCCTGTGCCAAGAAGGGATACATACTCCTGGGAACTGTGGCAAATGGCCTTAATAGGGCATGTGAGGTTTTTTCCCTCCAAAATAAAGAGCAAAGAGGCGAAAAAGCATCTCTCTCGCCTCCCACCAGCACCTGGTGGGTAGAAGGACGGATTTCTTTTTCTCTCCCTTGCCTCTCGTTCCCTCACACTGCTGTGGGACAGCTAGGGCTGAAGACATTTCTCTCATGCCTGTCTGCTGTCTCTTGCTCCTGTAACCAGAGTTAGACTGGTCGTCATGATGGGTTCAGGAAAGAAGTTTTCCCCAGCTCTGATTAGAAAGGATCTTTGCATTTTTATTGAAAGTACAAAATTTCTGATGTGGGGGGATGCCAAGAATGTTGACTACAGCTCTTTTTGTAGTAAAGGTCTGGAAATTATTATAAGATGTTGGGAAATTCTCTGAGGGTTTTACAGTGTGGGAAAGAGGAGAGTTCTTTGATCCAGCAGTATGTTACCTGGTTGTGGACAGGGGATGGACTCGATGATTCATGTAGTCTCTTCTAGTCCTTTGTTCCTCCCTGGGAGTTTGCTCCACAATTCTTTTTCTTCCAAGGAAAGAAGAGTGCAAGATTTCACCCCCTGGGTCTATTGCATGCTACTTTCTCACTTTGTTTAGCAACATGAATAACTGTTGTCCGTGAGATAATTCACCCGTGTGAATTCACTGGGGGATGAAAAGCCTGGCCTCGCTCGCTCGCTGTACAGAGCGTGCTTAGAGATGGATTTCAAACCATTAGGGAAGGCTTGTTTGCGCTAAATAGTGGTCCACCTCCTGAGGCTGGTGGGGTGCAAGTGTCCCTGTTCCCTGAAATAAAAGCTGACTGACATGTCGGAACACTGTTTCCTTAATATATGTGCAGAGGATCCTCCTGCAAGCAGATGGAGCAACAAACAGTGGCACATCAAAGGCACCCAGGAGAAACAAATGCTGAAAGACACAAGTGAAAACTTCAAATTAGTGATAGAAAATACTTTTTTTTTAGCTTTAATGTGGCTTCGACTTTGCCTTCCAGAGTTATAGCCAGCGTCTGCAGTTTCCTTCTTAGATATTAAGGGAACCAGACAAAGATTGTCATTGTGTAAACTTGTGTTTAGATATTGCTGTTGATTTTCTACCTTAGCACGCATACATTTTGTTCTTAATATATCTGCAGATAGAGGAACATCTTTCTTCCAAAGAAAGGATACAGATTTATGCAACTCAGAGTATCCAGCATGACTTGATTCCCATTCTCCTGTTTTTTCATTCCAATTTTGTTAAAGCAACATTGTGGATGCTATTAATTTGAATTGATTTTATGAAGAGCATTGAATCAAGGACATAATAAATGCTTGAGAAAGAGGAACGATTGTGATTAAAATGAATAGGCCATATTTGTTCTTTATCAAGCTCTCCTTCTCTCATACACACATGAGCAGATTTTTTCATTTAGCAAAAAAAGCTATAGTTATATAAAAACTAAAATATATATATATAATACTTAAAGCATTGTAAAAGAAAAAAAAATAACACCCCAAATTCTTTGTCTTCTCATGGCAATAGTTCCCTATATACCAGTAGCGATTCTCTGTAAGACCTAAAAGAAGACTAAATTACTCCAGTAAGGACTTCAAGTGCAAATGGTTAAGTAGACATTACAATCTTATAGCAAGGTTTTAAGCTAAGTTGGAATTCCACAGTCTTAGCTGTGGAAAGAACAAATCCAAGAGTCACAAAGGGACGTTAATAACACATAGGATTGAATATACATGACTCTGCTAGTCAGTAAGTGAGCCAATAATTAAATAATACAGTACAGTAAAGCTATAAACACATATTAACCATTTAGCACTTTGGGTCCTGATCTAGGAAAACAATTCAGCCTTTGCGTAATTCCAAGCATGTGACTGGTCACTTTGAAGTAAATGGAAAAGAGTTAATTGGGGTCAGAGCCTCAAAACAGGGGTTGTCTATTTATTCACTTGAGTACCTCCTACACAGAGACAGCTCGTGGCTCTCTGCCAGGTCGTGTGCGTACACAGCGGTGGGGGGTTTCAGCCTCTTTCATTCTTTTGGGATCTTCCCTTCCCTTAGCACACCTATTTTCTTCACTGCTCTATCTCACATGCTGCTTTCCTAAACCAGAACTATCTCCATCTCCTCTCACCTCTTCCCTGAGTTATCATGGAAGTATCTCCACACTGGCAAATCCCACCCATCGGCGACCTAGAGAGCCAATTGCTCTGTGGGTCTCATACCTACCTCCACATAGGGAATTACTGATGATCAGTTGTTAAATTCTGGTGTGAACGTGTTCCTGTGGACAGACAGGCTCAGTATAGACAGAGCTAGACCTACTCCCCTGGCTGCCACCAGCAAGCTATAGTGGTTCCATCTAAAGCAGAGCTCCTAAATTTAGTTGATTTGGTGATCACCGTGTGCAGAACTGGTCTGAAACCTTTCCAACACCACTAGCAGTATGTACAGCACAGTCCGGGAACCTCTGCCTGGAAAGACACGTACATTTACTGGAGAAAACCACTATCCTTGAATATCACATACCTTCCCTCATGAGCCATCAGACACATCTTTCATTTAGGCAGGCACAGAATCAATACTTATTCCCGTAACAGATATCTGACTAATAGGTTAGAAATGTCTGGTGTGAGTCATTCACTACTATCTTTGCTTCTGTTGCTTGGTGGTCCAAAAACCAGTGAAATACCCACCAGAAAGAAAAAAAGAAAAGGAATGTAAATATCCACACTGTGTAGGAAATCTTTGGTGAATATACGTGTCTGAAAACCTTCATGTCCTTTTTCTACAACACCGACCAAATGTGTTTCATTGTTTTCAGTCTCAAGCACACTCTTTTGCTCTAGAGCTATACATATATTTTTTTATTTATTTAATGTCTTGTTTTCCCTTGACTTCTTTCCATGTAATTTTCTTCTCTTTGCCTCTGGCTATGCACAGCTTATTTAGAAAGCACATTTTGTACCCAGTCTCTATGCAGGTTCGTTTCATGTGCACTGTGACTGATGGGGCTGGGACTGGCAGCACCAGCTCCTGGGACTTCTGAATCCCCTCACATTACTTTTTGAAAATTTGGAGGGGGATACTTTTAGACTGAAAAGCAGAAAATCACATCCAACTTCTATGAATATGAGTCATGTTGCCAACTCGTGCTTGCTGTGCTGGAAATGTATTTGGAAGAGAATCTTTTATTTTATTGCTACCAGCAAATAGTTACTTTGATTCTTTTGTGTCCCCCCCCCCGCCCCGGTCTCCATGCTACATCCCGAGCTATTTCTTGTTCAGACAGGTGCCCGCTTCCTCTTTCCTTCTTCTCAACAAAGCAACCCCAACCAAACAAGGATTAGCTAATGGGTGATTTCTGTCACCAGCAACACATGCAACGGGGATGCCCTTGTGCATCCCTGAAGGCACCTCCTTAGGAAGTGCAGGATGTGCTGAACTGCCCCAGGACCCAGTCTGGGCTCTGGTTACTGTTCCTAGAAGCATGGTCCAACTGCACGGCTGTGACTGGCCTGACCTGCGATGGGAAAAGGGGGAATGTGACCACAGATGTTCTTTCACTGATGATTCATTTGTCGTTCTTCTCCACTTAATTTATCAAAGGTGATCAAATGGCCTCTTTGACCCTGAAACATCCCAAAGAGGCTGAGACTTAGTGCTTCTCACTCTTCCATAGGAGAACTAGACTTGTTATCTAGACACCATTTCGTACTGAAAGATATGCAACAGATTTCTGTCTGTTATATGCCTTGTTTGTGTCTACCACACACTTTTCAGGTAAAGAAAGATAGAAATATTTGTTAGTTTAATATATAGAAACTCAGCTGAGAGTTAAAGAAAAAAGAAAAAGGAAAAGAATGAAAAAAGGAAAAGAAGGAAAAGAAGAAGAAAAAGAAAAAAGAATAAAAAGAAGAAAAAACTGAAAACAAAATTGAGAAAGAGAAAGAAAAAGGTGAAAAAATGTCAAAGAAATATAAAAAGAAAAATAATAAGAAAGAGAAAAAGCTCAACAGCTTCATCTGAGAGAAATGCCAGGATCTGAGGAATTCACTCACTAGAAGGAAAGATATGTGCCTGTCCACACGTATAGAAGAGTGCACTGAAACTCACTCTCTCTCTCTCTCAAGTATTGAGATAAATAATACTGTGATGCTGGGAAGGCAGGAAGACCAGTGTAATCAGTGTTCAAAATGTTTTTTTCTTAAAACAGGCTTGGTTGCTCTGGAAGCTTTCACTCTCTGGACTGGAATTTTCCATTCTGGTGGTCTCGTCTTACTTGTATAAATACTGATGTAAATTTAGAGGAACATAGAATCATAGAATAGTTTGGGTTGGAAGAGACCTTTAAAAGTCATCTAGTCCAACCATCCCTGCAATGAGCAGCGACATCTTCAATCACCAGCTCTGTGATTTTTAGCAAAGTGTATCTGGGTGCAGAGCATCCAGTAAATAACAGCCGTGTTTGGCAACACTTAGCAAAGTGTTTCAGAACTTTCAGAGCACTCTAAGATTTTGCATGGACAAGAAGAAGCAGTAGCAGCATAACTGCACAGCCCTTAATCTTGCTCTGCAGTCCCTACAAAGTCATGTAGCTCTGCCTAAACCATCCAGCTTTTTATCAATCCCCAGGCACATCGATGGGATATGCCAAGTGTTATCTGTGTACATGTGTTGAATAAACAGCAGTTCAAATGGTGGAAATATTCCTGGGAAATTATTTAGAATAGTGTAAAGATGTATTTTCTTCCACAGAAAAGGTCCTTGGTCATTTTCTAGAAAAAAAACCCAAACAAAACAAAAACCAAACCTATCAGAGGAATCTTCTCCCTGTCCTTTTCTCTTCTACACCTGGGTCATTTCTTTGTCAAGTGGATATCCTTACCATAATAAGCCCTTAACGTATGTTTGATTTGCTCTTTCTATTTTCAGAACACAGATTTGTTGACTTTGGTAATTTTCCTACCTTTTTTTCCTTCCCCCAGAAGCTCTCTTTAATTATGTTCTTTTTATATTACTTGTCACAGCTCACACTCAGTGTATATCAGGGCTCAGCACTCCTGCTTATATTGACTTTTTCGTGCTCTCTTGTCACTTGTACCACAGCCAAACATATTGGCTAGAGCGAACGCTGTGACCCGAGTGCGTTATTTCTAGGCGGAGATGGTAACCTCTTTGACGTGAGAACACAGGCTAAAGAGTGTCCTGAGAGACATCATTTTGTGTAAGAAACCTGCCCAGGCTCTGGAGCTGACAGCCCCAGAATATGAAATCAAGGGAAGAATTTGATCTAGGTCCTGTCTGCCAAGGATCGCTTCCCCCTGCCTGGGGGCTGGTAGCGTCAGCGCTGATAAAACGCGAGGGACAGGCCTGTGGAGTCAGAGGTAATGTATGAAGGGAAAACAGAAACAGCTTTATTTTGTGCCTCATCTTTATTTAGTATGAGTTCGTATGTGGAAGGGCTTGGTACTTTGCCTCATGTTAAAAATAATTGTTATGGTTATGAGAAATGCATTTTCTCATTCAATAAAACAAAACAAAACAAAAAACCAAATATTTGATCCTGTATACAAGGATGGGATTGACTTTTAATGAACTCTGTAGTGTCTCTTGTTAGTTTTTATGCTTAGACTTGTAACTTTTGACCTTTTCCTGGCATGCCAACCATGCCAAACGGTTTATAGAGCTATATTCACAAAATATGGGAGCTTATAAATTTATGCCCCTTTATATACTTTCCAAAGCAGGATGCCTGAGCTGGTACAAACTGTACTCATATTTGTTCCTCATCATTAACAAATTTACTCAAATTGGATTTGAAATGTGGAGGGTGTTTTATTTCCAGAAAATAACAGTATTCTTAGGAGACATTTGGGATAATTTATGGCCTTGTTCTGTAATACCAACTGACTGTTAAATAATACAGTGGAGAAACGTGTGATTGAAAGCAGAGAGTATAAAGACCTAGTATATTATCTAATCTTCATCTTTTCCAGTACATTGATTTCTCTGGTAGGTACTGGCTAAACACAGTCCTTACCTGATGAGTCTCTAGATTTAATTTTTTAAGGTGTATTTTTGAGCAAAATTTTTTCTGGAAACATTAAGAGGGCATCACAGAACAGACAAATGGAGTATTTATTCTACAGAGCTCTCAAAACTGAGGCTTTATTTCTACCCTTATGTCTTTTATTTGTGTCCTGTTCACCTTATGATGTTACTGAGATAAGAAATGCAAGAATACCAGTAATGTAGGCCAGCATTTATCACTGAAAAAACCCCAAGCTGCATATTCATCAATGAATTGTTGTGACTTGCTTGCTAGATAAGTGGAAATGTTTAACACCGGTCAGGTGTCCAAATCCTGCTCTCCTTCTGAATTGCCTCATTGTTTGCTGATGGCTCACAAGCAGAGTGATGGCATGAATGGGACTTGGGAAAGCACCTGTGCTCGAAGAGAATTGATATGAAGAGGAGAAAGCAGTGCCAGATCATGCTCCCATGAAAGAGCAATTGTGGCAGATAGACAAAGACTACTGAAAGAAAGGACTTGAGGAAATAAGATTTGTAAATATCCGTCAGGTGAACGATGCCTTAGTTGAATTATGAATACCACAGAAGAGTTTGATAATCTCTAGGAAGGTGAAGTTGATTTTTTTAATAATTAAAGCTAATCTCTATCTGTCTTCTTGTTTGTGTACTTATTTCCTGCATTTGGAAAGTCAAAGGCATTAAGGTCATTTAGTGAAACATATGTATATAAATAAGGAATAAATACCACACTACAATTTAGAGACATCCTACATGGTGGCTATTTGTCAACATGTGGTTTCCTTCTCTAAAGAGAAAACAATGAGAGAAAGTGTTAAGGTAATTCATTTTCATTCTGTGCCCCTTTCTTCAGTCGTTCCTCTACTTCTATTTTTTCTATTGCCTTTCCTTATCTTACCATGATTTTATTTAGATTTTAAGGTCTAAATAAATTTGACTAAGCAGCCGCTGCTTTGAACTAGTGCAGTGTTTGCAACTTCTTGGAAGATTGCTACAATGCAAACAAATGCAATAAATAATTGAATGAAAATTTTGAATTCAAAGATTCAAAGCCTAGAGAAGTATCATTACTTCTTCTGTCTTACGTATGACACTTGTTAATGATCCTTATGTACTTTCTTTGCAACTGTCTTGTTCATAAATGAATTACCTGTCTTGTTATTCAAGTCACTCATGTAAATATTGAATATTATTTATAACAATATATAATAAATAACACATAATGAATAATAACACACAGTAAATTTTAATTACATTTATATAATAAATTATAATATTTTGTATAATGGTAAGATTTTACCTAGTTAGGTAGAACTTTTTTTAAACCATGCATGCTAAGAGCTTTTGGTTTGACACTGAACCCTTGATAACTACTCTTTCAGTTTAGTTTTTTCAACTGCTATTCACCTAATCTATAGTGATGTCATTTTGTCTAGTGATGTGCAAAGTTATTCTGGTTGTGAGAGACTACTTACAGACTCATAATTTTGTGCAACCCAAATACTTGCATAAACCACTGAATTTTGTTCGAGCTTGTAGTCTAATGACAGTCATGACCCTAACTGGTGTTGTGACTCCAGTTTGCAAACAACCACTCTAGACTGTATTTCCATTCTTTGTTTATGAGGATGTCATGTGAAGCACTATCACAAGCTTATTAAAGCCACACATATATCATATCATATCATATCATATCATATCATATCACATCACATCACATCACATTATCTTCTTCCTGTCTACCCTATAAGCCAGTTATCCTACTGTACAAGCCAGTTATGCTGTCAAAGAAAGACAATTGATTGAGCTGACAAAATTTGTTGGCTGGCACCCTACCAGGTATCAGTAGGACCTGCCAAGATTTGTCTTGGCAGCCTCTCCCATCAGAGTTATGAAAGCTGGCAGGGCACAGAAAAGCAGATGGTGTGCTTACTCTAAGGAATTATTTATAATGATGTTCTTTAGGATAAATCTATGCTGCCTGTTTCTTATCACGTTAGGAGTTTCCATATTGGCATTCTTGCACCAGGTGAGAGAGCCATGACTGTGGAGGCATTAATGATTTCCTCTGAAAAATTGTGAAAAGAGGTTGAACTTATACAAGACTGGAGAAAGGATCTTGTGATGCCTTTCTTCAAGAAGAGAAATGCAGGAAAAATTCCAAAGAACTATAGACCAGTCATCAGCGCTTTTATTTCTGGGCACAAACACTTAGAAATTAAGAAGATTATGAATATGCAGCAGCAGGTCATAGTGAGCAATCCAAAGGCCCTGGCCATAGTTTCTGCAGATGTGCAGTGGCAAAAATACCAGGGAAGGGCAATGAGTCAGGGTAATTGAGCCATCATGCATGGGACCGGCACCCTATGAGCAGTGATTGTGCCTGCCCACAGGAGAGGACTGTTAGTGTGAGAAGCTACACTGTGCCAATTCCCAGATCTGCCAGGCTGGAGCATGCTCCAGCCTCCTTCCAACCAGGATCCTGCCTTGCCTTTCAATGGAGGCGGTCGTGGAAATGCAGGAAAAAAAAGGTGGGGACAAGATGTGCAGAAAGTGGCTGGGAAGACACCAAGGTGGGAGCCCTCCAGGCTCCACAATATAAGTGCGGTGGAGGATACTGAATTCACAGCAAGTGAGATGCAGACACAGCTGGGCTGCATTTCATACCTGTAAGTTTGATATATCTAGTATTGGACTCCTTACACCAATCGTGACCATTTTGAACCAGAAACAGAAGGCAAGGTGTCTCAGTTATTTAAGCCTTGAATCAACATTAGCGCCAAAATGGATTTATCAAGAAAAAAATTATTTTAAATCCATTTAATTTAATTCTGGGAAGGGATAACAGCCCTTGTGGATAGGAGATCAGCAGTAAGTGTGATATTACTTGGCTTTATTAACAGTTTTCACACTGTTTCATAGTATTTTCTTATGCAATGAAGGAAGTGTGGTCAATAGGAAATAATCAAAAGGTGGTGCAAAATTGGCTGGAAGAAACACACAGAGAATAGCAGTCATCGGTCCAGTGTCAAAATGGAAGGACGTATGGACTGAGTTTTTCCTGTGTCCAAAAGTATTTACATTTCATTACTTACTGAAAAGTTTTGTGCTTGAATAAGAGATATGTTTATTAAAACCAGAAATCATACCGAAATAAGAGAGGCTAAAGAACTCTGTGGGACACGTGAGAACTCAAAATTAACCAATGGTATTAGAGATACTTTCTGAAAAAGGATGCTGTTCACTAGGGATAATTGCAAAGAGTTTAATTAGGTTCATCTCATCTAAACTTTATCTAACAGTTTGGGATCCAGTATAATCCAGTCAAAGAGAGTCAACATCCCAAAAGTCCTTGAGAAGTTGGAAAATTACCAAAAAAGACTTTGCTGTTTTGGTTAGAACAAGTGGAAAATACTGAATTTAGAGAGTAACCACCACACAGTTTGAAGATGCATTGACCAGACATTCCTGGATGTCTCTCTTGAGCTACGAACTTGGTCACTTTGGTTGACAGTTCCCTGTCTTGATGATGCATTTCAGCTCTCATTTCTCAGACTCCTCTGGGAATCAGGGAGGGACTAGTGTATAAAGTTCATTCTTTTGATACCTCCACACTCATCTGTCTTCAAATTGAAGATCTCAGATTTGCCCAGCTGAGGGTCATGCCAAAATGCATTAAAAAAAAAAAAAGCCCAGGAGATGTGTAGACAGCATCTAGGTATGGGAGGGCTCTTACAACCTTTGGCAACATCTGTGCCAGAGGAAGACATCTTGGGACGTCTCATCAATATATCTCTGTCTTCTGACTCATGACTGCCTTGCAAGCATCCAGCGCACACCTCATACACCCTGCCTGGCTTCACATACCTGGACATGTAGGGTCCCACATGCCCTAGAAGGCTCTCTGCAGCTCAGCTGGAGCAAAGGAGATGGATTAAGTTGATCCTGACAGCAGGCTTGGAGCACTCATACCATAGAGAGTCTGATACAGTCATTGATACATTCACTGAGATTTCTGTGGTTCCAGCAGATAAAGAAGACCTATTACCAGACAAGACACCCACTTCAGTTTGCTCTGTGACTTGGGCTTGTTATTTTTTTTCACATTGGTTTATTTATCTGTAAAATTAAATTTCTTAATTTTTTTTTAACTTTTCTGGGTGTGTACACTCTGCTTAGTGCTGCTTCTCTAACCACATGGATCTGAAAAGATGCCAAGTTGCTGTACAAATTACAGCCACCACAAAATTGAAGCCTTACAGTGAAAACCAGCATTGTCAACAGTCCATCCTTAGAAATGAAGATAACTAAGGGGTAGGATAATTACAACCACAAAAATGAAGCACCTTTTGAGGAAAGAACACACGATATCACCAGATTTTTTAGCAAAATTGGATTATTTATTGGATATGGGATAGCTCAGGGGCCGGGGGAAGAAGATTATGTTTTCCCACTTTAAAATGTAGAAGAATACTCTTTAAAAACTGTTGGCACTAAAGAGGCATTAGAGCCTTGGCCAGCAAAGAGAAACAAGTACTTTGCTAAATCTGGATGTCTTGGTTCAGAGCCATGTATTTAGGTTCTAGTACATTCAAATTTCACACATTATGGAATTTTTTTAAGGTTGTTTAAAAAATTCTGTGACTGTTTCTTCAATTAAGTTCCAATTTTTGAGTACTTGCTGGTGGAAGTAACACCCATTAATCAGACGAGGCTATTTTTTCTTGGGTGCCTACTCTCTCACTTGATGGAAATAAAACTGATCAAGATAAAAAAGCTTTGCTACAGACTATAAAATTAGGCTGCAGGAATTTTCTGATGGGCTATCATGTCACTCAGTGCCACGGCTGAATTGTTGAATAAATGGTAAAAAAACCCCTGTGCAACAGAGGAAATTAAAGGTCACATGCAGCAACAAAAGGGAAGTAAAATTCTGCATTATATATGCACATAAAGATAATACTTCTCTGTGTTATTTAAATACTTCATTTGATACTCATGTGGACAAAATGAGGATGAAATGAATATTGGACAATGCTTTTCTGCCTCACACGTTGTGTCAATATGGTTTTTTGGGGAAACTATTCCTCAAATGCCTATAGCAGAAGCTTGCCTTTGATGCATTCTGTCCTTTAAGACATCTTTAACAGTTGAGGTCACTACTGGAGGACATATTCCCCCAAGTGAGAGAAAGCAAACAACTTTTGCTTTTCACATCAATGTTGTGAATTTCTGACATTTTAAAACCATATTGCTTCCTCAGTCTTCTTCCCAGAGTCCTGAAGTGAGAAAATAGTCTTATTTTATAAATTTAGGGTAGATCGCAGCCTCTGTAACTTAGGTGCTTATGCAGAGACATACAGTAGTAATATTCTCCTTCAAGAGCTCTATCTATCTACCTCTATTGCCTGAATAGGAAATACAGGTATTTACTGCCTAGATTAAGACTTAAATTAGGTTCTCAGGCTAGGCGGACTAGATGCCACCTTGTAACTCTGCATGTTGTAACCACCTCAAGTTTCTTACCACCAATACTGCTGTAAGGGAAACGAAGCTAGCATCTACGACACAGAGGGGTAGAGGGAAGGCTCGTGCCCTTCTGGAGGGGAGCTGGTTGCTAGATGGGATGCTTCTCGTGGTCTAAAATGGCGTTAGATGCAGATGTGGCACAGCTGAATCCTGCTTGAGTGGTGTGTCACTGGGGAGGAGGGCTCCAGCAAGAGATATTCAACTCTTCAACTATATACATGTCTTTGCCTTTGGCTCAAGAGAAATTAAATGGTAGACTATAAGGAAAAGAATAAATTCAGTTGGATTCCTACTTTCAAGATGTGGGGACTGATTTCTCATCTTTGTCTTAGAGGTAATCAGTCAGTTACAATTGAAGGTGTCTGAAGAAAAGCAGTGATACCCCAGGAAAGGTGCTTTCCATTTTTGGCTGGTACCATCATTTAGAATTTTACCAGATAGACAGAGATAAAAAAAAATCATAAAAAAAGTTTTGTGAAGTTACTAATGACCTTTATCTAATTAAATAACTCTTATCTAATTAAATAATGGAATAAACAGACTTCAACAGTAAACTCAGTTCAACAACAAAAACTCTGATTCATGGCCAAAACTTAGGGGAAGTTTGTGGTATAAAAAGAATTTGTATCAACAGAGACTTGATCACGTGTACTTTAGTTTGAATGGAGAAAGTTTGCTTTTGTATAGAGAAAGAAAGAGGATTCATAAGAAGTCCATTACTTTGGCTGAAAGACTAATCAGCACATAAATCTTTAGATTTAACCCTGATGGCTTTCCTCCTGACCACAAGTAAGAACAAGTTGGAAGAAAATTTTGCCTGAATGCTTGCTGAGCAGGGAATTTAATTAACTTACCTTCAAAGGATAATTTTCTTGGCATACCAAGATAAATGATCTGCACGAACCTATAATTATTAAAATCAAATTCTGTTTTAATTTGCTGTTGGATGAAATCACAAAAAAGAGCTTAATAAAATGAACTGTCTGTCATCTCAGCTGAGATGCAAACAATCACATTTTTGTGGTATGGACTTGTCTTTGATCAGGAATTTCTAATTGCCAGTGAAGTAGTAAATGTGATTGTCATATCATGGGCATATTACTACCAACCTAAATACCAGCTGAAATCATTATTTTCTCCCCAAGACCTGCCTATCTTCCATTATTGTATTGCACCACAGTATTCTACTCATACAGGCCCACAAACTAACATCTTTAATTTAATAATTGTGACAATAATAAATAAGAAATAGAAATGGTATGATGGGCCACAACTCTTTAAACAGAACCAACACTGGAGTTTAATTTTACAAGAAACTTATACCTCTTCAAAAATTAGCTCAACATTTTTTTATTTTTCTTTTTACAAAAAATAACATATACAAGGGCAGTGCATTATGCTTCTGTAATAAGTTATTATTTTGTTTAATTATAAAAAGCACAAATAACTGAACCAACTAGTAAGTATGTTAATGGTGGTGATGACTGGTGCAGGTGATTACTCCCAGTGGATTCTGTTCTTGTCACAGTCAATCTCATCCTCTCTTTCAAATCCTCCTCTGCAACATTTACAATATAATTTGTTGTGTTTCAATTTAGTCAATGTGCATTTTGGACAAGCAATGTTATAGATATCAGGAGATAAATTTAAGACCCAACAACATTTAAAGAACTATCCAATCTCTTAAGAATTAGAAAATGATGGAGTAGATCCTGAGAAGTGAGGAGGGCAAATATAAGACTTTAGAAATAGGACAAGAAGAACCTGGTTGATTTTCTAAACTTCATTGTCCAAAAAGGTGTTGGTGCAGCTGATTTGTGAACACTGAGATGACATTACAATACAACAAGATTGTGAGAAACAGCTAGTGTAGCTCTTTTGTTAGCAAGTCAGGCCCAAGTAAATGATCCTTTGACTAGTTCATTTGTATATCATCTAAGGAAGAGGGCAGGGACAATAGGATGGTCTTTAATAAACTTTTCAGCAGCCTCATACAAGAATGACAGCTCACACACAAATTAGTGAAATATGGTCTGCATAACATTACTGTAAACTGGATGCCCAGCGTAGGCAAAAGCAATTATCGTTAGTGCATTGTGAAACTTGAATTGGCTGGGATTCTTCAACGTTTTCTTACAGGAAAAGCACCCTGTGGATTTATAGTGATGAATGCAAAGTACATCCATCTATGTGGATAACACTTACCTGGGAGGGGCTAAAGCTTTCTCAAGGACAGGATAAAGTGCTAGGTACAAAGAAGACAGACTCCAGATACTGGGCTGGTGCCCTAGATGCAATTCATCATCATCATCATCATTATCATCATCAGTGGAATTTTATATCTTGATAAATAGCAATTTTCCAAATTTTGGGTCTTGTCAGGCACTGACAACTTGGTCTTCAACAACTGAATTCTATGGGAGCTTCATGAATTTCATGGGAGCAGGAGGTGGGCTTTACCTGTTCATATTATACAAGAATAGAAGGAAAGACTCATCTTCATTTCAGGCTCTTGAAGTGAAAACATTAAGTGGAAAAATTCCTGTTCACTCCTTTCTTCTCTTAATAACAAATATGCAGAGAAACCCTTTCTGTAACTATCTATCTCCTTTCTCCAAGTTGTATTTTGTCATCTTTCACTTCAGGCTGACGCAGCTACATCGTTCAAAGCTCTGCTCCATGCCTTCTCCCTGGGAGCTGAAGCAGAGGAGATGAGAAGAGTATTGTGGTTCCACTTCTTTCTTTAGCTGTGGGACAATGACAGGAGGACACACGCATGAGTCACATACTTGTCAAAAAGTTACTCTGAGATTGGGCAATCACGTCGGGTTGAGGAATCAGGAGAAGAAATGCAATATAAACCCCTAGAAGAACTACAGTACAGCGTCATTTACTTGGCCCAAGGAACTGGCCAATATTTGGGGCAAATTTACATTAGAAATATTTGTTTCTTTCATGTGATAATTTACCAAATCCCATACACAAAATTAACTTTTCCAGAACACAGTAAGAATAAGACACCTAGGGGAATTCCTTTGCTTTGCTTTCTCAGCCTAATTTTCTATCCTGTGCTTTACCCAAGAAACTCCTTGTCCTGTTTTGTCTTATTTTCTTTCAAGTTTACACTCTCACTGATTGTTTTGAAGCCTCCTCAGTTTCTTCCTGTCTGCTGGCTGCTTCTCAGCTCCTTCTGACAAATGAATACAAATAGCTTCACTAATTAATTCCTGGCCCCTGTGTTTTCCTTCAGTTTGGTTTGGGCCATGGCTTTCATTATATCCTTTTTTTGCTCAACAAGGGGCATTTGATCGTTCCTTCTCTTAGTGTTACTGGAAGGACGTGATTGTGGTCTCCGGCAGGCTTTTTTATTTGAAACAGTGAAATTCAGACTTGTTACAATGAAAGATTCTTTTCTGGCCTACTTTTAATTGCCATTTCCAGGCATTCTCAAATGAGAATTCTTGGTACGGATCCAGGAAATTTTTTATAAGTTTCTTTCGCTTAGGTGTGGCAACTGCATAACCACAGGCACAAATGGATTCTCCTAGGGTCAGAGACTCGTTAAGTGTGAGTGGAAAATGGAGTGTGGGAGAGATGGATGGAAAGTCTGCTTAAAAGAAGAGCCTGGCTGACAATATCAATTAACATAACTATTTAATCATCTTTTGTCATAACATATATACAGTAATGAATGATGATGTAGCTCATAGGAGAGATGAACCTGTGAAGTTCCTTTATTCACTGTGACACATGAATTTGCATTTGAAGTATGATAAAAGCTACCTATGTAACACCTTTTATATTCAAAGGTATTAGCATTGTACTTAGCTGCCATGTAAACTAAAAATGGCATTGATTCCAAGGGAATAAACATTAATTTTAATTTCTCCAGTGGTTATGCTGCTTTCTCAAGTATGGTTTTATTGTTTTCTCTCCAGAAAAACTTTTTTTGAGGGAAAGCTTGTGAAAACGGCACATGTGGTTTTGCAAGGTGGCACTGTTAAGACATGAAGTCTGGTGATTATAGTGATTCACAGAAATTCCTGAAGCAAGTGTGCCTAGGTGTGATAATTTTTCTTCTGTTGCCTGCCATGAACGAGGGGTGTAATTCCTACACATGAGGAAATTAGCCCCCTAATTTTTGTTGCATTTTAGTGTGTCAGGTCAACTGCCCCTTCAGATTCCCAAAGGGGTGTACCTGAACCTCACCTCCTGTATGAACTTTGACATCTTAGCAAAACTACACTTCAGAGCATGAAACCACTTACAGGATTTAGGTGACCGGATCCCGGTATCTAATAAGAGCTTTTAGACACCGGTCTGAAAATTAGAGTACTTGTCCAGGAAGCAGGAGACCTGGCTTTCAGGCCAGAAAATGTACCAATCCCCCAACATTTTGCATAGGAAGCAATCCTCACTCTGGGTGATGCCGGGCTATGGTACAGACAGGAACGCACAAGGAGAACAGACTGGCTTTGTAGCGTAGTGGTTAGGGAACTCACTTTGCTTTTGGAAAAGCTTGGCTCCTGGGCCATGTGCCCAGAACTGTTTGTGCATTTTACTTCAGATCTTCACAGGATAAAAAACAGAACCACTAGAAGAGAACAATGACTGGAACCGCACCTCTCTGCCTTTCCAGCAAAGTTCCTGAGTCATTACAATATTAAGTCAAGCACCCATTGCCACTGTGGTTTTGACTGTCCATGGTTCCAGCATCAACAAGAGGTATGGAAAGTGAGTGTTTTTCCAGCACGATCTGTTTAGTAGTTCAGGCTAAATAGATCACACATGCAAAAAGTAAGTCCTAAAAGAAGATCAGCTCTCCATGCCACCCGAAAGGTAAAAACTTACCATAGGTTTTTCAGCTGATCTCAGAGAAATATGCTATAAACACACCTCACATATGAGATGCACAAGAGACACAGTTGCGGTAATGACTTTCTGGGTTGCAGCTTCATGTTGGAGAGGGAGTTTAAATCACTGCAAAAGATGATAAAACATGATAACCCAACTAGATAAGGCGAGAAACGGTAGGTGTGCAGCATATCTTAAGTACATAAGTGTTCTAGATGATTAAAAGACCACCCAAAAGACAGACCTTCAATTGATCAGTACTTTGAATTTAGGCAACAAGATTATTCTTGGAGCACTAAAATGCTCTCTAGATCTTCTTCCAGCTTCCCTGAACAGACAGCCTTTCCTAAATTTCTTCAGTTTCGAATAAGCCTGAGTGAGGCTCAGCACCTTTGCCAGTCCTTGGAGTGATTTCATGTAGTTGTCATGAATTTTTGTTTCAAGCTTCAGAGATGTCCCTCTGAAGCTTCTTTTTATTGTTGTCACTTGACAAATTTCAGCCTAACTGAGGGCAGAACTCATGTTGGTCTGTTCTATCATAGAGACATTGGAGGAAATAAAATCTCTATAATTTTTTCACTCTTCTTTTATTTTCTTTATTGGCCCAAGATGAGCCTTTTAGCTCATTTGGGAAGCTGACAGTCAGCTATGTATTTTCTAATTCATATTTTCATGAAATTTGAGATGATGGTTGTTTCTATATGTGTAGCTCTTTGTTTTTGTAGAAGCACCATGTTAGAAAAAAAAAGGATCAAAAACATATGAAAGACCATGTGAACAAATGAAAGAGCAAAAGCATATGAAAAATGCTAAAAGCATTTTTTATTTAATAAAATTTTACTTATGATGACCAAACTGCTGGGAGAGCTAAGTAAAAGAATGTTCCCAACTTTTGACATTACACAGTGCTACAATAGCTTGTCTTTGGATTATTGTCTGTTCCTAAAAATGTATGGCCTCCAGATCCCAGTGAAGATAATCTCAATAGCACAGCAGGCTTCAGAAAATGGCTCCAGTGGCTTCAACAGTGTGTTCCGGATTTCCTCTGGTTCTTTTCTGTTTTAATTCTTTATTATACCTTTAACTTCTCTTTCTTAAGAAGTTCTGGACTTCTAACCATCTATTGCTCTGAGTTACATTTAAAACTGCTGTAACTGAAAGTGATTAAAGCAGAATTTTATTTTTTAGAGAGATTTCCACTAGTGTATTAGGTAGGACTCTGTTTATACTCAGCTTCAATTTTTGCTCTTTAGAAGAGCTATGCCCCTTTATCACTGATAAAATGAGTATTTCATACAGTCACAAGGGAGTGAAAAATATTTCAGAACAGGAAAGTATAATCAGAAAAACCTTAGAGGGGAAAAAGCTTTAAAGTATTTTTGAGTTGTTTCAAAAATCAATTAGATTTCAAGGGGTCTGTGTCTAATTCTGATTCTCAAAATGATTTCTTGGGAAATAAACTTCCCAATCAATTTAATTACACTATCTACATCTGTTCATATTTATCTTGAGTTTATGAGATGGATCAAGATTGTTGCCAACTCTCGTGATTTTATTACGTCTTATGAGATTTGGTTGAGAGTTTTTCTAAATATCACATGACCTCAGATTTATTGTTTCAAACCTAATGAAATCTTCCTCAAGTATAATGGTTCCTATTACTTTCTGCAGGACTTAAATGAAACTACCTTTAGCTGTGGTACCATCATTCCCTACAATCTTTGTCTTTACAGTAAGAATTTGCCCATAAGTAGTATGATTGCTATCACCAGCTTCTCAAGATCTTGTCAAATATAAGAAACATCTGTATCTGTGCCTGATAGGCTCTTTAGCAAACTGTTAGGAAAGAAATTAATAAAAAAATCTGTATTTAAGTAGGAGGAATTGTATTTTGGGTTCTAGAACATATTTTGAAAGAAAGGATGAAGACCACAGAAAAATGGTGTTTAAAGCCACATGGATTTATGTGAAACTAATCCAAAGCTTCTTTGACAAGATAAAAAACATTCAAGACCCCCCCCCCCTCCCCCCCCAAGCTATTAATCCAATGTATCTGGACTTCATTAACACACATAATACAGTTCCACAAATTAAAATATGGGCACTGGGCCACAGTTAGACAAGAATTGTCTTCAGGAGAACTCTCAGGGAGATGTGTTGCCTGGGAAAAATCAGGCAGGACAGAAATCACAGTGGAGTTCCTCAGCAGTTAGTTCAGGGATTGTTTTCTGTTAATTTTCTCATTAGTGATGTAGAAAAACCTGAGCTCCATTGTTTATGGGTTCCATTATCAATATGAAAGAAAACTGAACTTTGGTAGTGAAATTTCATAGTGAACTTGGGTAACCTTGAACTCATGTAAAAGTTGTGATAGAAATACATTAGTATAATGTAGAACTCTGATTTTCTGTTGGTTTGGTTTTTTAAATGGGTTTTATTTTGTTGTTGGATTTTATTTTTTTTATTTATTTTTTTTTTAAACTAGCACCTACATAGTGAATTTGATCTGGAAAAGTTCAAATATTTTTGGAATGCTAAATCCAACTTGTGAGCTATACAAATTCAACCTTGCTGAATTCTTTACTTATCAATCTCTTACTGAAATTAACATGACTTAGAAACAGGAATATAATTTGTCATAGCATGTTTCAGCCCAGAAAAGATACTAACAGAAGTCAAACAAACACCGGTGTACAGGAACTCATGAAGAAAAATACCTTGTTTCAAGGTTTCAGTATTAGTGTTTGGGTTGTAATAGTCTTAGAAAAATCAGTATGTCTTTTTTGGTTTTGTATCTCTCTAAAGGCAACTTTTAAGGAATATATTTCAAGGTAAATTAGAAGAAGAAGAGAAGTTGGCAGGCAACATGAAACTCCTCATAAGACTGAATAAATTGTCTTCATGTTGCCAGCATTAATCGAAATCAGTCATAGTATTATAAACAAAGAGCAGAAACACAACATGCATTTTACATAAATGCCTATAGGTAGGCCATATTTTATCTAACCAGAACCCTTCCATATAATCACAATAGCCTAATTGTCTTCCTGTTGACTTCCTACTATTTCAAAACACTGTCCCATTTGGCACAGGTATTTTCTGCTAGCAGCTAAATGTAATTTGTCTTGGGGCAGAAAATCTGTTAGTTTCAGCAATGTCTTTAGAAGGGAGCCAGCATCAGTAAGAAAAGAAACCAACCTAGAGTTTCCCTTTGAAGCTTCTGGCTATTGACAAGTCAGAAGATGTAAGAAAGAGGAGAGGTTCTGCCAATATTTGTGTTAAATAATTCTGCTGTATATTAAGGCACAGGAGTTTAGTACGTGCCTTGAGCACTCTATGACTTTGCAAAGTGATACTCTTCTGGTCTGCATCCTTCATGACTTTTATTTACTGGCTCTTTGATGCAAAGCTCATGCCATAAAAACTCGGGCATTCCCAAAGAGTGTTCTCATCACTGAGTACTCTTCTGTTTCCATTTTGTATCTCTGCTTCTTGCATGCACTCAGCATTTATTTCTGCAGAGTGATACAGTTTCTGCAGTGGAGATGGAGAGTCTCCCCTAGCTCCAACTTCTTCACAGGCTATGCTACAGAATATTCTGGTGAACTGGGCATTTTCCTAGAAATGAATATAATATAAGGCTTTTAAATGTCCTTTCCCGCAGGGGCTTAAAATTGAGAACTCCTGGTTCCTGTATTTCAGCCACTGGAGAATTTTTCAGGCTGAAATGTAGGGTCTGGCAGCCCTGGCTGGCAGCTGATAATCTCTTGAGTTTAAATTCCAGCTGTGTACTCTACTTCATTGTAGGTGCGGGAGCTAGCTTGAATAGAACTCCAAGTTCCCCTAATGGTTTACATTAAGCAGCTCCTCTTTTCTGGTATCCAGCACGTATGCCTGTAATGGCTGCCTTGGACTCTGTGGTAAGAACCAGTGAATTTGCATGAAATATCACAGAGGTATCGTTTCAGAAGATGCTATGCTTTTTTTCCGTAATTTTGAAGCATGCTGTTTGAGTTTCAAAATCTTCCATCTAAGTTTGCGAAGTTGATTCAAGAAAAGACTTTTCCTTTTTTGATGCTAGCTATCACCTGTGGGATTATCCCACCTGGATTAACCCCCTCCAGCAATTCCGCTTTCGCTGTCTCTTGTGGAAACGGCTTGGCAGCCATCTCACTTTTAGCCTTTCTTCTGAAACAATTCTCGCTTGTCTGACATTTCCTCTCTACTGCTCATGCTGCTTGAGGCCAAACAAATAAATCTGTAGCCAGCTCCAGGTTTCTTTGCACTCTTGTGCGGTTCATCTCATTACGGATTCCTTGTCATGTTAAGTTGTGAAGAGTGGAAGGATTCATTAGTTGTTTTAAAACTTCCTTTCTTTTCTGAATCTTTCAGCACCAAACCCATCTGCCATAAAAACCTCTGGTTATACACTTTTATGTGCTGCCGAGTATGTCTCTTCCATCTTATCATGATTTGGTCCACAGCCAGGTTCTGAATAGCAAGTCATCCATTCTACTTGCTTATCAGATCATGGCAAAGCCCTTCTTTCAGTAGGATGAAAATTTTGGACCTTTGGTCTTCCGGGCCATAAACTTGCAGTTGAAAATTTTAACATCCTGTTTCATCATGAAGTAGGCTCTTGCTGTAAGTCTGAGTTGCTGATTATGCTTTGGGATTATCCTCTGGTGGTTTGAGATGTACTTTTTGCAGCTGCATGATTTTTTCAGAGCTGCATAAATCCTCACATGAATGCCAGCAACTCACAATAGTGCAATTGTCTCTGCTACTATCAGTGAAACAGGTTGGGAATAGACCAAGAGAAAAGGTTCCTATTATTTAGGTCAAATTCTGACTCAGTAACAGCCTGGGACAAGAAGTGGTGAGGAACCAGAATGACTGGGAAGGTTTGATGATGTTGTGCACTACATAAATGAAAAATAATGTTATGAAATTTCAACTAATTCAAGGGATGAAAATATATATTGATCTAGACAGAAGGTAAAAGAAGCTGACTGTCAATCCACTTAAATAAAGAAGGAAGATTCGTTCTGTGTCCAGGACTATATAAAGTTTCTGGCACTAGTCAACATTTTCATTAATGACATGAATGATGGAAGAAAGAGCATCTTTATTACATTTGCAGATAACACCAAGCTGGAACAGCACAATAGAGGACAAGGTTAGAATTTAGCCAGGACCTTGACAAATTGGAGGGGAGATACGAGAAAAATAGGATGTGATTCTGTAAGGATAAGCAAAGAGCTCTACATTTAGTCAGGAATTGTCAGCTACAGAAATGCAGGATGTGAAACAACTGGCTGCCTCGTGGTTCTGCAGAGAAGGATCCCAAGGTTGTAGTGGGTCATAGCTGGACATGAAGCAACATCACAGCATGTAGTACGGAAGGCAAGCCGAACATCAGACTATATAAAGAGTCACGTCTTTTGTAAGACGTGAAGAAATTCTTCTGCTCAGCTTAGCATCAGCACCACCTTAGCTGGAGCACTGTCTCCAGCCAGGGGGCTATACTTTAAGACAAGTGTAGCTCGGTTTGAAAGAGAGGAGCAGTGAGCATTGGCAGAGGCTAGAAAATACAATGAGTGAGGAAAGATGTAAATATTGTAGTTGTTTGGTCTAGAGAAGGGAAGGTTGATGTGAGACATGATAAAAGACTTCAAATATTTAAAAAGCTGCTGCACAATGGAAGCGAAAATATCAGTAGTGGATAGTGTAAGAAATAATTGGCTTAAACTACAGCAAAAGAGACTTAGGCTAGACATTAGGAAAAACTTTCTAAGGATAGTGAAATACCAAGATAAGTTGCCTAGAAAGCTTGTG
Organism: Haliaeetus leucocephalus; assembly: GCF_000737465.1. Taxonomy (NCBI): domain Eukaryota; kingdom Metazoa; phylum Chordata; class Aves; order Accipitriformes; family Accipitridae; genus Haliaeetus; species Haliaeetus leucocephalus. The sequence continues at coordinate 7,006,477 of NW_010972631.1, forward strand.
TAATGCTTGTCTACATTGTTAGAGGCTTTTAAGGATTGGTTAAACAGGTATCTACCAGGAATATTTTAACTAAGCACTTAAAAGTGAAGTGTATATGTAGATGAAATGGTTGATAATGAAATAAAGTTCCATCGATGGTGCTGAAGTCACCTTGGTTGCGGAAACAGGTGTCAGGTACTCAGCTGGTGTAACCTGTCGTGGTGTAAGAAACTTCCATGACGATTAACAGAGACCTGGAGCGTGACCGAGTGTCCTTGTGATTCAAGCAGCCACATGTGCCGTGTGTCAGACAGCGCGTATCCTGCCTATTGCCCTGCTACAGTTAGTGAACTCTTTTATGACCTTGGGGATACTGTTGAGGATAGCCAGATGTTTTGGACCCATTCCTGGTCATCTCATTTCTACAGAATGATGTAATCCTGCCTGGAATACTTCTCTCTCTGACACAAAATTGCAAACAATACCTGGGTGGGAAGGTGAAATGTTGCTGCTTGGGCAACCCTGCTTTTTCCTCAGTATGTTGGTCAAGAATAGCTTGATTGCCTGGTTCCATCGGCTACAAGTGACCTGAGTGGTGACACAAGGTCCAAGCCTCCTCATGCCCTCTGCGTGAGCCACACACAGAGAGTCTGTTCAGATCATGTAGAACAGGAGCTCAGGGCTGCTGCTGAATTTGATTGAACTTGAATTGTAGTTGTACAGTCACCTAAATGGAAGCAAAGTGCGTTACAGAGCAGGAAAACCACCTGGAAGAGTTATCAAGTGGCTGTGAGATCCTCTGGGCAGGTTGAATGGATGCAGGCAGCTACCACCAATCTCCCTTAGCTTCACCACTATAAATGCCAGCTAATATTCTCCAGTCAGTGTTGGGACTCCATAGGTTCCCTCTTGCGTGTATTGCAGAGAAAGGATCTAACAAGCTGTCAATAGCACCAAACCATAAATTTTTCAGGGAGGAGAACTCTAGATGGGCTGCTGATAGGTTATAGCACAACATATAGCACAAACAACTGAGTACTTAAAATAGGGAAAAGCATTGAAAATTGAAATCTTTTCCATTTTATCCTACCTAATACCCCCAAACCAGAACTGCAATAATTTACTTTGGGTGAGAAGCCATCCTTCTAAAAAGAGACCAGGGGAATATGGAGAATGAATACCTGAAGAATGAGAAAAAGAGATGTAAACATCAAAGAATATGAATTAAAAGTGAATTTATAAGGTAATTAATAAGGAGCATGATGGCATACTGATGGCTGATTGAGCAAAAGATAGTAAGGTGGTTTTTAAACATGGATTTAAAATAAGGAAAAACTTTAGTGATTTACAGTGAAAAGTAGGTGAATAGGAAGAAATGCTCCATCAGTTGCTTATCTATGCTTTTAAGATTCAACAGGAGGAATTCAATATGTGATACTTTTGATGTGAAATATTTCAGCGATGGCACTGAAGCTCTGTTTGCTAAGATTAAATGTTCTCAAATCAGTAGGCTGCCCTAGACTAAGCATATAACAGCATTTATAGTGTTAACTATAACAGAATTGCTACTCATACAAGGTTTTTTCTCTAGAGGAAAATTTAAAATAAATGTTTCAAGGTATGAAATACCTAAACTCAGGTAAAAATGTAAGAGTGAAATTCAGAATTTTATACAAATTCACTCCAGCATTTCTTACTGACTTGTGAAAACTGAATTGATCCTTCTAGTTTGCTCTTTTTCTAGTTTCAAATATTTGTTTGTCGTGCTGTTTAGTTAGCACATCCTGTTCTTTGTTGCCTGCTATTTACTGCAACTCCCCTCCATGTCACAAATCACTATAATCATATGGCTCGTGAGACCTCTGGTTTCTTCTTGGCATTTCCCTGTTCAACCCTTGTTACTCAAATACAGAATAATATTACAGAGTTAATAATTAATATTGCCATTTATGTCCAATGTTTTTGTGACTGATCCAAAGCCTCTAATTTTTAACGGGCTGTTGGTTATGTCTCAAATGAGAATATGCTTTCGCAGAATTAATAAAAGAACCACCCACTATCATAGTGTAAACAGTATTTTATCACTATTTTTTCTGGCAAAGCTTTTCTTAAAATGTATTGCTCACTCTGACCATCTGTGCTCATTTAAGTGAAACCAAGCAGTTTCTTTTCCTGATTTAGATTCCAGGCTTCCCAAATTTTTTGACATCAGAATTATTGCCTATTTTTTCATCAAGCTTTTTAATTCTTTCCCGATTTTAAGACTTTTTAATGCTTTCACAGAAATTTTAACAAAAATTAATATCAAGAGGAACTCCAAAGTTTTCTAACTTTAATCTGTATATTACAGGCCAGATAATTTCACTCAAATGCACCACTGTCTTTGGCAAACCTTTGGTAGACATTAACAAAAAACAGAAGAGACCAATATTCCATCGATAGTGGCAAAATAGTTGAGACCACTATAAATGGTGTCAGTGAGTCAGATATGAGATGCCAGATGATCTCTGAATGGTAAATCAGGCTCCAGAAGGAGGGGAAAGCTTGCTAAGGAAAAAAAACAAACCACCTCCTTGCAAAAAAAGAGAAGCAGTGACCAGTATAAATATTGTGCAGCAGACTTCAGTCAGGCGCCTGGGAGGGTTCTGCATGCACAGCTGAACACTGATCCGTCTTTCTCAAGACGCTGCAGTCTTCAGCTCTAGGGTTAGCACTCTGTGATCAATGTCTGATGCTGTAGAGAGAGATAAAAAATATTTAATCAAAATTGTCCTCATTTATAAGTCATCTTATGCAATTACTACTAACTCGCTGAACCTAAGAATTTATTAATAAGTAGTATTGCTCTATAAAGACACAAACGCTACATTGTAGTGCTAGAAAGGGTTGTCCTAGCCAGCCATCTCAACTCTGCCTTCACCTGACGCAGGCAGAAAACCTACCATGTTTTTTAAAACGTGCACTTAATTTTTCCTCAAAAATCCCAACCAAATGTCCATCCACTATGACCCTCGGACATCTCTTTCTGTCAGTGTTTAATCCCACATCTGCTGTCAGGCTGCCTCAGGCACACATGGCAAAATATATTTTACAGTTCTAGACCATTTTTATGGCACTCTTGAACAAAACCCAGGACAAAATGTCCTGATAACAATGCCTGGTATGCGAGGGTAAGACCGTATGTGATGGGACACCCAAGATTGAGAGGGAGTTTGCCCCAAACTGATTATGTTAAAGAGCAAGATGAAAATAAGCCAATTACAGAGTATCCAGTGAATTACAGAGACTTTGGAAACAAAGAAGGCACAGCCAAGCATTAATAAATCAATAAACTGCTTCCATCCTGATTTGTTTAAAGTAGGTGAACTCCGCATTTTTCCCATGCAGCAGTCCCATACATCTGACTTTGCATCATTGTTTTCTGCTCTGAAAACAATGCACCCTGCTCCATAGCACACATGGTATGTTCCCAGAGGTAATACTTTTTGGTTAGTGGTATTGAACACATCTGGTTGCATTCTAACAATTTCAGAAAATGATCTAGAATGCTTTGTGTCAGTTACTTGTTCTCATTATTTACTGTCATGAAAATTTTTTTTAAATTTTTATTTTTATCAGAAAGATCTGATAAGATAAAAATACTTGCTAGCACTGGTCCAAGAACTTTTCTTATTAGTGATCCTTTCTCTTTTACATATTAGCTTTGAAAATTGTATGTTGAGCTCTGTCAACAAGACAGTTTTCAAGTAATTTTAATTTTTTTAAATTAGTGTATAATGCAGTATTGAAAATGTCATAGAGTAGAAAGTCAAGTACTGGCTGTAAAACATTGGAATGTGCTATCTTCCAAATACACTATGTCAGTGCCATTGCTTTTGGAAACCAGATTTGTATTGCTGTCAATAAAGACCACAAGTTTATTTCTGAAATGACTTTTGTCTGTGAACAAGGTTGTCTTATTTAAATTCCAGGTTTTATCTTTATTTACATGTATCTATGAATCTATAAAAATTTCTTTATTTTAGCCTTCCTATAAGTTAGGCTAACTGATTTGTAGTTCACAGGATTATTCATTTTATCCTGTTTAAATACTGGAACTACATTTGTAGTTATCCAATCACTTGGAATTTCTTCAGTTTCCCAGGACTTGTGAAATATCGCATGAGTTGTTCTGAAAGCTCCCAGCTGGTTTTCCTAGGGCTCTTGGGTGTCAGTTATCTGGGCCTGTTGATTTGCAAATGTTTAATTTCAACAGATGTTCCTTTACATCTTTCTTTGCTACACATGGTAAACTTGCTATTACAGCAGCAACAGCATCTGGGATACATACAACCTCATGCTTCTTTCCACAGGCAGTGCGTAAATGTCTATTGGCCATTTCTGCCTTGCAATTCATTTTTTTTGCCAGAGCCATCTAGATGGACATGTACCTGTAATCCAGTCTTCTCTATATTAGCTTTCCTTCTGTTTCAGCAGGCCTTCAACATCTCCTTTTAATGACCCTGGCCTCCTACCCAGAATAACCTTTTTTCATCTCCTTGGAAATGCGGTTTATGGGATACTGCATAGGACATTCATGAACAGTTCCTGGCTTTTATTAAAACACTCCACATTAAACACATGTGCTTTCTCAGTTATCAATTATCAGTTGCTTCAAATGTGGTAAAAGTGACCACTTCAGGGTTCACGTATGATGATAATGGGTTAGTGCTGTGTTCTGTTCTCGTAACTGAAATCTAAGTAGATTAAGATCACTGGCATCTTTTTTTAGGTAAGTCATTGCCGCATCTCTGCCAGTAGGAATAATGGCCAAATACCGAGTTACATCATGCTGTCTGCTTTTGGCTACTCAATATGTCCAGCAAAGACCCCTTGAGTTGAAGTCATTCTTGGCAACGCTGGTTTTCTTCCTGTTGCATCTCAGCTGTGATTTAAGGAGCAGTTTGCGCTGAGCATGAAAGATTGACTGTAACAGAAAGGTACCTTCTCTAGTTTCACTAACCAGAACTTCTGTCCATAAACTTTCATAGCGCGGTGTTTGGAGTCCTCTGTTGCTGCAGTGTCTTTGATGTGAACTCTTACTTCCTCTCCCTCATCTCTCTTCCAGTCATTCCATTTTTCTAAAGGCAAAGTACAGGATGAGTTGCAATATTTGTGCAAAAAGATTCAGCTTGCCTGTTTGCAGCAATACCTGCTCCGTAGCCCTTCTCACACATGGACATCTCCATGCCACCCATCATGGCAACAGCCCAGACTCCCAGCATTGTTATACAGATGTTAAAGAAGGATGTCTTCCTTCTGTGCTTAGATTATTATGAGCTCACAAATTTTGTGTGTGTAGCTTAGCGTACATCCTATAATGACAATGCTATTATTCTGCTCTATTTAAGTAGCTCTAAAACCTTTCTGGATAATCTTTGCTGCAGAGAAAAGAACCATCTGACTTGTGCAGTGATCTCTTTATGGCAAATGATACCTCCTTATGCAAATTACACATTTCTGTCTCCACTCACACAAAACAAGTTTTCTTTTGTAGTAGGTACTGCCTTTTTTCCTTCTGTTGCTCAAGAAACAGAAAGGATTTCTGAGAATGCCAATAGGCTACTCCATCAGCTTCCTACCCAATTTCTTGCCCAGGAGGTAGCATATGTCATTTTCAAATTTGAATGATGACTCTGGTAGATGTTGCATAGATAATTCAAAAAGCTTACCATAGAGAGCTTCTAAACTAATGGGCATGTACAAGCTCACTTTTCCTATCTAATTACAGATACTCTAAACCGACAAAACTACTGGAAGTATCAAACTTGCAGAAGTCAATTAGTTCATTCTAGAACATTGTCCGATATAAAGGAAGGACCTCTTCAGGTCAGCAGGTTCAATGAGCATGTAGGCATAAATACCTGATGTTTATCACCCCTGACTCATCAAACTTATTTTAGTCATGAAAAGTGCTTGTCAGTGTATGACAAATGTGAAGAAAGTTGTGATAAAAGTTTGGCTCTTTACAGCCAGGAGTTCACTCTAAATGTGCACACATGAAGATCATGAACTAAATCTACATTCAGTCATCTAACCACAGGCTATATACCCAGAAGAATGGCAAGTGCTTTTTTATTTTTTTTTTTTTTTTTTTACTCCCAGCTGGTTTGATTTGGGGAATAAAAAGCTTTTTAAAAATCACTTCTCGGAAATATGTTATTTGGTATGATAATATCTTGAGACTCACATACTGATCTTTCAGAATGGACATTTTGACATAATCACAGACGCAAGCAAAAGTGCATTGATGGTCTGGCTCCATCTTGCAAAGAGTAAGTTGGCTACAAAGAAGAAATATATACAGTAATATAAAAGGAAGATCAGTGTTATTGCTGCACAGGGTGTCATTTGTCTAATTTTATTTTTGAGACAGATATTGCAGGTGTGTGCAGTAGTATATGCACTCTGGTGTGTTCCATGTTTTATGTAAAAGAGGTTAGGAAAGAGAGTTCAGTTCAATTTCTTTTCTATGACATGTAGAACCTCTTTGTGAATAATTTTTCTCCTTAGTTACATGTAGTTTTCCACTGTTTAATAAGCAGCAGAAAAGTATTAATAATTTTTAAAAACAAAGCATTTCATTTAATTTATGTATCAGGTAACTCAGCAAGTTTTTTTTCCCTTGGTTTTTCATATCAAACTACAAATTTTTATTCTCAAAAGAACTAAAAAGTAACTTCTTAAAAATGAATAGGCAAACTGCTATTTAGAGCATGAAAGCATTATGCTGCTTTGAAATAAGTGATTGCCTAGCAATGAGACAAGAGAAATCCCCAATGTGAGGTATTATTATGTTTTGAATAGCTTTTCAGTTACTGACACTGAAGGTGATATCCATATGTCACATCTAACACAGACTAGCTCCTTTGGCAGGATAATCAGGAAAATTCCCACTGCCTAAAAACCCATTAGGAGAGAGAGAAGATATATAGTGGACAAAGGGAAGAGGGAACCTTGTGAACGATGACCTCAGAAAGGAAGACGCGCTATTTATATACACTGACAAAGGTCGCTCTGCACTGGCAGCAAACCTGGGGGGGAGAGAGACACTACCTGTGGTAAAGGAGGATAGTGTTGGCCCAACTTGAGTAAACTGAACATATTTAAGTCCGTGGGACCAGGTGGAGTGCAGCATGTTGAACCGGCTGAGGTCCTTGTGAAGCTGATCTCCATTGACGCTGAACAACGGCAAGGCAAACGTTGCACCCATCTTCCAAAAGGGGTGAATCATCCTCAAAGAAGGAGAAATCGGGAACTACAGACCAGTCAGCTTCACCTCAGCCCCTGTAACAAGTTGTGGAGAAGGTCTTCCAGGAAGCCATGTCCAGGCATTGAAATCCCAACAGAACAGCTGGTTTAATCTTGAGGAACTTTGTTTTCAGACACATACATAAATTAAAAAAATGTACCCCCCTCTTCCTTCTTTAGTCCCATGCCCAGTTTTTCTTTTCTTTTCATTGGCTGCCTTGTGGCAAACACGTAGCTACGTTACGTTGGAGTAAGTGTATTTGTCTACAGAGTAAACCTTATAGAAGCATTGTGGGTGATTCAGCTTTTGTCTCCTTTTCTCCAAGTATTCCCAACAGCAGGCCCTCATCTTGTTACACTGGCTGAGTTGCACTATTCTATATTAATCGTAGTCATCCTGAATTTTCTTGTTAGCCAATGATGAGACACTGAAGTTGAAGGTACTTAAAAGAACATGTTTACTCATATACTGTATTTTTTGTTGGAAAAATTACTCTACTGACCTGAGGAGAGCATAGATATTTCATGGCTGGAGAAATGCCAACTGTACATTAGATCGTCGGTAACTGGGCAAAAGGTAAAGGCGTCAGGGGGACATCATTACGACTGACTCAATTCAAGACCAAAAAGACTTACCCCCACCACACTCTCCTTGAGCATGCACTGTATAATAAAAGAACACTGTACCTTTAATTCAAAGCAGGGAAAACTTTAGCCCAACAGAAGCTGTGGTAGATAGGTGACTACGGAAACTAAATATGTAAAACTAAACTGTATAAATTGCTTTGCCCATTTAGGTATAAGGTGTGCTAGCTTTGTGGATTACCACCTAGCCCCCATCTTTGAGCAAACACGAATAGGAATAAAATACCTCTGCTCTGTGTGTGTATTGGCGTCTCACACAGCAGGTAAATGACCCCACTTTTGGGACAACACTTGTATTTGGTAAAAATGTTAGTATTATTTAGAGTTGGAATGGCTTCAGGTTGCTCATTTAGCTATCATTGTTGCTTTTATTTATTTGTTTGCTGCATTTTTATTTATTTATTTGGAGTTGCAGGGGACTTCTATTTCCTTGATTATATAGTTCATTTTTGGCAAACACAAAGTTATAAACTAGCAAAAAAAGTATTTCACTCTACAAATTATAGTAATTCTATAAAACAACAGTGAATTTTGGATTAAATGCCCTAGAAAAAAAAGAAATTCGATTTGTGTTCATGTACGAGTTCAAAAGTTGTCTTAACTTCATTTATACCAGGTCACATTCTTCTGTGGGTTGCCTTTTTGCTCTCTGTTGTCTGCACTTTAAATTTGACTTTGTGTGGTCTATCATTGTCTTTGCTGAGCAGTCATTTCTTATTTCCTGAGACACTGTGGTAGTGGAGATCAGCTCAGCTATTTGAACTGACAAATCCTTGGCTTAACACTTGGTTCAGCAAAGAACTTGAAACTGGGATTAGCTTTAAGCACCATTGATTTTCATGGGACTGATCACATGCTTTAAAGCAAGCATGCCCTTCTGCGCTTCTCTGGAGTATGTCTATCCAAAAAGCGAGGGCTCTGCTTGGCGCGGGAGGGGAGCTGTGTTTCCCCCTCAGGTGCTCATAGGTGACCGACCACATGCCAGGAGTGCTCAGGCATTTGGAGACGACCTTGGAGAAGAAAGAAAAAGGGTAACCCTGATTTGTACTCAGTCATGAACACTTCAGTAGTAACTTGCTGTGAACTTTTGTAAAGTCAGTTGATGACTTTGGCTTGTTAATTTTGGTGAAGATTTAGACCAGCGCACAGAGCCTACCTGTAGAAACCTCAGTAAGTGTGTGAGACCAGTATGCTTGTCTTACTAGCACGTGGTGCTATTATGGCTACTTCACGGCCCCTTTGCAGCCATTATCATCTCCTAAACAAGTACTGGACTACCACCAAGTACTGGACAAAGTTAGCCCTGCTGCTAGAAGGCAGTCTGCAATTTATAAGCACGCAAAGTTTTTAATGCAAAATTCAGCTGAACTTTCTATCTCTTGTGGTTCATCTCCCTTTTGAGAAAAGATTATTACCGTTACATCAGAATGGAACCAGCATAAGCATACATGTCTGAAACGGCAAACTACAACTCAGATCCTATTTTTAGTCTTGAAAGGGACTGTTGTACCTATTCTGAGATTCAATATCTGTATAATCCCTTCAGATTCCCTGGAATGAAATCCCCAACATACACTTTTCACCTGAAGATCTCTTTTCCTTGCCTTTGCCTTGTCTTGTCTTCTCTTTTCTTGTTAACTAATTCCCCTTCTAACGAAGACACATCTGGAGTTAACAAAGAAAAGGAGCCAATGCAGCCGTTTGTGCACCATCACTGGGCTCAGTCTTCTGCATGTTCTGTCCCTTTCCCTGCCCTTTGCCTCTTGTCTTTTCAGCAGTTAAAGCCTGTTAGAGAAGGAACTGCATTTGTACGAAACAAAGCACTGTAGAGACTATTTTTCAGTGAGCTCCTGAGGCTTACTGTAATATCTATAATAGCAAATAGTTTAATATGGCAACAGTTCAGTAAGGACAAGAAAAAAATAAAAGGCATTTAGGTCACATTCCTAGTTTCTGAGAAAATACTGAGGGGCAGAAGAAGGAAAAGAAATAGACTTATGTCTGGAAAAATCTAACATACGTAGCTAAGTCCCCTAGCATGAAAAAAGAACTGTGTCACAGACATAGCTGAGGTTAAGAATAGACATGTTACATCATCTTTTGCACAATGCAGTAGTGGGAAAAGGGAGGAAATGAGGCCTTAGGAGAGGAATAAATAAATTACAGCCAGATTTTATAGAAAAATGGCTAGACTGGAAGCTCCTTAGGAAAAATCTGGATTGTGGTCTGTGTTAGATACAGGTGAGGAAAGAATGGAAAGAACTACTCTAACAAAAAGAAAAGAATAGCTGGGGTTACTGATGACATGGAAGAAATGGTCAGAGGATGTGAGAACATTCAGTTAATTTTTTTTTTTTTTTTGGTTAAGAGATCGTGTAATTACTTCTGGCATGTTAGCAATGATGGCAAGCTGTGTGGTAGCCTTTCAAACTCCAGTGTCCCCAAGCCCAGCAGGAAAAATGTATACAAAACTCTGAACAGTTTCTTTCCCACATTAGACTTTATCCAAGACTGCAATCAAAGTAGTCAAGAGAAATTTCTCTTGAGAGCAAATTCTACTTTCAGGACCATACCGCTGGCACCTCATCTATAACTTGTGAAAAAGTAAGGGAGTTTCATTAGTCCTGTGAGAACACGGAACCTCTACAGGATGGGAGCTGTGCTCAGCAGTGGCAACATCTCATCCTCCTTGGAGAAAAGTGGCACGTAGGTGGAAGGACCATTGCCAGTTGGGGTGTGCAAGGGAGCTCCTCATAAACGTAGCCCACAAGCCAGCTGAATGCTAGGCTTCTTTGCACAGACCAAACAAATGGTTCAAAACCCCTTTCTTTATTTCATTGGTGGCTTTAATCATGAATAATCCAGGAAGGAATACTTAACCTGTTAAACCATAGTGCAAGGAGCTGAGCTGGATGACCTATCAGCCTCTAAATCTTTGGGTAGGGATTTGTGGAAAGACCTGTTCTCTGCTTCCATTTCTAGCCTGGAGCAGAGAGATGGAGGGAAGGAGAAAAAAAGTGTGCTCGGTGTTTCTCAGTTCAGCTGGAAAACAACAACATCCCAGCTCTGAAAATATAGCCTGAAAGTAATTTAAACTGTTCGGAGAAAAGTTTGGAAAAATAAACAAAGTGCACATAGTTACATGGGGAAAATGCTGGATGCTAAATGATTAAGTTAGAAGCTGGTGTCAGACAAAGATTGGAAAAGCTATAGCCTAGAGATAAAGGAGAACTGGGGATGATACAACAGGTCCACTGAAACCAACCATTAGTTTAATTCTGGAGCATTGCATTGATATGCAGGACAGGATAGGGTCTACTTCTTGGAAGCTCTCTTTTGTCTCTGGACGCTAGAAAGATAGAAACATATTCTGGAACATCCTGGAATTTAGTGCCTCTTACTGCTCTGTGGTTTTAGCAATTTTAGTTATTTTTGAAATTTTATTTAAAATTCTTCAGCATGCCAATACAGTCTTGCTTCAAACAAGCAAGCAGATTCAGGAAAGGTGTGTGTCATGTCATTCCCCTCTCACTTGAAGCCTGTGTCAAGGAGAGTGTGTGTCCCAGTAACAGACAAAGGAGCAGTTTGTAATCGGTTTGTGTTCACAGCCCCATGTAAATTCAAAAGAAGCCAGTGACAACATAAGATGTGCTCACCTTGTAAAAGGGTCCATGGTGTTCCCTTCTTTAGGGAAGTAGCTCTTAAGATTACAACAGGTGTCACAAGATGTAGAGGTCTGATGAGATCTGTAGAGGGACACTGTGAATCAGAAAACTTTTTGCCTCAATCACAGCAGCTCTTTTCAGGGTAACGCTGGACCTGTGCTGGACTCCAGAACACCAAGTAATGGATTCCTTCCATTGCTTCCATCCTCACAGTGGCTTCTTGACCCTGCTGGCTTCGTTTCACTAACTTACTGCTGCAAAGCTCTTAGGACACTTTGGGCAAGCTCTCATCAATGGAGACTAGACAGAAGATACTGCATACGTATGTGACAGGAATAAGTTAAGGATGATTGTGTAAAATTAACTTTGGCATTTTCAAAATTTTGATGTTCAAATTTGCAACTATAACACTTTTTTTGAAGAGTGCTTTTAAATAATTTCCTGCTGTATACAATATAAAATGAAAAAAAAATTATCATTGCATGGTTTTATGCAAAGCTAAAATAGAAGACTGCCTTCTAATTGTTGCACAATCAATAAGACTCAATGTTACAGGAACAGACAATGGAAATTTATGCACTTGGATCCATTTTTAAAGAAGAAAACAAATAATATTTAGGTTTTCATTTATTTTTTGTCAATTCAGAGGAAACTGTCTTATAAGTATGCTTCCTGTTACAATTTCAGATGTTCGTTTCCTGATTCCAGATAGATTACCTGTTCTCAGTCCGCCAAAGTAAACCAGTTAAAAACCCTTCCAGAACTATAAGGGATTAAGCTGTCAGAAATGTAAGTCTAAATGTAGGTAAAACCTGCTCTGATTGCTATTTTAATCTGAACAGAAACTAGCTCAGCCTACTCTGAAAATAAAAATAAATTTGAAACAGACGTCAAGAAGTTGCATACTTTACAGGAGCCCTGCCTGGAATGGCCTAACCAAGCAGGGTCACTATGGCTGAACACAGACTGTTTAAGAATAAGTATCAGTTCCAAAGAGAATTGGCATATTATGGCAGTCTTCATCGTTTCCATTATTACCATGGTTTTATAGGGTTTAGAACTCTTCTACAGTATAAAATGTCATATCCCAACCAAATTCAGTGTGATGTTATTATTGCAGTAAATCCCCTCAAAAAGAATTTTTTTTAGCTTTCATTTTGAGTTTGGCAAATGCAATAAAAGAGATAGCATCATTTGGCTTGTAGTCGCTAGGCAGTCCCACAGAAAGCTGTCTTGCCAGCAAGGCAGCTCAGAGCTTCTCAGCACTGGAAGCAACATTTGAATTCTACCACCATGTTTCGGCCAAGATGTTTCTGTTTTGGGGATGGGGGAGAAGGTTAAGTGATAGAGCTGAAACGGTAGAGTGGGAAGGGAGACAAATGCTGCTGCTATTCCAAGACTGCCATATATATACTCCAGCCTGACTTTTGGAAGTTGCTGCTGCTGCAGCCAGCAACTTTTTCAGGCTTCTAGCACGGGTAGAAAGCCTCTGACAAATCCATTTTGCTGCTGCTCTGTATGATTGCATCTTTCCATATATGCCGATATAAACGTCACCAGTCCCGCAGGTGTAACCCCCAAGGATAAAGTCAAGCATCAGTGGGTAAAACCCCTGCCCTGACTGCCTCATACGCTGGTGGGGTAACCTCTGTCAGCTACTACTGGTACTAATGCCACTCGTTAATCTACAGTCCAGCAAGAAGCACCTTAATTCCCTCATCAGTACACCCTTCCACACAAATTTTCACTTGAAATAGAGGGCTGAAACAGCGCTTACTGGTCCTTGATTGCTCTGTGTGGTAAAAAGCCCCGGGACCTCACTAGGGTAGAGAGATGGAAGGGGGAACAGTAACATGGAAGTATGTGTTGCCTCAGGAATGAGCTAAGACATTCTAGCAGTTTTCTGGAACTAAAAACTCTGCTGGTTTTACTTACCTTAGCTGGGAACGTTGTCCAGAATTCTAAAGTAATTTTTTCACACTGTATAAAAACACTGGGTCTGAAATCTACTTCTTTAACAACGCTCTTGAGTTGTCCTGCTTGTTTATGCTTATCTTGATTGCCTGAATGGGATATTTTAACGCTAGAACTCTAAGGGCAACTGATACAGTACCATGGTATGTGATCTAGGGTGTTCATCTCAAATGCAGATATTTGTCTACATGCAGTCTTATGCTGGATTTTTAAATTGTATTTCCTTCTGGAGAGATGTTAGCACACCAGAGGGAGGAGTGGGAGTGGGGATGATGGGGAACTATGTTAAGAACCAGAATCAACTTGATTTTCATGCTGGCATTTTGCCTTCCAGTCTGGTTTTTAGACACCTACTAGTACAGAATCTCCTTGCTGGCATTAAGCCTTGACATATTGAAAGAATATTGGAATTTATGACTCCATAGGTTTGTACATTGCTTGCTGATGATTTGCATGTACATAAACCACACAGTTAAAAAAAAATTTATAGTCTGTAAAATAAGCATGAGAAAGCACTAACAAGGACTATTCAGTTCATTGTTAGCTCATGAGATAATATGAATCTTACTTATTTTATATCACGTGAAATGCTTTCAGGAGAGCTATTTAGCAGCTCAGATGCACATTTTTACATACAACTAAACATACAGCTGTGAAACTCAAGCTGTTTATCTTTTCGATATATTTTTCTTCTTTAATGTCCAGTATGTAATTTTGTAAAATCCTTTGGTCTTAATGCGACAAATGGAGGAAAATATTTCAAGACAGACCACTGAAATGGAGTCTTGAAATGTAGAGTTCTGGGTCTGAGGGGTTTTGTTCTGAGTTCTGTTTGAACTGATAGCTTGGCATATGTAGATCAAAATAAAAGGAGAATCAAGTCCAACAATAGTGTTCCAACCCTAAAATAGATAAATATTTAGTTATTTTATATGTTAGGAGTGCAAATAAACCAAAGTGCTCGGTTCCTTCTCCTTTCCCTTCCCTTCCCTTCCCTTCCATAACTTCACTAAAGTGAGGGCTTAAGTTGCTTATAATAATTTCCTTTATTAAGTGTAACTTTCCCTGTTGCTTAAGAGAGCATTACAAGACTGATATTTTTCTGCAAGCAAACCATGAACCAATCTGTTGCATACTGAAAACATCTGCCCAAATTATAAAACAAACCTCAAGATACTTAAATACCACAGAACTCTGCTATGAACACATTTTTAATTTATCTTTTTTCTATCTTTGGTATTGCTTTGCTTCATTTTCTGGTCTTTTTGCTTGTTTTTTTGGATGCATATGACAAACAATGATGACTAAGACTATGATTGAAGGATTAATCCTCTATTTTCTTTTTGCTTGGGTGAACCAAACTAAACAAATGATCACAAAGTTTAACTTTTCTTGGTATCAAGAAGAGCATCTGGAGCTGTTTGTTTTGAGTATGTACCTTTTTGAAATGTACATCCACAAAACATTTGCAACTAGTCTCACGAGGCTCAGTTCTTCTCTCATTTAATTGGGATAAGCCAGGAATTACTCCACTCAGTGGAGAATGTTAGGTTGCTCACGTAAATGAAAATTTCAAGTAAATGAGAACAGAAGCTTTCGTCAGCTGCATTTATCTTTTTCTGTTTCAGCTTTTGCATTTACTTGTGTGCCAGACAAAGTGGCAGCTTCCCAAGTCTCTGAGTAATAAGAGAATTATAAATTATTCTTTTTGGTTACAATAGCTCTGTGTGAATTGTAGGGCTGAGACATGCCTTTCAGCTCCTCTCTCTGCTACGTGCCCCACTTATTACCTGACTGCACTGGGGGGAACCCTGGGCTGGGCAGTAGAAGCACAGTGCCGTGCTTCAGCGACCGGACCCCAGGCAGGACTATATATATATATAGTCTGTGAATTTATATGCATGGATCTTGTCAGTGAAGGTCACCAGAGAATTTCCATTTAGGCAGTTTTTAGGCAGCATGAGAATGTATAAACACAGCACTTAGGTAGGATTACATTTTGAGCTGAACAATGACGTTCCAGTATAAAATTGCATCGATTTCTCTTCACCAGTGTCTGCTCCTGCTGTTTCCTCAGCAACCACTGCAGCTTGGAGACCGCTCCTTACCACTGTTATGACTCTCATAAATGATATGACCAAATAATTTATGATGACAGGCAGCAGGCAGGAAAACTGAGACACAGATAATTTGCTGAAGTTAGAAAGGAGACAGGTCGTAGCTAGAAATGGGAGCGAGAGCTTTTGATTTCTAGACCTATTGCCTAACTATGTATTTATTTTTGCATCCTCATAAGCAAAAATGTTTATAGAAGCTGTTCAGTTATTTTTTTCTTTTTAATTGCTGGGTTCTAGGAATTAATGGATTACAATCTGAAATGCAAAATTAAAGGATTAACATACTAATTGGTATGCTTTAAATCAGTGCTTATTTTATTTGTAATTTCCATATTCAAAATATGAAGACTGGACCCAATGGCTGAAGCTAAAAGAACTTTGCCTGATTAAAGATACTGTTTTACTAATTTTCATAGTATCTCAATGAAACTGTATCACATGTTAATGCACTGTATTGTTAGTAAACCAAAGTTAAGGAATAGATCAGAATGGGCTGGAAAACAAAAGGATCTGGGGCAAAATATGTTCCTGATACATCTCCAAGAACTTCCATGAACTTGGACTCTACACTAAAACATAAAGTGTATGTTCTGCTGGCTATAGGATACTGGGAAAATCCCTAGAATTTTCTGTGCTTTTGGTAAACTTTCTGGGGAAAACTATGCTTAACAACTGCATTTCACTGAAAACCAGGTGGTGCACCTGAACTTCACTTTTTTCGGCAACCACAAAATCCATAAGTTATGATTTAATTGTAAAATGTGAAGAGACTCTGATTTTTGTGACCATGTGGATAACATCAGATCTGGGGCTTCTTGTAATAGAAAAAGACATTTCTGATAGCTCCCATGTAGCTCGCTCCTGTGAGGGAAGCCTCTCTTGTTCTCATACTCCAACTCGTGAATGTATATTGGTGGAAGTATTAGACTACTTCTTCCTTATAACAGCCATTTCAAGTGATGTCCTTTTGTTACTATTTCCTCCCTTTGCACCTTTTTTTAATCTCAAACATTGATTCAGCTCTCCCATTCAAAAGGATTTCTCAGCTTCATGTCTCCCTTAGTGTATTTACAGCATAATATAAAGATATCCTTACACTGACAAAGCTCAGGTAAATACTGCAGGCTAGCTACAGTAACACAGATCTTAAAATAAGTTGCTAAAGCTGCTTGAGAAATTATAAACTAGCTCACAGCATGCTTGTTATTGCATTGACTGTAAGTCATGCATAATCCAATTAGTTTGATGCTAGCTAATTTACAAGTTACTTCATGTCTGTGGTGGCTATATGTCATAGTTTAAGCCCAGCCAGCAACTAGGCACCTCACAGTGGCTCAATGGGATGGGGAAGAGAATTGGAAAAAAGTAAAACTTGTGGGTTGAGATAAGAACAATTTAATAACTAAAGTAAAATAAAATATAATAATAATAACAATAATATAATAGAAATAAAATAATAGTAATAAATATAATAATAATAAGGAATATAATAAAATAACAAAATAATAAATAAAACCAACAAAAAAAGACAAGTGATGCACAATGCAATTGCTCACCACCCGCCGACCAATGCCCAAGCAGTGATCCACCCCTCCTGGCCAAGTCCCCCCCAGTTTCTATACCAAGCATGATGTTCTATGGTATGGAATATCCCGTTGTCTAGTTCAGGTCAGCTGTCCTGGCTGTGCTCCCTCCCAGCTTCTTGTATACCTGCTTGCTGGCAGATCATAGGAAAATGAAAAATCCTTGACTTAGGATAAGCGCTACTTAGCAACAACTAAAACATCAGTGTGTTATCAACATTATTCTCACACTAAATCCAAAACACACTGTCCCAGCTACTAAGAAGAAAATTAACTCTATCCCAGCCAAAACCAGGACTTTATAGAAGATTTGCTAAAGTTTTGTCTTTTTGACCTTTCCCAGCTCCTGCTCATCTTCTCATCACATTGATGGTTTTCTTCCCTTGCATAGTTACCTCATCAGCATCTCTCTTCACCATTCCCTTCTCCCTTCTCTGAAGCTCCATTACACCACTCCTGTGTTAGCTGTTCACAACAGGAGGTGCTGAGCTGTTATTATCTCAGTAAGAAAGGTGCTCAGATTCTGTAAAGTATCATTTAAAATGCTATTTGTTAGAGCTAAAACAATAAAGAAATCTTACTTCCCTGTAGATGCTGGGAACCCCAAGTTGTGAAGTATCGAACGAGCCTCCAATCAATGTGCAGCATGCTGTGCAAAGGGTTACTCCATTTTGGTCATTTGAGATATAACAGGATTTTCTTACAAGAAAACAATCCTACTCATCATTGCTACTGTCAAAGAGAAAGGATGTTGGTGTGAGAACTTCTTGCTGCACTTTGAGATAAGGCAAAGACACGCAGGTGGTGAAATTGCTGGTACCAAGCTCACCAAGTGAGATGCCTGCAGGGTCCTCTGTTAAAATTAGTGGGCAAGGTTCATCCTGCAGCCAAAGAATATGTACGGCACTACACGGGCCTGAAGGTCATGCTGTAATGTGCAGCACAGCACAAGCCTGTGCTCGCTCTGGTTAAATGTTATGTGGATCATTAATTCCTGGATGTACAATGGTCTTCCAATCAGGATTACTACACAAGTCCGTATACAAGTTTGGTTTATTACTTGAAATTAATTTGTCCTACTTCCGTAAAATAAATTAGTTTTTACTGCCTTTTCCCAATGAGGCTAAGAACAGAAATATGAATTTACCCTTCAGGTAAGACTGAATAAATCTTGAAGTTCATTCAGAAGGTGAGTGGGTACTTAGAATATATTTCATGGTCAGTGCTATTGAAATTTGTAGTTTCATTTTGTATTGTGTTTGAACAAAAAAGAACTTCTTCTCTCGTAAAATGATCTGACATGATAGATCTGTGGGCTTTTTATGATATCCAATTTAAAGCAGTTCCCTTCACTGCATTGGCAATGACCTATTGATGCTTTAAGCTGGAACAAGAGGTTTCTCAGCAATCTCCTTGAATATTGTACCTTTTTCCTCAGGAGAGTGTCTTCAATGTTGGCCAGTGTCTCATGGAACAGGCAGTTTTTTATATGGGTACAGATTTCTAGCTGGCACTGGGACATCTTTGTGATGGTACCGGCTGCATCTGGAAAAAAAATAAAATACACACCTGCCCTTCACCACATTTTTGTTGATTGTAGAAACCATGTTGTTTCTTAACTTCAGTCCTAAGCAAGGCCAACAGGAAAGACCCAGGCAGAAAACAGACAATTTAGGAAGCAGACCACTTATCCTCTATCAGTCTACGGGTCTTGCTGAAAAGTGTGGTTGAAAGTGGTGCAGTGTTTCACTGTCTACTCCTGATAATATGTCTCCATAATTGCCCTGCTCTTCTGATATGACTGTTTTCAGGGAAGTGCTTTGAATCCCATAGGAGTTCTGTATTTTCTTTTAAGATACATCACTATTAAGAGAGATGATCTCTTGAGAGCACATGACATATTCTCTGATGCTTCATCCAGTGCTGAAGTTTTCTTTTTTTTTTACAACTTATAAGCTAGAAATATTTGCTGTAAACATGAATAGACAATGGTTTTGTCACCACATTTCTCCAATTGAAATTTTATGGATCTGATAAGACCTTCAAGAGGGCAAAGAACATCTGCTGTTTGCTGTTCCTCCTATGCACATTGGTGTGCTGCTCCTTCTATACCTATTGGATATCTCGTGTTACACTGAGGAGCACTGATC
This sequence comes from Haliaeetus leucocephalus, assembly GCF_000737465.1. Classification (NCBI taxonomy): domain Eukaryota; kingdom Metazoa; phylum Chordata; class Aves; order Accipitriformes; family Accipitridae; genus Haliaeetus; species Haliaeetus leucocephalus. The sequence continues at coordinate 7,025,880 of NW_010972631.1, forward strand.
ACCAATACACCAGAAGGAAGAGAGGAAGAAACAAATGTGGGAAGGAACTTCAGAGTTTTTATCAGCCTCTGAAAGAGACTGGAGATACTTATTTTTTGTATAACTTTGAGGGTAAAAAGTTAAAACTAAACTCAAACTTTATTCCATTAAAAGTTATGTAATTTGTTTTTATGTGGGGATAGTTAGTGGTATTGTACATATAAGAAAAAAATGATGGTTTTGTTTATGAAAACTGCTGAGATTAAAATCTTGGAAAATTAAGATTTTTTTTCTTTGCAGTCCATGTTTTACACTGATATTGCTAATGTGAAAAACAAACATTTACATTATGAATCACACAAGGTATCACAATGATATATTAAAGGAAAGCTTTCCACAGAAAGTGTACTTTATTCAAAAAGCAACAGTATGAGAAGGTTGCCTCTTATACATAGTTTTTCTGGTTTTGTCTTAATGACAAAAAATAATGTTTAATACTCTGCTCAAATGCATCTTGGGAAATCTGACTGGGTTCCTTTATTACACTTACTGCACCAAAAACCCTATTAAGCTCACAAAGGACCACATTCTTCTTGGCTGCCTCGTTGGAACCAGGTGTCACAAAACCCTGACAAAAGGCAGAATATGAAAATAATAGGGCTGGTACATGAAGCCAGTGGCACAATATGTCCTGATGGATCTTTGTCCTGGTTCAGTGATGCACAATTCAGAAATCTTTGTTTTGGATATATCAAGGGTGACTGCTCAGAGTCATTGTTTAATGTGACAGGATATGTAAAAAGAATGTGATAAGACATGTAATGAGAAGATAAGATTGTCATAAAATTGTATTTCTTTGAGCCTTGCTATACTTACCCATCTCTTCTTTAATGGTTTTAGGCTATTTCATCTGAGCTGGTGTTAGGCTTTGTCTCAGCCAAGAGATTGTGATTCTGTAACCTCAGGCACTTAAAAATTTCATTTGAATAAAAATCCAATAAACTAAGATAATCATTGCAAAAATGGGAAAGGAGAAGGCCAAACAGACAAGCAAGCCATTTGACCTTGCTAGAAAAAAAACAGAACTTGCTCAGAGCAAGCAGCAACATAATGTGAAACCTGATTTCAGAACACAAGCGACCCAAAGAGAAGCACTGTGGAAATTCAGGAGCGCAATAGGTTTGCAGGTAGCTATTAACATAAGTCGTAATGAAACTCAGGTTAAGTCCATAGCAGCAATGCTTTGTTTACTTGAAGGGCCATATTTGACACAAAGACAGTAAAAAGCTCGTGTGGACAAGGGTGTGGGAAACATTAGAGGAAAAAGAGTAGAACTAGCTCCACCTGATCAGTCTCAGCAGGATCTGTTGTCCAGCACCTTTTGTGTGGTGTAAGCAGATTTCTGGTCAGAGCAGTGTGTAGAGGAAAAAACACTAGCACAAAATTTATACAACAGATCTTGTGAAGACATTATCCCCACTTCAACATCTCTTTAGATTAATCACTTCTGTAGAGTTAAAAAGGAATGACATAGATATATCATGTCAGAAGTCTAATGTGATTCTGAGGAGACACAATTGTGCTTAGACAAGCAGTATGTGGGACAAAGATAATAACATTATTTTTTCCCTCCTAAACTCTTATAGCCTTGTCATTTGTTGTTAGTACCTTGATGAATGCCTCAAGAAAATAGGCTCAATTCCCTCAACGGCAGGCTGTAAATAGGATGAAGTCTGTTACCTCAAGCGCTTCTTCTCATCTAGGACCTTTTATTCCGAACTGGCAAGGCCTTCTGAATTAGAAAGTTTAGAACTGCGATTTTGACTGGCATGACAGAGCCAAACTACCAAAGTACTGAACGCGGGAGAGCCCAGAGGAGTCAGTTGTTCCCGTCCACGTGATACCAAAAGACACAGAATGAGCTTTGAACCAGAAACTTTCAGAAGTATTCTGGTGATAAAACACCAGGAATTACCTCTTAGAATGGACTTTATCTGGTTATATCAACAGGTGGATCTTTAATAAATGCTATCTTTAATGAAAAACAAACATCTGAATGTAAGAATCACCAGTGTTTCCATGAGATTCTCTCTCTGTAGAAGAATGAAAGCTAAGGAAGACAGCCTCCCGCATTCCTGAAGGGATTACATGTGATCTTGCTAATTCAAGAAAGCTGAAAGAATGGCCGCTGAATGTCTAAAAAGGGCAGAATGGGGTTTTGTCAGCGGCAACGCTTCCTATTCTTTATATGGACATTTCTATTTATTTGGTACCGATATTTCATCCTGTCATATGTTCTTCATTAATGGAAGTCTTGACTCTGGTTTTATCACCACAACCTTTTCAGAACTCTAAGATCTGGTGTTCAGTGGCCACAAGGGGACTCTTAAGCAGGAGGTAAGAAGCTTTGGAAAAAGGAAATAAAGTGAATCTTTTCATCACGCTAGCCACTGCAATAGCCTGAGTTTTCAGTTCCTACACTGTTTTCCATCCTAGCAACTGGAAAAAATATTTTTACTTGCAAAGTGACTATGTTTGTGCTGGAAGGCAACTGGGATCCAGCGATGCAAAGCCAAAAATGCCATCTTACAAAGCACAAATTTAGAGCAAAGTCACAGTTTAATGTAAACGTATGCATGGGACTGTATTTTACAGAAGTGGAGGTATCTCCGAAACCCCAGGAACTTGGGACTATGCTTTTTATTTAAGGTCAACTGAAATAAGTGATGTTTATTTCATTCCTCTTGTCATACATTCACTATATTCCTGTGCCTGCTGCAGGAGCAATAAGACTGAGCCTAAGTGGAATGGCAGTCTTAGCCCACAGTTTCATCAGCCTGTGGAAGGAATTGGGTGGTCCAACTACCTGCAATAACATAGGGTGTGACCAAAGGAAATCTCTTTAACATTTTATTCTTAAAATACCATAAAGAAGAAACTGGGATTAATAAAATGACTAATTCCTTCATTTCAGTGCACACAAAAAATTAGTTTCTCCACATGCCTAGTTTCCACCGATTCCTTCTTCAGCATTCCTTCTTGCAGAAGACTTTCTGTGAGTAAACTTATGCATGCATTTAAAATGACACAAACCAGTTTTTATCTGAAGAACTTGAGCAAAGAATAAAATGTAAATTTTGGAAAGAATAAATCTTATTACCTCATTAAATGTGTTAATGAGTAATTCTAAATTGTGTTATATATCAAAATTAAGACTATATTAAACAGCGCATAAAAGGAATAGACTATAAGTTAGGTTTTTGAAAACATGAATAATGTCAAGAAGAGTATGTGCAACTTTGGACTTCACTGTCATTTTTCTGTAAACATAGTCCCTTATGCAGATTACATAATTAACATCTGGAAATTTTTGTATGTACGTTTCATGTGTAACTACATATATTAATAAAAATTCCAACCCATCCTTTACCATTGAGTGAGTGACGATGAAGTAGGTTAGAATTAGGTTAGGGCATAGAGCTATCTGTGTGGCATATTCCCAATACTCCAATAATGTTAATTCCATGCATCCTGGATGTGATTTTGACTCAGCTCCGTGGTACAGTCCGGAGCTGAGAGCCACAGCAAAACACCAAGTGATTCTTCTATTTCTTCAGTTAGAATCTGGAACTGGATATAGTTTCTCAGACTCACTGAAAAAGGCAACTCCCATGACTAACTAGGTTATCAAAAATAGCTTCACCCAAGTATGGAAAATTAACTGATCCTCTTTTTCCTCAGAGACCAAATGCATGGCTGTACAAAACAATCTAACGTGCCAGATGAGACAATTTGTTATTGGCTGTGTCCCTGGGTAAAATAAAACTAAAAATGCAGTAGAAAGAGAAAAAAATCCACATTTTTTTTCTTTTACGTTGATTGCTCTGTGCTCCTTATCTCATTACAGCAATTGTTTTCCTATTTTCAGTGTTCTTATGACAGATACAAGAAAAGCTTACCTTTATGTTTTTTCTCACTTTACATCTGATATTTCAACTTCAAATGAATGTAGCTGCATGGGTAGGAAGAAAATTTCATTAATTGTCTTTTAGATGCTTTCAACAGAAAGAGCAATTATTTCTTAGCATTTATATTAAAAAAAAAGATTAATTAGGTGGCAATATAGTGCATTTATGAGTTTGTCTGTAAAGACAACATCAAATGTTTGTGTCATGGTTAGTTTTGGGATCTGCAAGAACTAGTTATCACGGTCAAAGTTCAGATGGAGAAATGGATATCAACTGACATCTTGCCAAACTGCACAGCATTTGGAACAAGGATTTTAATTTGGAATCATTGAACACTTCTCAGTTTTTCAGTCTTGATAAATTATTTTTTGTACATACAAACAACAAAACATATTGGATTATTTTTACACAAAGGGAATCAAGTTGGAAGAGCAAACAAATACAAAGCTTTTATATGGAGAGGGGAAAAATATGACTTGTTACTTATACAGTGAATACCATTTTCACTCAGAGCAGTGATCCACATTTGAATGCTTTTAAAAAATATTATAGAAATAATGGAATGGTATCTCTATGACTTAAAGTATATCACATAGATCACTTTCTGAGATCAACAGAGAGCTTGCTATGGCCTGTGCCTTAAACACTTCTGAGATGTTAGGGTCACTTTTCACTGAGATGTTCTCAGGTCCCTGACTAGCTAGGAAAAAGAGAGTGACCAAGAGAATCTATATCTCATTGTGTAAATACATAGAAAAGCATTCAAGGACCTGAACATCCTTCGTAAATTGTGGGGCCCAGAACTGCCCACAGTACTTGAGGTGAGCCCACACCAACGCCGAATACAGTCGGAGTGGGCTATGCTGGAGTTATCTATCATTAGTATGACTGGGCTATACTGGAGCTACCTATCAAGATTAAAATGTTGACGTTGACCCAGAAGTATTTAACCTTTCAATAATACCTCTTCTCCCTTTGTCTGATACCTCTCCAATACTAGTGTTTAACAGGGATGTCAGATGTAAAGCCCTTTTTATATTTGTTAAAAACCTGCTGAATGCATTTGGCGTCTGTCTGGGCTTAGCAGCTGTGGACCTTACACTGTCCCCTTTGCTGCTAAATACCTAACTAAGGTACGGTGCAAGCTTCATAACCCCTCCACTTCCCCTCCTGCTGTTGTACGAATGATCATTGGGAGGATTTTCTGGGGCAGGAGGATGATTTGGAACTCTGTGTTTTCTGACTTTCTGGTAGTAAAGTACAATGCTCTACTACTAAAAAGCCATAAAATATAAATATAGCTGTTCATCATTTTAGTATGAGTACAAAGGGCATGGCTAGAAACCAGAAGAAGGAGTAGCAACTCTAAACAGGGTATTGTTTTCATGTGAAAATAAAGCCAAAATCTTTCTTGCCTTATATTTTAATTTTTGGTTCTCTGAATTTTCTCTTAGAGGAGATAGGGTTGGGAAGAGTTTTGTTTAGGAGTATGCTGCTTCTCTTTGTTGTCAGACATTGATAGTAATAATAATAAAAGTGTCCAGACTTCAAGTGAAATAGAATTCTTACTAAAAAGGAGTGGTGCAAACGATATCATCTTCCATGTTGTTGTGCAGCATTGTGTTTCCATTTACAGCAGTGGCTGCGCATCTCTTAAACCTGAGCCATGTCTTGATTCAGGTTTGCTTGAAAAAGTTCATGAACCTGAGCAGAGTTTCAAATTTCCAACAAACGTTTAAGCTGAGTATTCACCCAGTTTCTTTTTTGTGTCATACTATGTGTTTTATACACTATACTGGTCAAATGGCCAACACATAAATCATAAAATCTTTCATTAACATCAGCTGCCATGATCTTAAAGTCAGATCCTTGTCTGATTGACGCGAAACTTTACATTTTGGTAGTCAGGTGCTGAACAACAATATATTGGTAGTGAAGGGTTCAAATTAAACTATAAATAAATAGTTCTGCAAGATTTTGTGCTTTTGGAGGCTTGCAAAAAGGTGGTCAGGGTGGAGGTTCCTCTCATTAAACACAAGCCATCTAAAAGCTGGGGCATGCACTCTTAGCTGGTTGCCTGAGCTCTGCCTGTTGTGAATGGACAGACACGCACGTCCAACGGATAGCTCAGCCTGGAGGCTCTTGACATCTGTCTCAAGACAGGGTACGTTGCCATTTGAAGATGACTGTGTCTATCCACTGAACAGGAATACCAAGGAACCAGTATAAACAAGATGATTGCATTTTAGGCACAATTAGAATAACATCAGGTTAATTCTTTTGTAAGAAATAAGGGTTTAGGCAAGTCCTTGGACCCATCATTTGCTCCGCTCAGTACCACTGTTCTCTACTGTAAGATCCCTGACTGACTATAATCCTTTGTACATGCTCATAAAGTTTTCTAAACATGAAAATGGTTATTTATACATTGAAAGGTACTTGCCACTTGCTTTTATGATGGATTTGGGGAAGAAATATCCTCACCCCATTGTTTTACCTTTGTGGTTGTTCACCAGGGATTGATTATTTAAAAGTAATTTGTTTCAAGTGTGATTGCCTTTATAAGGATGGAGCTTTTCCTTACTGGATCCCACATGGTCCTGTCCAGCCTCAGGGGAATTTATCCTCCCAGCACCACACTAGGAGATGGGAATTCAGAAAAGGACCCGAGACTCAAAGTTTCCCAAGGTTTAAAGAAATATCTGTCTAAGCCAGGAACTAAACTCTCTCCTCTTAATTTTCATGTCATGCCCTTTGTACTAGCCTCTTGTTTGTTGGTACACAAATAAAAAAACCCCAGGTCATTTCTCTGGCTCTTGCTCACTTTCTTGCTCTCTCATTCTCTCACTCTCTCAATCCTACTTAAGCCCAAACAGAAGTACATTTTTTATTTAGGAACCAGGATCACCATGAATCAGTAAAGCCAAAAATACTTTTATTCATTAATTCGGTGGGAGAAAGATCACTCTCTAAAACCACTGCTGTTAGCAGTAAGCAGAAAGATTTTATGATGTGTGTGTTGGCATTGGGACTGTTACTGAAATAGGTTTTCAGATTCTCCACCTGAAACACGATATGAAGAATCCAGCTTTCATGCAGTCATGCACCATTAGGTATGTTTAACAAATGCTTTAAACTGAAGCAATAATTTTGATTATGACTATAGTGATATAAACTAGGCCTGAAATATAACAGCAAGATTCCCTGGAGAATGAGCATTAGAAATGAAAACCCATGTTCAGTGGGGTGTTCCAGTACAAGGGTGGAGGCCCTTTTGTGAATGAGATTCAACGTGTCACTTTTCACACATGCTTGGATAGGGTTGTGTGTACCAGGGAGTCATCTGGAAGAAGAAGAATCCGGGCATTTGATTTAGGATAGCCTGTCTGAGAAGTTGGCAACGTTAGTGCACGAGTGGGAACAATTGGTAATTCTCTGTTGAAATGCGATGTACCCTACATGCCGCTGGCTCTTGTTGAATGGTGCAGACAACTTCTTTCCTGAATATCACAAAAAGTATTCTGCTTACATTGTCGTGTATAGTTTTCCTTTAAGGCAGTAAAAAGTGTCTTTGATTTATGGCTGTATTTAAACTAGACAGACAATTAAACCACACACAACTGTTTTGACAACTGGCAAATTATGGTTTTAATTTGTGCTAATGGATGTGAATGTGAGCCTCTGATACCACTAAGTAGATAAGGTAAAGTGCAGGGTGATTTGTCAATGTAAACTGCCAAACAATATCCATCCAGTTAATTCAGGTATGTAGTTCTCATTGATTGAATCTTATGAATAGTGTGGTGGGTTTTAGAACGATCACAAGGAAACGTGAATTAATCAAACCACAAGCTTGTGCAGTTTGTAACCCGAGCTAGTCTTGACTCATCAGATGGAAAAACTGAGTAAAAGTGAAGGTGACTTCAGTTTTCCTTCAAAATAAAACTAACACCAACTTTCAAAACTTGAAAAAAATGGTGGGCAGAAGTATAATTCAGTTTTCAGTTTTAAGGCAATTTTGTCTGGCCTGACTGAAAAAAGAAAGTTTCTGCAAAGGTCACATGACTTCCTAGGTTTTACTGATTTCAAACCCCAAATATTTGGAAACAACTTGAAAAATGTTAAGGGAAAATTTAATGGCAGTTTGAGTTTCCCCTCTTCCTGGGCTAGACAAACCATGTTATCACTGAATTAGAAGCACCCAGTTTCAAATTTCTGCGGTGTTCAGTCTCATTTTTTTGCAGTTCAGCATTACTTGCAGGCCATCCTGCAAGTAACATCCTGATTTGATGTTATCATTGCAGTAATTGACACCTTTAATGAGGCTGAGCATTGCTTGAATTTCCGTTTATACTTGGAGTTGGGGTTGCTTGAGCAGCACCAGGGCACACACGTACTAATTTAGAGGACAGGGATCACAGGTCTTTGACAGAAGTCTTTTGTTTGCATAATTTCCCCAAAATCTCATTTGTGTACCCTTTTCCGCCTGAACTCCATGGCAGAATGAAAGGATATTGTCTCAGACTCTAAGAAGGTAAACCACCCTATTTATGTCCCCAGCGAAGCCACACGAAGCTAACAGGATGGTGAGACTAGATCAGGAGCGAAAGACGAAGTATGGAAAGGTGAGGGTGGAGGAGAGTAAGGGCAGACAGCAAGGGGAGGCATTGATGGGAAGATAAAATAAAGGGGACACTGAATTCACCACAGAGTCATATAATCCTAAAAGGAATAGTTATTCATGAGGGACAGCTTGCCAGGTGGAAAATGGAGAGTAGAACAATAGAGATTGCTTGAGCAGGGCCAAATGGAGGTGAGTAATATCCTTACTAAGAGAATATTCACTGAAGTGAGCTGGTAAGTGTGATTTGTAATACTGCCAATGCACTCATGCCTTCTCTAGGACCTACTAGAGGTCCTAGAATTCCCAGTATATTTTCCCCAGTGCAAATCTTGCAGTTTATCTAAACTGGAAAAATAAGTGCATCCCTCCTTGTAGCTTGCTAGTGTCTCCAGATGTCAGCTTCATGCTTGTTATAATCTGCACAATTATCATGTCCCTTTTTATTTTCCCTTTTCCAGTAGAGTTTTGGCAAGACTAATTATGCAGTTTTAGTAATCCAAAAAGAAAATGCTTCAAAGCAGGGAAAATTATATTACCCCTGGGGACAAAGAAACCTAATCTGTAATTTTCACCAGCTTGCCAAAGTTCATGGTACAGAACTGGATTCAGGTGGTAGAATCTACTTGAAGTATGTACAAAAGTGTTGTTCAAGAGAACTCTGAAAGGTGATAACAGGGTGCTAGGTTAGTAAGAAGTGATCTGGTGGAAATGTGTATATATAGTCAAACATTTGGGTTCAGTTAATACTGAACTGGCAGCAATTACATGGCATTAGAGTATGAGTTACAGTCTTGTTAACTAAATGTAAAACTATTTTTTCCTCACAGAGATAGCATAATATTCAGGGTAAGTTTCATTTAAATGGCAGCACAGGCAAATGAATTTCAAATAGACAAGCCGTCAAAAAGCAAAAAAAAAATAAATTTTGTATTAATCTTTTGTAATGTACAGATACTTCTTTTTCATATTTTCATTAGAATATTCTTGAAAGATCTTGAAATCAGATATTCATTGTCTATTAATCACACAAAACCTCTAACCATATAAAACTTCAATTTCCCAAATATCTTTCTAGAACCTGAAGGTTGGTACAGTTTATGGAGCTTTATATTTCCTGTAAATTAAACAATATGCATGGAACATGTATGTTGAGATGGAATAGTTGGAAATGGTGGATCTAATTCATCTCCACAGTATCTCCAGTCTATGCAAGAGTCACAGCTAGAATGAAGAATTTGAAAATAAAATACTAGAAAGTTAAGAAATTTAAAACAGGACATTTGTTTTAATGTAATCAGTCATGTCATTCATAGTATTTTTAGCAAGCAGGTTATTATACTTCTATTCATTATGAAAATGAAATTTAAAATATTTTCTTTCCCTGACTGCATCACATAAAGGGATCAAAAGGCATGAAATTTTCAACAAGACTGGAAAATGAGTAAAACTCTGGAATAAATATTTAGATTACAATCATCTGATAAATGTGTCCAATCTGTCAGCTATGTACTAGTTGTATAGTGTCATGAATGGTGAGGTAAGTAAAATAGGTGAGGGAGTTAAATCTAAGACAGTTTCTTGCTTAGCCAAACTTCTGAGATTAGCATAGGCTTTAAGAGTCTTAATCAGCTTTTGTTTACTTTTTCCTCTGTGGGTGCCCATTCCTGCCATCAGTCTACTACAAAAGACAGGTAATGGTGACATGTGTTATATTCAGACTGACACCAGAAGCGATCAGCCTCTGGAAATAAATACTGGAAACAGTGCAGAGAATGAGACTGGTAAATAAAGTTAACCAAATTCCTTCTTGCAGGGCCTGAAGCACATGCAAAGTTGAGTCCCAAAGAAGAAATATTTGAGGAAACCCATAGAAAACAAATTCTAGACAGGTTACTTGAGACTTTTGATGTCAGGATGTGGAAAAAATAACTCCATAGAAAAGCACTGTTAGATGAAACTTCTGAGAAATAAGTTACCTCTATACAGTTCATAAGAGAACACTGTGTTCATTGATGGTGTGGGAATGGTTCTCTATACGATTAAGCTCAAAATAGGTACAAGAAAAATGACCAACTACAGGCAATTTGACTTTGGGAAAGCTATTAGCTAGGGCGTATGTGACATGTGAAGAGCAGATGAAAATTGCACAAGGTAGGTGATAAAACAAAGAGGTGTGATCAAAAATTAGGTTGATCAGGAGGTTGAATGGAACAGCAAAAGAACAGCCAGACACAGCTTTAAAAGTGAGGTATGTAGGAAAGGCTTGGGCACCTCAGATTAGTAGCTATTGGAAAGGTAATGTGTCTGGGAGAAGGGAGAATAAGTGCAGAGCAGGAAAGTACAGTGCAACTGAGAAACACCTGCTAGGTGAGCAGAATGCTGTATTCTTTTCAACTGTAATCTGGAATAAGGAAAAGGAGAGAAACGTGGCCACTTTAATAAATTTAGAATTCTTCATAAAAGTAAAAAATGGCTTTAAGATGTAAGAATATGAAACAAAACAGAGGCAGCAAGTTGTCCATGTCATAACTTTAGCAGCACTTGTGTCAATGGCACAGTGTTCAGACTGTGGATGGAATATCTTTCACACATTGCAAAAATGCAATGGCAAATAAAAGGACATTTGCTATTGCACAGAAACCATGGAAATAAATGCAACAGCAGTCTAGAGATAAAAATCCTTGAAGTCATTCGACTTGGTCAAAAACCCTCATGAGTAACATAAAAGAAGGGCAAGTCACAGTAAGGGAAAATAGATATATTTTACAAAGTCCATATTTGATGTTTTTCAAGATACTGAGGATAGGATTTGTCTTATTGCAGTTTAAAGATTTTTCAGTTTATTCCTCGATCTGAGTGTCTTTACAACTAAACAGAAAAAAACAGTCAATTCTATGCCATAATTAATTTGATTTATTTTAGAAGTCTATTTTGCAGTCAGATGAATCACTTAGTAGATGCACTTATTTTTCTCCATTATGTAGCATGAGAGTCTATAAAATTAGTTTGAATCTAGTCATCTAAACTGTAGACATTTAACCCTGACTGCAACAAATCTTGCCAGACTATCTACCTGGCCATTTCAAAAATTCCTGTGCTCTGCAACTCTGGTGCAGAGAAGTGCACACAGCAAGTACCTTCAACAAGGACGTGCTGAATGGGGAGGGAATCCTGAGAAGTTGGAAGAGCACTTGGATTAACCTTCTGCACACAACAGAAAACCAAACATTGGTATTATGTGGTTATGCAGAGGCATACAAGTCGGAATACTGCAGCTTCCCCACAGCGCTATCCTCACTTAAACTGCACCAGAAGTATTACATATATTAGGTTTCACAAGTTTTGGAGGCACAGTCAGCATTACAGACTTCTTTTTTTCCTCATCGCCCTCTTCTCTCAGTTGCTGTCTTCTTCTCATCCTTAGATTACCACTGAAACGTCTTTGGCCCTTTCTTCCTGCTAATGCATCCTTACATTTCTATCTCTGGAAGCCACTGTTAGTCTTAAGGTATAGCACATATGTAGATGCAGTTGTCAAAATCCTTTTTACATAGCAGTTTTCTTATAGGAACTTTTACTTTTTTGATGGAAGAATAGGCAACATTTCCAGCTGGACAGGTTAAAAAATAAAATGAAAGAGGAAGGTATCTGCCAGAGTCCATGTATACAGTAAAGCAGAATATCATAAAGAAAGCATTTCCAAACACCTCATATTTTGTCTTCTGGGGGAATGTTTTGGCCCATCATGCTAGATTAATGTAAACCCTGTGTGTTCCATTTGAAAATTAAAAAATATCTTGAAATGAAGTCTGAGAATCTGGGTTATAAGCAGATGTAGAAATAATGTATTGAAGATAATTCTAAATCTAAATACTAATGCATAAACACACATGCAAGGTGGAAAAATGTATTGGACCACTTTTTTCCACCTTCCAAGGGACAGTATAAATTTGTCTTCTACACCGCATTCTACCTTTTTAAAAATTCTTATTCGAAATGATTTATCCAAGATGTAACTTGGGCTTTTCTTCCAGCTATGACTCATTTTCTTTAATTTGTATTATTGCAGCTTTACTTCTTGTATTTGAAGTCTTTAAAATTCAGCACAAAACTGTGCTCCAGTACCCTGCACAACCACTCAGCCCCACCTTGCTGTCCTAGGGCTCTTAACACTCCCTGTCACAGCTCTCAGCTCCACTTACTCGCTACCAGTGTGAGAAAGCTTTGCCCTCCTGGACTTTCTGCCTAATTCCACAACCACACGTTATAAGCTCCTTGGGTTGTTTATATGTTCGCTAAGCATACTGCCAGACAATAAAATGATACCACAGCTAATGGATCTGGTCTACCAAAGCCCTATTCACTATAATGATCATTTTCATAAGTGACAAGAAACACAGAATATGCCTGAAAATTGACTTATTTTGTTTCAGAACAAAGGATAAACTATTTTTTTCATTTTAAATCATTTAAGAGAAACTGACCTGGTTGGGGGTTTTTTTGCATTAGCTATACTAATTTAGCATCCATGTAAAAGATGAAAGATATCTTGCTACTGATGGGATAGAACAAATCTGAAAAGAGGAATGATACCTGCATGCTACCTCCCGTATTTGTTTTTACACCACTGGGCACGTCTCAGCTTACTGGGGTAGAAGCCAATACCCTATCCCAGAATACAGGGTGCTACTGGTCTAGGCAGTATATCCGTGGGCTGGGGAGAGTCTGAGATTACTGGAGACCAGGCCTTGAAAATGTAGAAATTTGCCAAAAAGAAAGCACTTCATTTTCATAAATATATCCCTTTATTAGAAACAGTATTTGAACAGATTGATGCAGCACAATCACACACTAATGTTTTCCTCTACAAAGAGCTGCATATCTTAACGTATTTGGCCAGAAACTAATCCCAGTTTAACAGAATATACTGCATATGTTGCAATCCTCCCTTAGTATTTTCTAATGTGTTATAGGATAATTTTTTTCTAAGCTTGTTTCAGTCTCAGGTAACTCAAATTAATTTGCTTTTTCTTTTATATTTGATGCCTAGAAAGGAGGTCTCTGCCCTAATGTTTCCCTAAAACTTTCCTCCAGAAAGGAATTGCTATAGTGGTCTATGCTATAACTTATTTACCTCGTAGTTCTGAGTGAACTCTAAGAGAAATTCAAAAGAGAAATATTTCTCTCAAATCCTGCCAGTTAGTGGTTGGTTTATGGACCTGAAAAGGAGACTTTTCATCCTTAATAATTTTAATGTAGGTACTACAAACATCTTTGCTTTCGTTATCCTTATCAAAGTCTGACACTTATTGATTCCTATTAACCTCTCAGCTACAGGGATTTCCAGCAGCAAGCAATTCTATAGAGAAAATTAGTGCCATGTAAAAGAGAAAAGCACAGGTATGGTTTGTGATTTGATGGGTTTGGGGTATAGCAAATTACCCAGAGAGGTGGTGAGCCCCCGTCCTTGGAGGCTCACTGTACTCAGCTCGTCAAAGCTACTGATGGAACCACCTCATGCGGGCGGTAGTCCTAGAGGTTAGACAGTAGGATGTCCAGAAGTGCTTTCCAGCCAAAACTTCTACGATTCTGTAATTCACTACTTCTCTAGCAACAGTCCCTGAAGAATAAGAAATTGTCCAGTAAGAAATTGTCCCTGAAGAAGACCACAAAGTGTGCATGTGAGAGTAGGCAAAGAAGGATGTGTTTAGATAAATAAGCCCAAATATTATTCTGAAACACTACAATTGGATCTATATCATATATCTGTGCAGGAAAATAATCCTGTACAGTGAAATTAAAAAAAAAAAAAATCTTGTGTTAGTTGTCTTGGACTTTTTGAAAAACACTATTTCAAGAGTTGTTTAAGATGTTGTCTGCAATACTTCTTTTGAAAGAAATTATACAGGTTTGAATGAAGTACATATAAGATCCTATAACAATATGAAGTGTGGTAGATAGGCAGGTGAACTGAACAAAACATAGAGGCTAACCTCTCTGGCACATTACTGCAAAGACGCTTAGTTGCACACACTTCATTCAGTTTTATGCTAATGTGAGTGATGCTGGTCTCATGTGGTACAAAATCTTTGCATTTCACTTGCAAGGCTTTATGAAATCTCTATAAGGAAATATATCCCACTTCAAAAACATTCAACTCAAAGGAAAAGGGATGCAATACTTCTATTTGATTTTCTCTGGTAATTAGATAATATTTTGATATATTTCTTTGAGGACTGATGAAATGCATTGCATTCATTATAGACAACATATTAGCCAACATTGCCCTGCAGAAAAGTATTGGAGACAACATATTGCTAAATCAGTATTTTAGCAAATACATCTAGAATAATCAGACAATACAACAGAATATTTGGACAATAACAGAAAATTTCATTCAAAGTGATGTAATAGTGGCAGAAAACATAACTTGACAGCCTAGAGAAGTAATATTTCCATCTGTTATTTTTTTCTTACATTTATTCCCATTTCTACTGTAGCTACAAACGCAGCATTTGTACATTACATGACAGGTAATGTAACAGGATGGTAGAGTTGTCAGAGAAGCACTTATTGCAAGAGAAGATGCCTTTTTCATATTTATTAATACCTGTTTTCATATCTAGCATGTATTTAAGCATCTCAGTGTGAAAAATGAGTCCTATCTGAAAACAGATGAGCAGTTGCTTATTATTGGTATTATCATATGGGTTTCAAGTCACCACAGAAATACCAGATAATTTAATGATTACCACACAAATCTCAAGCATTAAAAATTATCACTTTTTTCTCAGGCCTTGAAAATGTAGTGGATTTGCAGTAACATGTAGCTCGCTCTGTGTCGTGTCTGCCACAACTTTTGACATTGTCTAAGGACATGCAGAACTTTTCTCAATTACAGGAAAAACAAGGCACGTTCCTTTCTCCTTTTAAAATCTTTGTTTATAAAGCTGTCATTTCAGGGTGCCTGCAAATGCAGACCATACAAGCTCAGTCCACTTAAAATATGAAAACACATTGAAAAATTTGACAAAGTTATTCTACAGCATGGCAGCATGTATAAATATGATGTATTCATCCTGTGAACAGTAAAGCATGGAATTAATTTTAATGTGACATTTGGTAATATATTTTATAAGGCTGCCCAGTGAAAATTTATAAAATCTCTCATGTAAAATATATGAATAGTTAAACACATGGGGAACGAATAATGATTAATGTGCAAAAATTTATGGTTTCACAAAACCTACATGTAGATTTTCAATTGCAGAAGTAGGATTATACAGTAAACATTTTCCAGCTATCACAGCCAGAGATGAGGAATGGATACACGTAATCAAATCCAGTGCATAATGTAAATTATATAATTTCACAGTCTCTTCTTTCTAAAAATTTGTAGCTGAATTGGAGCATATATTTCAAGAAAACACCTAATCTTAATTTTGAGATTTGAAATGGTGGACAAATCTCACATTCTTTCCTTACCTTTTCCATTTGTGAATTACATCCAGCTAAACAAAAAGTTTTGAAACTAAAATAGCTAAGACTGAAACACCCAACTAAAAAATTGCCTTTGCTTGATAACAAAGACAAATATTGTCTTTATTAAGAAAAGATTTTTTATTTTAAAAATATTATCTTATTTTTCAGATTTTTCAGATGACATGCTTATGGCATTTGTGATATTTCAAAATGCAATGGGAGTTGCCAAATCCGGTAGCCCAGCAGGTGAGGCTGCCACAGCTCCATGTCCCCAAGCCATCTTGTAGTGCGGCTGGACCCAGGCGTGTATTCCCAATAGGTACACACACATCTGCACACGTATACAGCACATGTGTACACACATGTCTGGGTGCAGAAATTACCTCAGACTCGGTTTACCCAGGGCCTGGCCCTTGGATCCTCCCATCTCCAGTTGCCTCACGCACAGACATACTCCAGCAAACGGGTAAATCTCTGAACCAACCCGCCCAGATGCACGATCTCCTCAGTCGTTGGCTTGGACCTCTTGGTCCCTCCAGTAGCCAACTCTCAGATCCTCTGGTCTTTCCAGTATCCAGCACAGACTTAGAGCTGCTTTGAGCTATCTCCCAAATCTCATGCATGCATGCAGAATAGAGAGTCCCTCTAGCCAGGAAAATAGAAATGGAGTTTCATAAGAAGACAGGGCAGGCTGCACTCATCAGGCACATGTCTGTACAAGCACATGGCCACACAAGTGTCCTGGTCAGCCCTTGTTTACATGCGACCATCCCCTTTTAGCCCCTCATCTATTTTCCGATGCTTGCTCCTCCACAAACCACCTTGATCCCTCCCTATCCCCACCCTTGGTTCTTCCCCCAAACATCCTATAATAACCCTTGTACCATCCCAAGAATCTCTTCCGCACCCATAATGAGTCCCATACGTGGGTGTATGGGGCAGTGAGGTGACCCGGAGATCCTCTTGACTCATCATGATGCATTTCAGCCTAGATCATGGATCCCCTGGGACATCCCTGGGAAGGACTGGGCTGGGGGCTTATGTCTCTGATGGGGTTACTGGTGATGCCCTGCCCACCACTGCACCTCTGTGCCCTTCTGTCTGAGTGGAGATGAAGCTTTTCTCACATAACCTAACAGGGAATTCTGGACTTTATTAGTGGTAATCAATTTTAATATAGATAAAAGAAGTTTGTAAAGTGTGAGAACTAAGATTTTGCTTACTGTATTGAAAATGTACATCAAAATAGAAGTTTGTGTATAATGTAAATTAGTTTAATGTTGAATACAGTATCATGCTGTGTCAAGATTTATGAACCTATAAATATAAAAAGAGAGTATGAGATGTCTGAAGTCTAATTCAACTGAAATTGGCATCTCATGTCCTGTGTTGTCTTAGAAAAAGAGATTTAATGAGAGCTTTTATAAGACATGAGAGAGAAAAGGAGGCATGTGGAACATAAAGAGCAAAGATGGAGACTGCTTGATATTGGTTCCTATAATTAATTTGCCAGCACCATTTAATCCAACATCTGTTACAAACATTTAAAGCTATTATACTTGGAAAAATTTAAGAGACAATTTTTCACTCAGTCACCTCTTAATGTCTTGAGATGACTTTAGTCAAAATACAGCTCAATTAAAACAGGATCTCCAGAACACAGACTCTGAAAGCACATCAAGGGAGAAAGGATGCACTTATACTTCAGCAAGGAATAAACTGAAGCATTTATAATTCTGTTGAGCTAATGAGTTTTATTCAGCATGCACCATTTAAACTCAGTAGACTATAATCTGGGATCTGGAAGCTGGCCAAAGCCCATTTTATCCATAATGTTAAATGAAGACTAGGTAGGTTTTCTCCATTAAAAGCCTTTGTGTACTTTCATAAATTCAAACATACTTTTTGTAATTATTCATTGCCCCGAGAACACAGCTCCTCTGGAGAATTGTAGGCTTGTGTGAACTGTATTACTTTTTACATTAGTAGTCTCTCTGCTTTTATTAAGTCTGCAGAAAAGGGACAGTGCAAAAGACAACTTTGTTCACTTCCTTTTTCAAGTTTTGTATTTTTTTGTGCAGCAACTGTATTACCCTGTCTATGATTATCTAATGGATTTTTATTTTTTTATTCTGGACTTTTGGGGTTATTAATATAAAAATATTGCATGAAAATGTAGTTACTTGTTATTATTAATAAGTGAGCATGGGGTCAGAAGAAAACACTGGTAGTATACTTAACTGTAGAGGTTTAATCAAAATCCTTATAAAAATTCAGCTAAATGTTATAAAACTTAAAAGCATTTATTTAAAGAAAACGAGAGAGAGCCACACAGCTGGGCTTGTAATATAATTTGTTTCTAATTTATGTCATTTCAGGACAGAAGAAAACCAAATATGTTAATCAAATAATGAAAATGTAACCATGTTCTATGTGATGTGAGTAGAACTAAGGGAAGTGGAAAATGGCGGACTATCATGACAGGAAATAAAAAACATGAATACTTTGCCATGCATATCATATGGAAGCCAGTAATAGAAAACAGCTCTCTCCTTTCATGTTGTGTGAGAAAGAAGACCAGAAAAGATTGAATATCTAATTATAATCATTGTTTATAAAAGTTATGAGTAGGCAAAAAGTCAAATTAGTCTTTACTGGCACTATGGAAAAGTTTTATCTGAGGGTTGTAAAAGGATTATTTTTTTATGCCTTCACAGACTATTTGGTCAGCTGAGGCATTGTCAAGAAATCTCAGTGTCTGAAAGATCCTGATTTGGCAAAACAAGTGTTCCTGAGAAAAGTGAGTGTCACCAAAGTTCTCAAAAAAAAAAAAAAAGTTTTAAAGATGTCGGTATTTTGATTGAACTTTTGATGCATTCTGGTTTCCTCATTTGAGGTGGGATTTTCTTCTGAAAGCAAGGTAATTATAACAAATTAAATAAACTAAATAGTATCTAAAATTTTCAATTGCCCAAGTTTTTTTAAAAAGATTACTTTTATTGTGAAGGTTGGTCAAGTTTTTTACACTTCATCCTAATACAATGCAATGAAATTCTACTGACAGCAAATAGGCATCTACTATTTTTGACATGAAAATATTGGACTATAATTTCATATTTAAAAGATGCCTATTATTTATATTTCAGACTAAATTTCTTAATCATCAGATATACGTGTTTCCATTTTTAATCTGTTCTCTAAGAAAGGATGTTATATATCTCAAAGCTTCGTTACCCCATCTAATCATCTTAAACGAAGAAATGGGCTTTGTACTGTGGTGCCAGGGAATATAATATTGCAGTGCAGTGGGTCTTTTGCTGAGAAAATGAACCAGCAGGCTAAATATTTAATTCTCTTGACATTTAGCTTGATGTCTGCAGCTGGAACAAACTGTCGGAGGGACTCATGAAAAGAAGGATGGTGTCACTAATAGCCAGGTTACAAGAGGTATGAACATGTCGTGATACGTTGCTGTGGGAGATCAAAGCTTGTTCGAGTATCAGTGGTAACATAATTCCTTAGGATGCCATCCCAGATAGACTAATTAACACACGGAGCTGGGAATCTTGTGGCATTCAATTTGCACAGAAATGCTCATACAGCTTTCTAAATCAAAGCCTGTAACTCAAGTCACACATGTGAGCGTTGGGCAGGACTGGTGACTACTCACTGTAAATGGCCTTTGGGAATAGCCCACACAGGGCTTTAGAAAGCCTGGGCCTGGGTGTGCAAGAAAAATGCCAGTATACCTGTTTAGCTGTTCAGGAAAAATTACATTTAACAGCACTATCACACCATTTTCCAGCTGGAGGGGAAGAATAAGACAGAGGACTAAGAACATACCTGAAATACAGACATCTGCATATTAAACCTGGACTACCAATTTATTAATAAGACAAAAGAGTGCTCTATTTTTTTCCTGTACCCTCTCTACTAGCTTTGCTTTCACCTTTTTCTGACAGAACCTTGGACAGTGTTCCCTTAATCCTCAGCTTTCAAAAGCAGTTTGAAAATTCAGGCATCCTTCTGTAGGGGCCAGGTTAAAAGACCAGCTGGGTACCTTTTGCATCCTTGTAGCTCTACAGCCAGAATCATCTTCCTGTCTTCGTGGCGTTTCATCCACGCTGAGTGTCAAGGATGGCACTTACAAGCCCTTGAGGACCTCAGACAAGGCCATGTTCTAGCAGTCTCTAACACCTTGATGGAGAATGTCTGGGGCTGCCTTTTCAAGTGATCAAAAGTCTATTCTTTAACCAAGTTTGGAAGGTATTATGGGTTTTTCAGATAACAAAGTCTGTGTTTTTCTACTATGGTTCAACAAGCTCTTTGTATTGATGTCCTAATCATTCTTTCCACTTTGTGTCATATACTTGTGTAAATCAAAATGGAAAATATTTTTAACTGAGTACAGTCTTGCCCATCCAGAAAAATTCCACCTGTTTCCACTGAATAAGCTTTCTGTTCTACTGAATATGTATTCATATCAGAGAATAAATGTATTTAAAACTTACCGTTCTGGGAATTACTTACCCCTGGTAAGGTTGGTTTTTTTGGGTGGTTCCCCCCCCGCCCCCCGCTCCCCGATAATAATAATTAAAAAAGCTATTTTGTAAGGCAATACGTATATTAAAATAGTAAATAACTTTTTTTGACATTAGATTATGAAGGAAAGAGTACTGCACTAGAATAGGAAAATTTACTTTCTGTCTCCTGTTCATTTTGATTGAATTACCAAGCTGTAAAACCCCCTATAAAAAATAATAAATCTTTTTTTTTTTAATTACTAGCAAAGTTAAGTCAGAGCTCAATGTGACACACAGAAGATACAGTGATTTCCATAAGATTGTCCTTATAAGAGAAAGGAACGCGATAATACTTTACAGAAACTTGGAAGAAAACTGATTATTTTTCAGATATTTCTGTTTCTCTGGGTTTAGAATTAGGAATTTCGCATTCTAGGGCTCTGTCTGACATGGGGGCAGCTCCTGGTCTCTTTTCACAGAGGCGTCTCCTGCACCCTTCTGCTACCAGAACCTTACCATGCAAACGCAATACGGCTTTTCAGCCTAGATCTCCATAAACTCAGGAATATCAAGGTCCAGGGACAGAGGTAGTTAGCTTCCATCTAAACTGTGTTTCACAGATAATTCAGGAGGGGCCAAAACACTTGCTAAAACATGATGCACTGAACCAGTCTCAGATGATTGCTAAATCAATAGAAAAGCAGACCGTTCTGTGCAAAACTAATCTAGTGTAATGACCTGGTTTCATCTGGAAGTATGATATTTGGTTACTCATATTTCATTGCACAAAACTGTACTTTTCACTACTGATATAAAAGATGAATGTCATTGAGCAGGGACTTGGAATTCCATGACAAGTTGAGCTGAGAATATCACAAAGCTACAGTTCTATCTGCTACCTAACTTTCAGCTTTTTGCCCTCCTCATAGACATTACTCTAACCTGTAGGTAGAAAACTAAGAGAAAGAGCTAGAGAGCATTCTATCTCATTGCATCAAGATTTGGGATAGGCTTTACATGCTTGCTCCCTTTTCCCTTCAGGTGGTATACAACAGAGCTATTCAGGCCTTAACATAAGTTTTATATATTTTCCTGACAGTGCGTGAAGCAATCTCACTTATATTATGGGTGAATCAAAAAAACCTGGTCCATTTTATTCTCTGCTCTCATCTACTTGTACATTATGTTACTTATATTCTTTTGTTTTATTTCACATATTAATATCACCAGAAATCCATGGTTTTCCTCTTCATGTACATGGGAAAGGCTTTAGGGAAATTCTTATTCTTTTGTGTTAGGGGAATTACATCTACCTACACTTTGAGTACAATTCTGCAGGCCATGCTGGAGCGAGCCATTGACCTCTCAAAAATGCAATTTATTTTCCTTAACATTTTGACATTTACAAGTTTCTTTTTGGCCGTTCCTTCCAATGTTAATGAAGAGACAGAGTAGAGTATGTTTAAAATGAAAAGCAGTAACTAAACTTAAAGAAACAGTTTAAATGTTTTAGCTTTTTCAGATTAAGTAATCTTTTTGTAATTGGCTTGCTTAAGAGGCAGAGTAGTAGAAGCATCAAAATATGAAAAGAAAGCAAATTCAGGGTAAAGTCCACTGCTTGGGTGGAGGGTGTACTTATGAACACATTGGTCAGGAAGAAAGAGAGAAGAGAACCTTGTACTGGGTGTCTTCCATGCAGACCAACCATTTCTGAGTATTGAACTCCAAAGTATTAATGAAGAAACACAGGAGTTGCTTCAAAATGGTTCTTTTAACTTTGTTTCGCATCTGCAGATTTATCCCTAAATCCATGTGTTTTGAAGTAGGAATGGTAAAAAAGTGATGTTAATCAACAGGAAACCAGTGACTGTTGTAAATATGGCAATTTTGGCTCTAAACCTATCTCCAAATCAGAAAATGGCCAGCTCTGGTGAAGAACCCCAGTATTACTTTAGCACACTGCATTACAACCACCTTTTTCAAGACATTTAGCAGGAAAGAGAGATACAGTTGAGGAAGATGTCTGTGTAAACAGATTGTATTTTTCTATGTTTAAGTAA
Source organism: Haliaeetus leucocephalus (assembly GCF_000737465.1). Lineage (NCBI taxonomy): Eukaryota > Metazoa > Chordata > Aves > Accipitriformes > Accipitridae > Haliaeetus > Haliaeetus leucocephalus. The sequence continues at coordinate 7,048,516 of NW_010972631.1, forward strand.
GAGTTTAAATATTGCTTCTTTCTTCTATTATTCTATTGCTGGAATACTCCTCTTCCATGTGGAGCTAGCAATCATCCTCCACCTGAAACAGTAGAAATTCTGTGAATTTTTATCCAGAATATTTCATGACGAAAACACCATTAAGTGATTATCTATGGTAATCTCTTCAAACACTTGCTGAAACTTTGGTAGTTGGGAATGTATGATTATGGTTCCCTTGTGTCTTCAAAGGAAAAAGAATCATTCCATGAACATTGTTGCTTTAAGTTTTTCCATCCATTACCTTTCTAATTATAGGGGAGAATAAGGAAGGGAGGAAGCTGGAGAAAGAAGGGAAGATAAATATAATGGCTTAGACATTTAGTGCTGTACAAAATTTAAGCGTTCGGGTTTGAAAGTCTTTCTATTAACAGAAAGTTTACCATTTTTCAAAACAACATTGAAAACAATCCTCAAATCTTCCTCTCCTGACAATGAACTGTTGACGAATTTAGGTGGCTGTGGCTTCTCAGATACTTAAGCAATTTGACAACGTTATCCCTCAGCCAACATTTATGAGCTGCTTCCTGAACTGTAACTCCACACACTGCCACCAGCTGTCCTAAAACGAGGAGCAAATTGTCACAGTTCCAGGAGAGCATGGAGAATACCCCCAGCTCTGTTATAGCACACATTCTCCTCCTCTGCCAGCTCTTTCCTTGTCCTCTGTCAACCTCCACCGACCTCAGAAATGTCTGCGGCCTTTGGGTTTTCTGATCCCACAAACAGAACAAAATGCATATGTACTGGATAAACGTTAGCAAAAATTGTTCCACAAAAGCTGGGATATCTTGCCACATCTTTTCAGTTACAGACAGCGCTTGCAATGCCTGAAGTGGGGTAGAGCCTGCCTGCAAAAGTACAGCTGCAACCTCAGAGCACAGCAACTGGGGATTGACAGGGCAGTGAAAGGAATCATATTTTGATTGACATACGTCAAGTTGATATTTCAGTTCCTTGTAGAATCTGTCAGGTGGAAGTAGTTAGGATGGGATACTGGAATTTGCTGTGCATGGCAAGGAGGCATATTTTAAACTGGCACTAGAAAATTTCCTGCTTCATGGTTGCAGCACAGGTGAATCTTCCTGCTTGACAGAGATTCGTGTCTGGGTGCCAGCCAGGCATATGTTATGTGATGTACAGGCAAAACACAAGCTTAGGTGTTTAAGTGCATTTCCATGTAGGAGTACCTGTGTCAGTGAGGCAGTAAGTTATTCTGAAAATAAGTAGTAAAAATATCCATAAAACTAACACAGAAGTTTATACTTAAAGAACCCTCCACTGAGAAAGTTACCTTGTTAACTGTATGCAGTTAGTTAGATTATCTTCTGATTAGGCATAAGCACATCTAACAGATTGCAGATAACACTGGTCATCAAAATGGGAACATTTAGTCATCACTGGGAAGAAACAACTTTCCTTACACCAGCTGGCATAGCTAGAGCAAACTGGACAGAAATCAGCGCTGGCATTTTAGAATACTTCTTTTTTTAAAGAAAGTATCAACATTTTTGTGGATTCTCTTTTATCCAAGGGAAAACAGAAGGAGAGTTGGCTTGGTGTATAGCTTTCAGCTTCTTAGTAATGGGAGGAGCAGAACTCATTTAGACACTGTAATGTCTTAAAGGGTTGCTTATCGTGCCTTAGAAATTCATGACAGTAGACTTAAAAAGAAATTATCAAAGGTTTTGGGGTCCTCTGGTCTGTAAAATCTTTCTCTAAAGGTGGACATACATGACTGAAAAATGCAACAAAATTCTCTAATGAGAAAATATAGCTACCATTACAAATCCTGAAAATTTACTAGAGAAACTTTGCTCCTTTCAGGTTTTATTCTCTGAGGCCCTTTCCTACAACCATTACTACAAATGACTATACTTCATACTGTATATAGATTCCTGCAAGTAATTGAAAAACTGGAAATCCAGAATTTTCTAAGCAATGATCTCCATTAGAAGACAATAAACACCCATACGTGTTACCACCCATATGTGGTTAAACTTCCTACACCTCTGTACCAATGTAAAGCTCTATTAAATGCTTGAAGCTATTTGTAAATTAAGTATTTTCTTATCCTAGGCATGCTGTAAGAGTGTAAGATTACCTTAATGGATTTTTCTTCCCTTCCACAATTTTGCTTACATTACAATCTTCAGGAAGCATTTTCCTACTGAAAAGTATGAGTAGAAAATGAAGGGGCAAGAGAATATGACAGAAGAGAAGCTGCATAATGGCTGATAACAGAAAGAATATAATTAAGGATTAGGAGGGCAATAGAAGTGAAAATTCTGGGCTTTAATACCCTTACTGCTACTGATCCTACCACTGATTTGGGAGTGCCATCCATTATTTCTGATTTACTTCTGCCATCTATAAATAGAAGGTGATGATGACCTACCAAACATTAGCAAAAAACAGCATTTGAAAATTATTTTGAAGCCCTCATTTCTGTATTATGCCATTACATATTTATTTAACAGAGGTTTCAAGCAACTGTCCCAATAGTTAGGGGTGGGTGAGCACATAGGCTAAAATAACAATGGAATTGAATCTTTCTTAAAACTTGAATTGAACCTCTGATGCTTTGCTTAACTTTCTTGAGGTGATTTTTCATTTTTATGTGCTCTAAACTTCCTGGTTCCAGTCGGCCATAAAACCAGATGTGCTGAAATACAAACACTACCGGAAGATTGCTTTTGTGGTATTTCCAGCCTGAAGGGAAGCCAAAGATGTTAGAAATCCCTTGAGAATGCCTATTTCCAGCCTATTTTTGCAGGCGGATTTGTCTATCATTAATTTCTTTTATGACAGTAACCCAAGAAGGACAGGAAATAACAGAACTCAAACACACTCTCTCTGTTATTAGTCACATTCCTACAAGGTGCTGAGCAGAACTGCATGGAGAAAGGTAACTGTGTTTCCTGAAGGGTTTCCATATTCTGAAGCTTGGTTGGAATTTGTTTTTTTTATGAAAGCAAAGGATATCAACACTCTCAGTGAAAAGGGAAGGCTCCTTGCCCTGTGCTGTGAAAGTGCGTGATGGATCCTAGAAGTGGAGCCTGCTGGCAGAAAATCAAGAGGAATTTTATCTGAATTTGATCTGGTTCCAGTCAGAATTTTATTGAAATCAAATAAATTTGTAAATTCTGCAGGAAACATTATTCTGGAATTTCTTTCACCCTTTTAAGGCTCAGACACTTCTACGAAGATACAAATTTCATGCTCACTGGGGTTTCAAGCATCAGCTGATTCAGGTCACCTTAAAAGAAACACCTAGATCTGGTTCAGCTACCTAAAACGAGAAGCCTTGTGCTGTTTAAGTTGTCCATCTGACATTGTGAGATATGACACAGGACCTATAGCACAACTGAGTCCATCCAGCCTGGCAGCTAGAACCTGTGTGAGATACACAGAGGCATTGCAAATACCTATGCTTAAGCAACTAAATTGAGATACCGGGGCAGGATTCAGTTCAAGAGTAAGACACTTAAATCTAAGGGTCTACATGTAGGTGTACCACTGAGACCGTGCCTAACGTCCCATTAAAGAAAATGAAGATTGGTGATAATGACACAGATGATGCCATGATGGAGCCTAAAGACTGACTAGTCACTGAGTAACTACTTCAGGGTGAGCTGAATTTCCTCCTAAGCTCCACTGACGACTACCTTAACTGGATTCCAGTGACAATAATGGGAACTCTGACATTTGCCATGGCAGTATATATCTACATGTAAACACTTAAATTTATGCATCTTGACACTGAATTAAAGTCCGCTCCTAATGGTTTATCAACTGAACTGTTCTCTCGCTTACATTTACTCTACTGACTTGGCACTTGGTTCAGTCCAAACCGAGGTACCTGATACCAGTTTTGGTGTTCCACATATCCCCTGTATCATACCTGCCTACACTGTGCAGATGACTAAGGTATTTATGAAGTGTCAAATGGTACTACCTGTCTAAGTTTAGGTGGCTGAGTAGCGTGCTACGTCTCCAGCAGCTCTAACGTAATCTTGTCATTCCAGTTACTCTCACCTAGGCTTCTGGAGTCATTTCAGATGCTATGTGAAAAATGTCTGATACATCCATATTGGACTGCCAGATGTGAAGCTATGAGAGAAGTGGGGCAGCCAGATGCCAGTCAACAACCTCAATGTCTTGGGAATTTCTAGGGCCCTGGAACATCTCTAGCACACACGTGGATACCTACATATAGAATATCTGGAGCTTCGCCTCACCCTATATCTTTAAGGTGAATCATAAAAAAGAAGCTACCACTAAATATTCTTTGGTTCAGAGGCAACTTTGGGGTTGCATTTACTTCTTGAGATGGAGCATAGCTTCTGTTGCCTTAAAAATTAGGGCACTTAAACTATTATATGATTATGCAGTTTTTACTGCTGTCACTACTTTTATAAAAAGCTACATCCTTGATTTAGCTATAAAACTCCAATACAGAATATAATAAAGAAAAACATTATAGCTGGCTTTGGAAGCTTCACATCCATTTTGGTTTTACAGTGCAGTCTAAGCAGATCAGAAAAGTGGGATATGGATTTTGTTACTGCATTTTAAAGATATTATTTCCTTTCTGTTTTCTTTCCTGATCTAGTTTTGAATTCTTTTTAAAATAGCTAGAAATACTAGAAATAGAAATCAATAGAAATACTATTGATCTCCTGATAGGCAAAGCTGTCTACAAGAAGGTCCTTTTAGATGATCACACATTAACAAATAAAAAATTTCCTAAAAATATATGCTGTGCAGGTGTTCCTGCCTGCCTCTGGCTCATGAACAAAGCATAGGAGAGTCACAGCCATGTGTTCTTTCACTCTGGATTGTAAATTGCAGGTAAGTAAAGCTTAGATTTTCATATTTTCTTCTTTAATGCTGATATTAGACACTTTTGAAACTTCAGTTGAAGAAAGATTGAATCTAAGATGCTATTTCCAGAATCCCAGAAGGGATCACTTTGATAATTTAAATTGATCTCCTATATCACTTCAGCCATAAGCCTTCTCTACTTTGAACTAGAGCATGGCTTTCAGTGATATGTCTTATCTTCTCCACAAGGGCTCTTATCATTGTTAGCAAAACATTACTCTAATAAATTAGCTTAAAAGAAAAAAAGTCCCTCAGAGAAGACTCCAACTTTTTCCTAAGCTGAATTTGTCTAACTTCGCTATCCAAGGACTGTTCTGGTGCTGCAGGTTTCTCTGACGAAGAATGCTCTCTTGAAAAATGTTGTTGCATGTCAATGCTTTTATGGCTGTAACTGGGACACTAACTTTCTCTTAAACTAACTATATTGGTTTCTTCAAGTTCTTAATTGTAAAATATTGTTTCCAATCCTCCTGTCATTCTTCTGGCTTTTCCCTGAATAATTTTACATATCAACAACTTTCCTTAAATGTGTGTACTGATTTTAGCTGGGATAGAGTTAGTTTTCTTCATAGTAACTGGTATGGGGCTGTGGTTTGGATTTGTGCTGGAAACAGTGCTGATAACCCAGGGCTGTTTTGGTCCCTGCTGAGCAGGGCTTACCCAGAGCCAAGGGCTGTTCTGCTCCTCACCCCACCCCACCAGCGAGGAGGCTGGGGGGGCACAAGGAGTTGGAGAGGACACAGCCGCGACAGCTGACCCCAACTGACCGAGGGATATTCCAGACCATAGGACGTCATGCTCGGCACATAAAGCTGGGGAAGAAGGAGGGGGGGACGTTGGGAGTGATGGCGTTTGTCTTCCCAAGTCCCCGTTCGGCGTGATGGAGCCCTGCTGTCCTGGAGATGGCTGACCACCTGCCTGCCCGTGGGAAGTGGGGAATGGAGTCCTTGGTTTGCTTTGCTTGTGTGCGCGGGTTTTGCTTTACCTATTGAACTGTCTTTGTCTCAGCCCACGAGTTTTCTCACTTTTACCCTTCTGATTCTCTCCCCCATCCCATTGAGGAGGGTGTAAGTGAGTGGCTATGTGTGGCTTAGCTGTCTACTGGGGTTAAACCAAAACGATGTGGACATCCAACTGTCCATAATTTTCCAACTGGACTCATACCTGTGTCAGATGTGGATGCAATGTAGCCTGTCTGCTGGCATGCTGTTGAGAGCTGAAACATTATAAACATTCTCTGTTTACAAAGGCAAGAATGATGTTAATTCTTTAGACCCCAGCATCATCTGGATTGTTCAAAGATGTAATTTGCAACCGTGGGTAGAATCTACTATCCTGTAAGCATGGCTTCCATATTTGGTGTGTGACTGTTCAATGTTTGCCTGTGCCTGTTTACCAGCAATCCAGCATGTCCTGTGTCACCAACCCAGCGTGACTAGGTTGGTGTCATGGTTTAATTCCAGCCAGCAACTAAGCAACATGCAGCTGGTCGCTCACTTCCCCCTCACCCAGTGGGATGGGGGAGAGAATCAGGAAAAAAAAAAGTAAAACTTGTGGGTTGAGATAAGAACAGTTTAATAGAATGAAAAGGAAGAAAATAATAATGATAATAATAACAATAATAAAATGACAATAATAATAATAAAAGAATTGGAATATACAAAACAGGTGATGTACAATGCAATTGCTCACCACTCACCGACCCACGCCCAGTTAGTTCCCGAGCAGTGATTCCCCCCAGGCCAATTCTACCCAGTTTATATACTGGACATGTCGTCACATGGTACGGAATATCCCTTTGGCCAGTTTGTGTCAGCTGTCCCAGCTGTGTCCCCTCCCAACCACTTGTGCCCCTCCAGCCTTCTTGCTGACTGGGCATGAGAAGCTGAAAAATCCTTGACTTAGTGTAAACACTACTTAGCAACAACTGAAAACATCAGTGTGTTATCACCATTCTTCTCATACTGAACCCAAAACATAACACTATATCAGCAACTAGAAAGAAAATTAACTCTATCCCAACCGCAACCAGCTTGTACCAATCTTGTAATCTTTCATTCCTACCACCGACAAAAATGATAAATTTTGTAAGGTGAAGATTCTTCACTGCCCAGAAATGACTTCTCATGTGCTAAACCTGTCTGTTATGCGCATGTTCCCTTTTTATCAGATTCTTTGAAAATTAGAGATTCCCAGCTAGCCAATTATATATTTGGGGGGTGTGTGTGTATGGGAGCACATGCATGCACACACACTCTCTTTCTCTCTTGGTGCCACACACTCACACACTTATCTTCTTTGTCGTTACCATATAGGCAGATACGTCTCCTTATCCTAAGTACGTACTGAATGTAATGAGTGTTGGTGATGTAGCATGAAGTAACAATTCTATGAAGGACAAAAAGAAATTATATACCAGTTCTGGCCCTTCATGTATTTACTCTTTCCTTTCTGATGTACTCTGCTTCCTTCTTAATGAAGCAAAAAGGTCACTTTTAGAACATAACCTGTTTCAGTTCTGTAGGATATGGTCAACATTTTTTGATACGCAGATGTGAAACATGATTTCATGTTTTGAGTTTATGGCCTGCCCACCAAAACTCTTATGATTTACATTTATCTTCAGAAAAGGAGATCCTGTGGTTCATAGAGCAGCCATATTTTTTAAGGAACTGGGTGATCAAAGGTAGATGATAGTGCAGTATAGGTAGTATCAATACCAAAGAGATTTTGCTAAGGCAGCAGCGAAGAAAAAAATTAAGCTGAACAATGCAATGAGATTTAAGTGCCTGAAGGAACATTGCGATATGTAACTTATTTAATAGCAAAGGTTCATGTCTAGATTCACTTTAAAATTGAAGCAGTCAAAAGGTATGCAGTTTTTTCTGGTCATTAAGTCCATTTTTGTAAAAATGTAGATAATTTACCAAATGCAGACAGCCTGCAGATGTTCAGGCTACCTCTGGGGTGAAGCACTGCAATCTCTTCATAACTCGCTCCAGCACGACAGGAGCTCTTCAGAGGGCAGGATGTGAAGAAAAATATATCCAGTTGAAACTGAGCCAAGAGAGCAGAATTTATTTATTTAAATTAAAAGCTCTCACCTTCATATGTTACCAATTCAACACGATGGCACATTACACACTGAGAAACCTTGTGTCATTATAGATTCAAAGGGAAAAGAGTCATTGACTGACCTGTCAGCATTGCTTCATGCTGTACGCATGATACTCCTTTGAGATTTCTGATTCTGCTGCTAGCCAGACCCAACCCTGCTGAACTTACAAGATCTGACAGAAATGTAGTTTGAGTGGCATATCTGTAAGTTATTACCATAAATTGCAGGAAATTCACATGTCCAATTTCCAGCAGCCTGGGTAACTCTTTCATTTCACTGTAATACCTATTTCATACAATTTCCAATAAGCCATGTGGATGTTTCTGTGGTATGTTTTGCTCCCAAACCTGAAATAAGTACCGCTTTATTAATCCTCACCAAAGTGCATTCATATCATGTTGTCACGTTCTACCTGCCACTAGCAGAAGGACTGGTGTTTTGAATTGGCTGGATCAACATCACACTTGGATGTTATGATGCTAAGTAGCTCTACTTATTTGTAACAATATGTTGAATTACTGTCTGAATTCTCAAGGAGTTGAAAAATCTTATGATTTCCATCTCATAAAATTTAGCTTGGCTAAGCTGGTCCACTGAGTCGTGCACGTATAATAACTCCATTGCTGGTGACTCGGAAAGAATGTCTAGATCTCAAGTTAGCATAGTCCTACCATCAGTCATCTCATCAACTCTGGTAATATCAACATGAGACCAGCATACTTTCCTCTCTAACCTGAACCTTTTCAATGCTACAGCAGAAGAGTCTGCTTAAAAAGCAAATCCTCTAAATGACTGGGGTAGACTTACTTTCAAATAAGAAGGAGAACAGTTTTGAAAATGGGCAGAGGTCTATTTTGTAAAATCGTGTATTGTTCTTTCAGTGTGGAAGAATGTATTTCAACACCTTGGAAACAGGCTTGTTTTGTTATTATAATATTGAAATCACTAGTGTTAGAATGCAGTAAATGCAGTAAATGTGTTGTGACAGAATGACAGAAATATTTTTTCCTTATTCCCTAATTTTTGTTTCTGTGAAATGTGTTAAGAAATATTTTTAGATTGGCCTTGTTGGTCTGTAAAACTACAACAATGTGCATTTTTTTAAAAATGTTTTTACAAATTTGTTACAAACCCCTGGGTAAGGAGTCCAAAATTAATTTTAGAAGGTGATATAAATTCAGTGGAAATAAACTGGTCTCAAACTAATAAGAAGTTTGAATTCATCCTGTCTCTCTTTTGCTAGTTAATGGAAAGACCTATACGGATGTCTAATTACCTTCTTCAACCTCTGGGGAGAGATCAACATCACCAGATAGCGATTCAGCACATGTAATAACTGTAAAGATAGGCTGGAGGAAGCTGAGTCTGGCTTGCAGGTACATGGACATGAGTAAAATTATTTTAAATGATTGTAGGTTAAGCTGTGCAACTCATTGTGTAGACAAGGCCTCTGATAGTTTCAAATATAGCTTAAATTGTCAAGAAGATACCAGTGATTATGCATGTGAAATAGTGGACAACTCTGGTCATCAAAAGAAAATGACAGGTAATGAATGCAACGGGAAGAAGAATAATACTTCTGCTGGTATATCAGCAATAGAGAGGCAGAGGGTCCTGGGCTGCACCTCTGCAATGGGAAAACATTTTGCATTGATCATCCCTGGAAAACAAATTTGGAGAGAAGAGGTTAGACCCTGTTTTCCTCCTTGAAAACGATATTTGGAGCAGAAGTATGGATGTGATGAAAACTTGCTCATCAAGCTGCAACCAGTGAAAGTAAAGCAACTGGAAAGTGAGAAAACCGTAAGAAAAAAACCTCAGGCATTCAAAGTGTGAAGGGCAAATGACAGACCTAGATGGGGTACATGGAATTTGCCCTTTGAAAATGTTGGTGTCATCCCTTTTCCTGTCTAATTGTCTCCCTGTCTCCTCTGTGACGTCCGTCTATAATTATGGCAACTTGCTGTTGTCATGGAGCACTACGTAACCTCTTAGCTTTGAAGGAAAAAGAGAGACAGAGAGACAGAAAGATAGGGGACATGTATGCAAATGCTCAGTTAGTCTGAATGATACTTTTATGAACCTTTCTTAACAGATATGTTACAGGAAAGATGACCAGACATACAGTTTGGGACATGTAAGTTATGTGCCATAACTGGCACACATAAAATCTTTTGGAGTGAGAGTGTTCATGCTTAGCTGAAGCTCAGTTGTTTCATATCTAGTCATACAATGAAGGATAGCTCACTTTTTGTTTGTTTGTTTTCATAACTTTCATGCAACCTGATAAAATAGTTATAAAACTTCTGTGTTTACCAAAGAGGAAAAAGCACACGTGCTGTGGTTTGGCATATATTTCATTCATCCATTCCAGCTGGGAAAGGTTATCAAGCTTATTTCAGCTGGTCTGATATGTTGTCCTGACTGGTGATTCATTCTAGGTTGAAAACATGTGCTTATGTGGCACTCAAATAGAACAGTCTTAAAAGACAAATTTATGAGAGATGGGAGTGGGTGACCAGTGATCAGTTATCCTGTCCTTGAATATTGCCATGTGGTATGAGAGTCGTTAAAAAGATCTAACTATATGCAGCACTTATTGGACTTCACCTTATCAAGAGGTCTGCCGTGTATGAAAATCTGCTTTATGAGGGAAAAATATGCAAGAGCAATGTACTGTGAGTAATTTCCCTTTAATGTTTTTCCATAGAGAAAATTCAACACATCAAATGTCAAACTATTGGAAGGGTAAACAAACAAGCGCATTTAGAGCAATGAAAAACAGTCTTGATGGCCCAAAGTATACATGAATGTTAAAAGCCGTACAACTATGTTATAAACAGAAAAAAAAATGCTTTTAATAAAAACTTGGAGAGTTTTATACTTGTCTGCTTGGTGAGTGAAAGGAAAATGAGTATGTCCAATTCAGAAGCTGATTTAAGCCAAAAAGATTCTTATAAAATTAAAGCTTACAAAGCTGGAAATAAACCTTTTGTAAAAGGAAATGGAAACAAATTCTTTTAAGTTCAAAAGGAATCTTTAAAGTGAGAAAATTGGATTGGAAAGGAACATGAAACATTCTTTTTGCACAACGTCTATCTCTTATTTGCACTGATGTATATGCCTCCTCACTAATGAATGTGAGTCCTTCAGGTTCATCAAACAGATAGAAATATAATAAACAAGTGCAGTCCTTTGCATTCAGTGAATTAATTTTTACTTCTAGGCTGTGATATCAACATCTGCTTGGTGAATGAGTAGTGTTCTGTATTCAGTTTAGGATTTTTGTTATAAGCAAAACAATAGTGTCACAGTTTAAAGTACAAGTATGCATGGAAGAAATGACATCACTGTGTTTTGTACTTAATTTCTCTCAGTTTCCATATTCCACTTCTTTCCATATTAATCTAGCTCAGTTTACAAGCTAAAGGGTGAATATTCTGTAATACCATGATTGAAAACTGTATTTACAACCCAGAAATCTAGCGTCTCTTCTCTCTCTTTTATCCTCCCCTGTGATAAATCTTTTGCTGTTGGTTGGGGCATAGTTAGCAAATTGTTTGATGTAGGAGCAGAAGGGAGTATAGGTTGCTTTTTCTATAAATAGGCTCATCAGCGGTACTGAAAACTTTTCCTATTACAGAAAAGTGAATGTAGAAAATGAATGGGCATATGGGCTATCATAGATAGGAATTAGTACTTTATTACGGGTTAGCCTACAGAGACATTGCTGGGTGCTTATCAAGTTCAGTAAATGTTACCTGGAAAATCGGCATGGTTAAGAGTGTTAGAAATTACAGAGAGCTGAATAACAGAATGAGAATTAGTATTTGGCAGAAGATGTCCCTATCTACTTGACAATATTCCTGGAAAAAGAAACAGGAACAGTTAATTAACAAATAACTTTTTGGAAAGAAACTTAACAGATATAGCCTTCTCAGCCTGAGTGCTAATACACTTTGTTTCAAACAAAGTGCATCGTCAAGTTACTATTTGTATGAATATTTCTTTTTGACTGGGTTTTAGCATGTATGAAGGATGCCAGACTGGGAGCTTTGGAAACCCGAGTTTATTTATCCAAAGAAAGCCTACAGCCTCAGCAACGGCAGTAAGAACCAGTGTTCACCTCCTCACACTGCAAAGCCTGTTCTGCAGAACTACTAATAAAGTCAGAAAATAGGTCAGCTTCCATGTACATTAGCCTTTGCCCTCTCTGCAGAGGCTGCCAACGAGAATGCCAATTAACGACAGCTGTGTTGGACATTTGTTGACTGGGAACTAAACTGAGATTGCAGATTCCTTTCACACAGCCTACCAAACACCCATCAAATGGCAATTTCTTCTTGACCTTGGACGGCATTAGAAGTATTTTCCAATGAGGAAAACTTCTCAAAAGCAGTAGGTTGATCAGCATAAAGAAAAAAAGACTTTTTTTTTTCCCCTTGGCAAAGCAAGTTCCTTTTACAAAGCTTAACAAAAAATACATACATTTACAGAAAATTTGTATGGGTTTGTCAGAGAACCCCCTTTTGTGTGACAGCAAAGGTATTTTCTTAAAATTATTTGATACTTTATTCATGAAAATGTTATTAAAAATCAGGTTTGTTAGAAAGGGAACATTTTTCAGGAATATTTTGTGAAAAAATTGGGGGTTGTTGGGTTGGAAATTCTGCTTTGAAAATATCAAAATTATGTTATATCAGAATGCACTAGAACCCCTATAGAGACCTTAAAAGATCCTTTTCTGAAGTTCAGAACCCTTCAAAACACGTACTCAACAAAGTACTGTCTAGGCTAAGTTTTAAGTGCAGGGATTTAAAAAGATTTAATTTAAACTATGTTTAAAGGTATTTGTGATTAAATAGATCGTACAGAAATCCTGCTGACTTGAGGCAGTCTTTGGCATGGTCAGCATCCATTCACACCCCAACAAAGCTGTAGCTCTCTTGCTACGGGCAGTACTTTACACGTGAATTCCCACTGGTGCACAGACATAAATATAGTTATTACTGCTGCTTTTGATTCAGATTTGTCTTTCTTTTGATTTGAGCTTACATTTGCCTTTTTACACGACACTTTACTAAAACATGGCTTAGCAGTATGGTGTTTCCAAAGTCTAAGAAGCAGAAGGCTATGAGTACACAGATGAGCATGTTACTGAGAAACCTTTTTGGGGAGAGAAAGTAAATGCCAAATAAAGAAGCTGACTGTTTTGGAAGTGCACTCCTGACTACTTGGCAGCTGTTAAATTCAGTTCCATCTTTAAGATGGATAGGTTATATTCAGTCACTTGTTGGAGAGCCAAACCCTTATGCCCTAAATCAGGGGCACGATCAACACCCTTCCCCGGGGACAAAGTACAGACGAGGCCAAGAGAAAGGAGGTGCTCCCAGGCTTGCATCATGAATTTCCTCATTCGTTTACCCTCTGGGCCAATCCAGACCAGTTCCCAGAGTGTTCCCTGAGACTCTGCAAATTCATGAGGTCTCCACAGTCCCTGGAGTAGCCAGAAGCTCATAAAATCACTTGCCGTTCTGGTAGTCAACTCCATCTGACTAAAGAAGAGCACAGGTATCAGGAGGCTGCCTTATTTTTACAAATACAGCTATTTGTTATAAATGTCTTCCTTTTCTAGATCAGTTCCCCATATCTGCTGGGCAATCCAGGCACAAACTGTTGCATGGCAAGAAACTCTTTCTAGGCTAAAGGACTATTGCCATTAATGTAGAAGAATTCTTGCATTCAAGTGGGGGAGAAGTATTAAGTCCATAATTCTTATCGCGCCACTTGCCCCCACTGATTAACACCAGTGTATCTCACGTTTCGAAAAGGTCCTAAGAATTCACAATGTAATGCACAAGATATGGACTGTAAATATGCAAGCCTAGTACAGGAAAGTTGTTTTTGTTTCCTGGTGACATGAATTAGCAGATCTATTTTCTTTTTAGCAACTTTTGTATTCCCGTGAAAACGGACAGAAAGCAATACACCTTAACACTGAAGGAGGAAATTTCCAGGAAGCCTAATTCCAAGAATGTGAGGTATGCCTCCTGAATCTGCTCACTGGAACAGTAGGTAAATTTGTGCTGAAACTTTTCTGGCTCAAAAATTGATTCTGTATCTACAGGAGAAGGTCCTTTGCTAACATTGTGACTATGCAATAATTAGCTTTCTGTTTCTTTTCCTGCACTTGTGCTACATTTGTCTGAATGCTTTTCCCTGTATCAAAAAAATACAGTATCTTTTGCACCAGTTCATTTTTTCTTCGGCTACAAATTAATCAATAGGGAGAAAGAAAGAAAGATAGAAAAATAAGCATATGTTATTTTATGATGGGAAAGAAATAATAACTAGCTGAGAGATACTGTCAAGTCTTTTTTGATTATTTTGATTCATGTTATGATTTTAAACAGTATCAAACCTCCATATGACAACCAAAAAAAAGAATAACATGAAAAGGTATCCTCAGATACAAGGAGGAAAGACATTTTTTTGTGTATTGCTCTAAAATGTTGTGCTGGATTAGGATTGAGTGCGTATTAAATTCAGGGAAAAAGTCTCACAATAACAGCTATTCAACTGGTTTCAAATTGATCGAAAATTATTTGTGGCTCTGCTAGGATAAAAGTTATTCATCATTTGATATCTGAAGCTGGATTTACTGAAATTAGTAGATAGTTTTACTATTTTTAAAATGAGATTACTAGTTTCTTCTGGTTCTTTCAAGGAATGTGTCATCTTTTAAAATTTACCTCTTTAATGACAATTTCAAATTTTAGCAGTATATAAAACACAAAAGGGAAACAAATAATAAAGTACATAATAGCTTTCACATACCACATCGAATTTTATGGTTTAGCTGTCAACTACACATGTAATGATATTCAAGACTGGAAGACAATTAGCAATTAATAGATTTTTACATGTGTTGAGTTACATAATTAAAAAATAAAAAGCAGTTAAAGCAGAGGGCATTTTATTAAATATTCTTACTGTCTTGAGGCAAGGAAAACTTTGATACTGCAATGAAACACTAGTCTAAATTAAGAGAGTTAGTGAATTTGGAGAGAGTCTGCGTTAATGTAAAAGTAAATGTTCTCCTGACCACCCTTTTTGCTTACAATGTGCTGCCAGCTAAGACTTGGATTCTTTTCAGTACATTGACATGTTAAGCACCCTTTGACTTTTGCCTGTTGACCAAGTGTATGAGACACTCTAAATGATTCTAGAGGAATTTTAAATTGCTGTTATTAATTCCTTCCAATGGTGCTATTTCAAACTGTACTACCGTGAGAGTATACTTAAGGATTTATTTATTTTTTTAGAGCACATCTGCACATACTTTTCCAAAATATTCCTGGAGTAACTAGTTAAATCTACACACTACTTCTCATCCTACAGCTCTCATGCCTTCTTATACAGAAAATGCCATAAAATCTTTGGGAACTACAAATTATTGTTGACTTATTTTACACATATTGGAAGCTGAAGGTGCCTCCAAGCTCAAAGGGCTGTAGCACAGACCTGAGGCAGTGAGTTTATTTAATATTTCAGAGGAATAGATGCCTGCATCATCTCTACCACTTCTTGTGACATGTCGAGCTTCCTGATGTTCTTCCAACTCTTTGCTATGTAAATGCAAATGTGTTTAGCTTGTAAGCTTGGATAAAACTGTTTCTGATGAAAACGCTACTGAGTGCAAATTAATCTTTAGCACATATATGTTTCATCTATCACTGTATGCTATATTTGTATAGAAAGTTGGATCTCAGCAATAATTTAGCAGTTTAAGCAATTAGCAATAATCTTAGCAATATTTTTTGCTGAAGAAACTAGTCTGATATTTCATGTTTCCTACTTTTTTTTTCCCCTCGCCTCTTATTTTGGATCTTTGCACCACTTAAGGTAAGGCTACAGCAAGATGAGGAGAGTTTGAAGAACTTTTTTATTTTTAGTTCACTATACCACAATCCTTTTCTAGGTCATAGTCTTCCTTAGTGTATATGACTCAATATCAAGCCAAAATTCTTTGTGAGTTTTCGGCAGAGGAGTGATGTCAGCCATTTGGCTTTTGGAGTGATTTTCAATGGATTCAAGCCATTGGTGGATATGGGAAACTTATTTGGACAGAGGAAACATTTCTCCATAGACTACATCCAACTTCTCAAAATTTCTGATAGTTAATTGAGCATAGCTCATCAGATGGAATTTGTGATTGAGCAGATCAATGTTTTCTAGTCTGTGCAAAGGACCCTTTGTCAGCTGTGGTATATATTTGGCTGAGAGATTCTTTTTCAAATATGTTTGGTGAAGGGGATTCCTAAGGTCCCCTTAACTAACACTGCTAATCACTAACTGACCTCAACACTAAAAATTGGCACAAGTATCAAGAAAAGGAATTCTGTGCAAGACACTGTGCAGTGGCATCTTAAGCCACTAAGATGTGGCTGCGGCTCCCCCCAAAGCCAACAGAAGTTATTTCCAAGTGCATGTAGCATATAGCAAAAATCTCAGAAAGTGTTTTAATATTTTCACCATTTTTTGAAATTATGTTAATGTTAAACGTGTGTCTAAATCTTTACAAGTCTGAGGCCTGCAGAAGTAAAAATGATGAGACTGCAGGATTAAACTGTAACTTTTTCTTGTAAGTACACGAATTGCTTATAAAGATGGACATGTTAAGCTATGCCTACTTATGTTAATTTCCAGAAAAATGAGAATATTCACATGCTTTTTGATAATGGGCTCTAGAGAAATGAGCAGGAAAGCAGCACACTATATACACAAGGCATAGTCCAGCAAATACTTAAGGGGCTATAACCTGAAGTCATGAAGGGATAGCTTCCAAGTGACAGCCCAGTAACTTTTTGATACAGTTCAGAATGTTGAGATAAAAAAAAAAAAATAAACCAGGTTTTTAGCTGGTGTAAACTAACCTTTGAGAGGAAGATACTAGCAGAGGCAGAAACTGCAGTGAGTCTGTGAGTACCCTGCTGTCCAGTGAAGGACAGCTGTGTTGAGTGGAGTCTGTCTTAATTTGCAGGAAGAGAAAAGGTTTAGGTTATAGTGACCTATGTAGTATGGTTTATTTTAATAGATTTCTCTGATCGTGGAAGCCTTTTGAATAAATCAAGAAGACATTCGTTTCAGAGAAGCTGTTTTTCTTTTTAGTCCCGGGCCAGAAGTGGAAGGCGTGTTGGGCTTGCTGTGTTAGCTTTTGAGATGGAAGACAGAGTGCAAGCCAGGGATTACACTGAAGAGACGTGTTTTCTGAGAAGTGTCTTCAACAAGGAAAATAAAATAGTCAAAAGCACCACCTGTTTTTAACTTCCAGAAAGCCAAAACCACAAGAAATGAGCAGAATACAATTATAAAGAAGAGGCACAGCTGATGGTACTTCATAGTTTAAAAACAGAATTTCAGAATTAGGAGAATAAACTCAATATTTGCCTGAGTCTGAGGTTAAATATTTGTAGAAACATTTCTATATCTCATTAGGTTTCATTTCCAATTCAAACTGACTTAGATCTGATTGAAAACAGGCTGAGGAACAGTATTTGGGGCAGTTGTAAAAGTAAGGAAAAGCATAGTTGGAATGAGGTGTTAAATGAGTTTCTCCTTTGCTTAATTGTATATTATTTTTCTGTGTGTCTTCATGTAGGATGGGGAACAAGTTAAAATTAAAGAAACTACAAGTCACAGCTGTCCATCCTGTTTTCTGTGCATAGTTCTACGTTCTATATATACCTTTGCATAAGTCTTCTGTCATTCTGACACATGCAACATCTTCACTTTAATTTCACATGAATTTTCAGTCTGTTTATAATACGGAGAGGTAGTCTTACCTTTCTACTGAAGATACTCACATTTTGATTCAGCATACTTTGTCTCACAAGTCCTACTTCCCTTAGAGAAGAATAATTATCGTCATTATCTTAATAAATCAGACAGTTTAAATTTCTCACCTTTGTTAATTTTATCAGCACCCACTATTGTATAGGATTTGCAATTTCCTATGAGATTATTACCAATAAGTACTAGATGTTTTTATTACTCATGTAATTAATAGTTTCAGCAACTCCTCTTGTAATGCTGTCATACCTCCATGAAGTTCAGTGAAGCTGTGACAGTTTTGACCAGCTGGGGTCTGCCCCTCTCAGTCATTGGCTGTTCCTAGACCATGACCTCTCTGCTTTTTCATTTTTCACAATTTGTTGTCCTTTTATTCAGCCTTCTCACTAGAGGACTTAAAAAGCAACCAACAAACAATAAGAAGGAGGAATTACTCAACCCATTAATTAATTATTCAGCATACTATTCCCATCTTTGTTAAATTGTATTGCATCTGCGGGTTGTGGGTCTCGTAAGAGTACTTCCAGCAGAATATAGTATCCCACTATAGGGATTTTTCCATTACTTTTAATCTTATTCTCTTATTCAGGGAAAAATGTTGGAGGCGAATGGAGAGAGGAATATTTTGCCTCTGTCACTACTGCAGGCAGGTCTGCTGCGCAGTGTGCCCTGCAGTCCCTTGTTCTCCTGCCTGGTAGACTTCGAGCAGTGCATGACACGTCCCTTGCTCTGAGCCTGAGTTTCTCTCTAGCAGAAGCTGGCATGTATGGGGTGGATGCTGGACGCCCACACCGCATCCTGACACGCAGCCAGGGCACTGCCGAAGCGCTCACCCACGCCTGGCAGCCAGGGAGCATTCTCCTTTGGTGAGTTTAGGGTAATTATGCTCTGGAGAGAAAAAGAACAGTGGCCTTTTAATATGGGGAGGGGAGAGAAAGGTCATATTGAAGGCAAGGTTGCTATCATTTTGATCATGGAGATTATTTGCAAGGATGTTAATTTATATTTTCTCATCACAGCTCATTTCTGTCTCCACGTTTTTTAACCCATCTGCTTCAGAAATTTGTTTTCATTTCCTGTTTTGTTTTCTACTAAATAATACATCCTGACCCCCACTGCTTATGTCCTTCTCATAAGTTTCCCGGCGAACAGACATTATATACAATGTCTTGAATGTAAAGGATGCCACGTGAACCTAGAAGGACCCAGAAGCATGGAGTCACTCAGCTAGTGTGAAAATGAATGAGGTGAAATGAAAGCCTTCCCGAGGAAAAACTGAATGAAGGCAAAGGTTCTTTTTTTCCTGCAGTCAGCTGGCCTTTTTTTAAGCTCAGTTTCAAAGCCATTGAATTCTTTCTGAGGTGCTCATTAACTACACTTAGAGGATAACAGTGCATTTATTTTGCGCAAAGCTGGTGGGCAGAGAGAGTCAGAAGGCGATTTGAAGAATCTAAATAGTTTTAATGCCAGTGAAGGGAGTGCATGATCTGAGCAAGCACAAAGGAGAAAACAAACACGGAAGAAATTAGCAGTTTATTTCCCTTCTGAATTGCAGGTGAAAGGGGTGAACCAAGGCCTGCAGGAAAACAAGTTTTCCTCTCATATGTACATTTTTTGCAGGGCTAGTTCTCATTGTTTGCTAAGAATAGTCACAGCTTCTGGTGTCTTGTCTAGTTGGAGTCATATATTGTGAACAAAGGAGGACGGTGAGTGGAAGATCTGCATACTGGCGTCTTTTGCAGATGCTTGTTAATCTTAGGCAATGTACCTTACAGATCTTGAAACAAGCAACATGGCCCCATATCATGTAATCTTTCTATGGAAACACGCATTTCCAATAGTAGAACATTTTGAAGCAATGTTTGCATATCTGCAATATTACAAAACCTTGCTAAGAGTGACCATAAGAAATATGAGACATAAGAAACAAACCAGCCAAGCAACCTGTAAGTCCTTGTCGTGTCTATACAAAAGGAACATTTTATTTTATGGTTAATAGGCTTGATTAAAAGATCACTGAAGTGAAGGAGAATTTTTCCACTGACTTAACTGGAATCTGGGCCCAACCCAACTTCCTTTAGGCTTGAGCTGCGATCATGGCCAGCAAATCAGTAACACTGTGAGGATAGCTTCACCCAACAACTGGTCTTCTGGTCCGTTGCAGTCTCTTCCTGAAGGCATTTGGTGAGAGCTGCAGAGGCTAATGGAGAATTAACATGACTGCCAATGACACATGATAAAAAAAGTTAAAAAAATGGAAGACATTTGTATGTCCTCAGCATGTGGGTGTCAGGCTGACCCTGTGTGCGAGCGTGAGGTAGCAAGAAAGAACACAGCTATAGTGTGATTGAATGTTTGATATAAACCTTCACCAAATCAAAAGAATGTATCCAGCTTTATGTCTGAGGTCCAAGTTGAGGCCAAGAGTTTTAACTGAATGCAGACTAATAGCCAGCAGTGCAATGCTTCTGTTAAACTGCCATTGAACATTCATGGGGTTCTGGCTGATGAAGCCTTTTCCTCTCTTAAATCTGCAAGGGGAAAATATTCCCATCTTGCATATATCAGCCTGAAAGACATGCTAAAATGTTCCCCTAAGTCCACTGACTTAGCAGAACAACACGTTGTGTGAGCACTGGTAATGAACTAAGAGCCATTTATGGTAGGAAAACCAGAGTTCAGATATTCATCTTCATCAGGTGTGTACTGACTCTGTGAATGCAGGGACAGGAAACACAAAATTTGGTCGGTCGAGGTGCAATATTGAAATCGGCCTGAGAGGTGAAGGAGAGCTGTGAGTTGTGTAGGTCAGGCCAGCAATATCACTTTGGGAAAGGCTGTAAATTTCACTTGGTTTTACTGGCACCTTTCCTAGCTTTTACTGAAACCTTTTACAAGATCTGACATATATGACACGCTGTTAGCTACAGCAGAGCCAAACCAGAGCAGCTGCCCTTAAATCCATGCACGAGTAAGGGTTCATTTTGGTTCGTAGAAGGTCCGTTCCACACATCACTTCCCATCCAGACCGCTCATACTCCTCTGCAGAAGAACCAAGAAAGGACCAAGCCCATTGCAATGTATGTATATCATGAGCATCTTTATGTACGTAGGCTGAGCAAGTTTTACTGGCCCAGGATGTTTACTCTTTACCGCTTAGCCATGCAGGAGATTCCCACTGTCTCTTTCTAAGAAACCGCATGAAAGGGATGTGCATTGCTGTGACATTTTTATTTCTGTAAAGAAACTTGATTCATCACAACCAAAACTTTTTGGTGCAATGGTATTGACTTCAATCAGTTAAACTTTTTCAGAGAAGAATTTCTTGTCCATGGAAGAAGTCAAATGCTGAAAAACCAAAGGATGAGATACAGGTTTGCAATGTGGGGTGGCTGTGGGTCCTGCTCTAAATTAAATCTCTCAAATCCTTCTATTGGAAGAGGACAGTGCTCACAGGCCATGAGGAAACGTGGATCAGAGGACAGTGATGGCAGCCTGGAGTGCTCTTACATGCCTGTCATCTTCCTCCAAAGCAAGGAAAGTGTCTCTAGGAAACATCCATATTTTTCAAATTCTTATGAACTTCATAATTTCCCGTAAATATGCTTCTCCATGTGATTTTATCCTTGCAGTCTGAACAAACATATTTTCTGCTTTCTAAGTGGCACTAGTCAAGGGAGAAATCATAAAATTATTGTGTTTTATGAAAAATAACTTTAAAAAACCCTAGTGAAAAACATTTGCAAGTCGTCTGCTGTGTGTATTGTAAAGAGAAAGTGTTCAAACATGCCTGAAGGGTCAGGGTGCCAAATTTCCATTAAATATAATGGAAACTTGGCATGCAGATGCTCTAGGTGGCTTCTGAAAATCCCACGTCTCCCTTCCTCTACATTTGTGGAGTAGGCAGAATTTTCTAATGTGAAACATTGTTTGAAAAATCACATACATTTCACAAAACAGGGGTTTGTGTTTCTGACTCAGTAGTGACTTAATCTGAAAATAACTGCTTCAAAGGGAATACAAGTCACTGGAGGGTAATGATCTTACAAGGCTGTGGTTTTAAAAACAAGGTTACTTAAACATAAGATAAACATGGAACAATCTGTTCAAGCTTTAAAACAGCCTCTAACAGTGTCAAAAAACAGATTCCTGAAGAAAGCAAGTGGGAAGATCCCCTTTCCTGAAAAAATAAGTGCTGTGAAGTTGAGGGTGCATACTGGAAAGGAATGCCTTGCAGGAATTGTAAAGCTTAGCTCAGCATATAGCAGTCACTGGTCTTCACAATACAAACAGGTGTTACAGTCCTTTCTCTAAATACAGTGGAAAGTCTGGGGGATCTCTGCAATCTTCTGCACATGGAAAAAAGACAGACATCTCACATTTGAAATACATAATTAGAATGGGCACCTAATATCCCTCCAGCCAAAAAAATTATTTCGTTACTTGAGTATTCCAGAGGTGTCTGAACAGGAATTAAAGCATTAAAGCGACTAGTACCAACACCTGCTCTGGAATCCACTGACATTCCTGGTAAGGAAAGTTACGTTGCCGTCAAGATCATCCCAGTGCAGTCTTTTTGCAAACTGGGGTAATATCAGTCCAACTTGCACATGGATTGCAGGCAATAAAATACTAACTCCCAGCGATTGTTTGCAAATAAGCAGCCTTTGATGCCTTATGAACTACTGAGTTGGAGTTGCTTTGTCTGGAATGACATTTCAAGAACAGCAAGTGGCTTTCTTCATCGGATCTGAAACATCATTTTTGGGAATACCATATGCTGTGAAGCATTTGTAGCAGATGATTACAAAACGACTGCATGCAAAAGAAAAAGGGCTGACCTGAGCACAGCCTCTCTATGAAGCATTGTGCAAAATAGCTATTTTTTCATGTTTCATGAAATTTTCCTAAAAAAACCGAAAACACACCAAGATTATTTTTAATATTTTCTTCCCTGATGACACATCTGTCTATGCTGGGTTTGGCCAACTAATTTCTTATGGACTTCCCCTTTTTAATTTCTCTTTTAAAACTGATTTCTTTTTGTCCTTTTTCTGTCCTTGGCCATGCCCTTTGTCCCTGTTGTGTGTAACAAGAACTCCATAAAGCCCTATTGACTGTGGCAGCACTACCCTATTGCAAGACTCTGTCCCCACTTACAATTTTATGTTCCCTTCTGCTAGCTGATCATCGCCTGCCATGGCTCCCAGCAAACACCTCTTTGTAGCTAACTTCTCTCATGAAACACATCTTTGTGATGATCACTTTAGCAAAGTTATAACCTCACCTCAACGTATCAGGCTTCTGAGCTATGACAGTACAGAAATTCAGGGACTGCATTTTCTCTGGAACACAAGCATCAGGTTAAAATGAGTATCTGTTGCACCCTTATGTCCCAACCGCTGGGCAGTGAGTGGTGCTGAGTGTATCAGAAGAGAACACAGGAAACATGAAGTAGACAATTATGGAGCAATCCACTACACAGAATAATTTTCTTTAACTTATCTCAGGGAGCGACACATGTTAGAAGCAATTAGATTTCTAACCTAATTATCTTCTATATTCTGCCTGCTGCAGAATATAACAGGTGACCGATACTGAAATAACTATCAAATCTGCATTCATATTAAGCTTGACCTTCATGAGAGCTGTTCAGACACAACTTTTCTTTGCCTTATAACTAGCCAGTGACCTTCATCATCAGTTCATAACTCTCTCTCAGCTAGATTCTATCAGAAAGGTTGGCAAGGAAAGATGAGTGCAAACTCGAGGTGAGAAAGTGCCACTGAATTGTAAAATAGAAATGGAGTATCTTCTGTTGCTGTGTGTTTCCTGGAGTTTGCTTCTGTAACTAGGGACCAAGCATTGTCAACATGGGATCAGAATCAGATTTTAGACGTAAAAGCCACAAAATCTTCAGCTTAAATCAACACACAGCCCTCTATAGAAGTAAATCACATTGTCCCGATGCTTAAGGAAGAGCACATCTTCCTTATTCACAAGAAATGGGTTAAACGACTGAGTTCAAGCCAACAGGAGTTCATCGTGAAGGGGTCAAAACCAAACAACCTAATGAATTGATTTAGTTCTCTGTAGTAACCCTTAGGTAGCAAAATAGATCCTTTCTGCCCCTTACACAGCTGTGATAGCCCCAGTCAAGTCCTTCTCTGGATGATGAACTGATAGTCCAACTTTCCTCCACTCTACACACTGCCTATCTTTGACAAAAGGATGCGCTGGTCAATCTGTATTCTTAGGTGTTCTGCTTTTGGGTCTTCACATTCCCTCCCAGTTAAATAGTCAATGTCCTATGCTGAGTAGAGGTTCTGCACCAGAGTCCCTACAATAAATGGCTGAAGGTGGCAGAGCGGGTCTTTCACCCCTCTTGGACATGGTGCCAGGAAGCCCCATTCGCCAGGTTCACGAGCAGACAGCCCCATGCTGAGCCTGCTGCCAGCCCCTGCCCTGTGCCCAGCCGTGGGCTGCTTTTGCAGCACAGCCTGTGTTTTGGTTCTTTAGAAAATAGTTGGTGATGTTCAGATGAGGTGTCAGGTCAGAACCGTCACTGCACTGTACAGGTTCTGCAATATAGCCAGGCTTTTCAGGTGTCCAAAGAAGTTTTAATAGTCCAGTTGCTGAGCAAAGGTGCTCCCTCACGGGCATGTAGTTCTCCCAGTAGAGCAATGGGCAATGTATCAAGCCTGAAAGAGAACTCATCCTAAAGGCATTGGAAAGGGTCAAATGCTTATCCTAAAAAATCAAAGGAAAGGAATGGAGGATATTCAACTTTAGTATCTAATGAGCATTATCTGTCCAGTTGTGCTTCTACTAACTAGATTACTGGTATGGAGAAGCAACTTCATAAAGTAGAACTATGAGCTTGAGTTGCATAACTGTCAAAGAAAGCGGGTGTAAGTCAGCAAGAAGTAAAGGGAAATGTTTGAAGACTGCTTTTTATTCTACAATCGCCAAATAGTATTTTACAATGTGGCAGTTATGATTACTAATGGGGAAAATTAGCAGTGTATTACCTGCTTGGGAAATTAAAAGAAAGGAAAATGAAGACATGTAATCCTCTCACTAGCTAAGGATACTAAAATAAAAGATGTCTTAATGATTATTGAACAATAAGCAGTTGAGTAATCCAGTGAACACTTCTTTCTTTTTGCAGGTATATTTGTTGAATTTCATAAATCTATCTCTTTGTGAAACCTTAACTACAGAAAAAATATTTCCTAGATTTTCATGCTAATGGGGAAATTCAATTCCTTTCTAAACATACTGGATTAATTATCTATGTCACATAGCAATAAGCAGATGTACTGCTGCAAACTGAACAAACAGTAAGGTAGGTTTTTAGCTCCATGAATCCATGGGGACTACAGAAAACCTATATATCTTTAGCTAATACAGTAGATCAATCTGACTGAATGCTTCAGAGCTGATGCCCTGCAAAAGATGATTGGGCCTGATTTCTTTAAAAGGGGAATCACAGTAAAGGCTGAATTCTCGTTTTGTGAGAAATTATGGTATTGTGCATTTTTATTTCCTACCTCCATGCTTATATTAAGTACACGGTTGAATATGCCTGTTTTGGGCTAGTATTTGGTTCCCTTTTTTAGAGTGGCTGTTCTTATTTTTTAATAGAATCATTGAATGGTTTGGGTTGGAAGGGACCTTTAAAGATCATCTAGAGGGACCTTTAAAGATCGTCAATGTTATCATCTCAGAACTAGTAGGGGTGGATAAACAAGGCTTATTCAGAATGGCTAATTTTAAACACAGAGACCAGTCTAAATTAAGCTCCTCTCTTGAGTCATTCTCCAAAGGAGAATCTGTCTGTCTGTCTCTGTCTCTTCCTCTCTTTCCTTTTGCCTAAAGAAGCTGGGGAAGAGATTAGACCTCATGAATATTCTCTCTGATACTAACTCGTGTTTTTCCTGAAGAACTAAATGCTTGTATCTTAAACAAAGGGAAAAGGGAGTTTAGTAAAAAAAATTTCAAATAAACTGAAAAAGAGAGGTGACCTTTGAAGATAACTCACAGTCTAGCATACAGCTGAGCCATGTCATTCTTTTAAGTAGGACACAGAATTACAGTGTATGTCTATGCTGTTCTCTGTAAATACAGCTGTCACATTTGCTGTCTTTTAATTTCTGTCATTTCCAATTTATTTTAACTTCATTAAGGTTGAAAAAACTGATAGATGTAGTAGTTTTGCAAGGATCCCTAGAAGTTTTGTCACAGATGTGTAATTGTTTGTGTCTTTTTTGAAGGTTTTCTCAATTTTTATCCAAAGCTCTAATAAAACTATGTGCAAAATGTAAATATAAACAGTTGAGGGAGCAGTCTCCAAAATGTGTGTCCACACTGTTTCCAAACTAGAAGATAACCCATCCAAATATCTTCGGGAATTGGGGCAATACAGCACTGGTCAACAAGGGATAAATGTGATTAGAAACTTTATTACAGAGTAACACTTAACTGTTAGAAAAAAGTAAAGCTTTTCTGTTTTGATTTGAGGATTTCTAAGGATTTACTGGAAAACACACAGAGCCAACAGCACTTTGAAAAAAATGTCTGCATTATAAAACATGAAATCCTGGGATAGAAATCCTGAGCATGTTGTATAACTCTGTTTACATGGTGAGCAAGTAAACTCTACCTAAAGTGTAGAGAGTTTAAATATTATGCCTTAAGCTGTGTTTGTGTAAAATGTAACTTGAGTATGGATTTTAATGCAACTGTTCCATACATCTATGGAGAAGATGTTGGAATGTTAAATTACAGAATATAAACAAAGAATGATAATAAATGTCAGACTTTCGCTTCTGAGAGATTTATTCTGTGTTTTCATAAGCAAAATATCACAAGATAGCCTCTGTTAACTAAATTGTGATGACTATTCTGGTAAATGTCATCTAAGCAATTTAAATATTTAATATTCTATTCCACATACATACCACTGGAACAGCATATTAATAAATAATAACAATGATTCCAGTTTATGGCTCACCCAAATCTAATAAAAGGCTCAAAACAAATTGGGATCAAAATATTCGAGCTGTGATTCAGTAAGACCCTTTAAATAAACACATGGGAAGACTATTAGAAACAGGGAGAACTCAGTTTGATAATACATGACATTCCACTTATGGAAAAAAATGCTTTGCTTTATTGCCTAACACAGGAAGCTTTCTGCTACTAGTTAATACCAAAGCACATTCAAAAAAACCCAAAATGTCAAAACATTACTGTTTTTCCCTATCTGAACTATTTAAATACACAGATCCAAGAGACCTCATGAGTGACAGAAGTGACTTAGAGGAGAAATATGCCAGTTTCGGTTACCATACTTGGAATCAGAGATGAAGAAATGATTGTGGCAATAAAACTCGACTACAAAATACTAACAGAATATAATACACTATAGTGAATTCTGCTTGAGTAATTCAAAGCACCTTTACATATATTGATTATCTAAGGATTGCAACTTATAGAGGTAGGAAAGATGAGTAATATTATACTTAATTACATTAGAAATTAACATCCAGAAAGGTCTTGTCCATGGGAATTTGCATACAGGTATTCTAACTCCTAGACTCTTCCCCTTACCTGTTGGTAGTGCTCCCTGCCTTGGACACAGCATGTGGGTAGGAGCCACGTTACCTACCTGTAGCCATGTGAAAGAACAGTTCTCTATTCCCAGTCCTCCTTAACTGAGATTTAATAGGGCTTTGCAGATTTCTAGAATAAAAGTTAATTAATACTATTTGACTTCTACCATATGGAATGAGCACAGTAATGCAAATGGCTTACAGTCCAAAAAGTTGCCTACAAGCTATAAGTGTGCTTATATTTCTGATGCAAATCAGCAATAGAAAGAGTTGCATGTGAATGTCAGATACACTATGTTATCTGGGCACCAGCAATTTCTAAAGGTGGGTGGCGACGGTGGCATTGAAAAAAAGGTGGTAGGGGCTGCGGTGAGTAGCTGGCAGGGATGAATCTCCTCTTCCCATCCCTCAAGGCTGTGACCTTCTCCAGTGGCTCTGCCTTCTTGGCTAAGAATACCTGGCTTAGCCTACAAAAGAGGAATCAGCAGCAGGAAGAAGCAGAGCAGATTGGAAATGGGGTTTTAACAGGTGATATGGGAACTGGCTGTAGATTTTAACAGCTCATTCAACTGACCAGGACCAAACCTTGCAAGCAAGACTGAAAGCAAGGAACATAATTCTGTAAGGAGTAAAGCAAACTATTATGCGAAGCTGAGCTAGCAACTGCGTAGAAATTAAGATGGGATCATAAACGTTCTGGAATTGTTACCATATAATTATAAATCTGTGATGTCACTGAATTATCACTGATTTAAAAATCTTGGATTTATCTGGAAAATAATATAAGTTTAAAATTTTATAACTGTGCCATCAAAATTTCTGTAATTTTAAAGACTGTTAACAAAGCACTGTTTTTTTTGTGCAATGTGTGAAAAGAGGGAAGACAAATTTTAAAGCTACTAAGGAAAGAAGAGATACTACTCTTGACACTGAATTTCAACATAGTCAGAAAAATTACATAAATGTGATCCTTTATTACTTTTCAATATAAAGGGCTTCAAATTTGGCAGTAAAATTGAGTGTTCAGTAGTCAGCAGCTGTTGAGCCAATAGAGAGCAGCGGTAGCTGGAGCAGACTAATGTGTGCATGTTTCTGCCTCTTAACATCAGGAAGTTTACTGGCTGAGAATAGTTATGACTAATGATTTATAAACAGAAATAATGTGGGCTTAATTCTTTGGGTCTGGGACTCAGAAACAATTTTGTTTTGTTCAGCAAATAAAGAATGAAGTACTGTTCACAGGTATTTTTAGAGAGCATCTTTCTTTAATTAAAGTGATTGCAATGACCACAGTATTTTCGGGCAATGTACGTAGTTTTACGGGAATGAGAACAATTTTCTTATGAGGTACTTATGCTTTTCTTATTTCAAAATGCTGTCAGGGAGAGAACTGAAGGACATTGATACTCTCTCCTTTTTGGTACTTGACATAGTAGGGAAAGCTAGACACCAGTGACAACACCAGTATGCCAAAATGGAAGCAATTTAATTCAAAGGGATTTAAGGTACTGCACAATTAAATGAGACACTGAAAAATTGATGTTTGGCTTTGCAAAGGGACCGAATTTCCCTACAAGCACATGTGCTTGATGCAATATAGCAACATAAAATTAAATGTAAATTCTGCTTAGAAAAACTACAGCCTCATGGATGTCATTGTCCTTCAATCAATAAGTCTAGGTGTTTTCTGGTGTAGGATATGCATATATGTGACAAAGGGTAATTTCCTTCTCATGTGAAAGATAATGAACAAAAAAATTAAATACTTTGACTCTTAGGAAGAGAAAGACTTTCACAGAATATAAAACATCCTCTCACTTCTTCCTTTTCACAAGAAATCTGAACCTTGCATGAGTCTCTAGATTACCCATCCTTCAACAGCCTTCTGTTGATCAGAAAGTGTGCCATGTATCAGAGTGCTAAAGGTAATAGTAAACGACTACCTAAAGCTGTTCAAATATAAGTTTTTCCTGTACTATAACAACCTGGAAGCATAAATACACAGATAAACATCTTACAAATATAATACATGAGTTGAAGTATGTTCAGGCATTTCTTGACAAATAGTTTTGAACAGGAACCACAAAAAAATGCTCTCTTAAAAAAACCTCCATCTATTTGAGCCTAAAAAGAAGAGACACATTAGTCATACTATTTTCAACATGTAGCTGGACAGGCTTGCTATCTGCAAGGCAACAAGCAAGTCACAGCCAGGGTACTCAAAACTGTCTGAACTAAATAAATGATCACCATTACTTTCTGCCTGCTGTATTAAACTTTTTAAAACTGTTCTGTATTTAAAGTGTATATATGCTAACCTGAGATCACTGTAATGAACCTTTTCATTTATGTCTTTGCTCATGAAGCAAAGATGCGATGATGCAAAACATGAAAGTTTATAAATTCTTGTGAAATGCTACAACTAAAAAAATCCCATTGTGTACGGCTTGGTTGCAGCCTACGTAATCTCTTTCAGTGTAAGGTGAAACACTTAATGCAGACTTCTCGGCAGAATCAATTGATTTACTTTTTGATTTACTTTTTTTGATTTGCTTCTGAGCATGATATTTTCAAATTCTCACTGAATCCACATAGACCTGACAAAAAATATTTGAGGCTCAATATGCATTCTGTTCTTGCATGTTTATCTCTCCTTGGTATAAGTGTCTCCATAAGCCCTACTGCAACCTTCCCCCTTTGCCAGCCCAGGATCCCAGGCACTGACGAGTCCCAGTAGTGTCACCTGGGCTCAAATTGCAGAATAAATTCCTCAGTCATGAGAAGGAGCTGTGAGAGAGTCTGTAAAAAGAGAAGAAATGTAGAGGTGGGATTGGCGAGTCATGATCATTAGGAGCTCAGGGGTTCAAGAGGAGAAATACCAACTTGGAAAGATATATAATACTAATGGAAAAAATAAGGGAATCTGCTTGAGGTTGGGTAGGAAGCTTTGGGTCGAGTTATCAGAGTCATCCATGTCAATGGAACTGGGGGACAATGACAACTCAAAAGGATTGAGAACTTGTCCCCAGAAGCCGCAAGGGTCAACCTTCACCTCCTGCCTAGGCAGCAAAGACTTTCTGGGTGCTAAGCACATGGGTGCTTAGTATAACTGGTCATCAAATCCTAAATATTTTTTGCATGATAATCAATTAAAAATTGCCTTTCACTTGCAAGTTGCATGTATCCTACTTATAGATCCTCTGCACCAAGTTAAAGATGACCAGACAAATTGACCCAAAACAAGGGAGGTACCATTATCCTCCTTCCATCTACCTCTTTTCCTAGACAGCAGCAGCAAGAGGTGAAAACTGGAGCTATTTGACCCCTTTTGTAGTCCCATGGCAGTAACACTACAGAAATATCAGTCAGGAAGTATTTTTCTACCCTGTCTACTATGGGTTTCTGTTGGGAAACTGCTGGCCCCAGACGTTGAAACCCATTTCAGCCAATGTGTGGAAATGTCATCCTTAATTAGGTAGCTGTTTTCTTGAAGTTGAAACCAAACCTTCTTCTGTATAGTAGTATAAACATAAAATCTAATCCCAATATTCCAACCGCCATTGTTTTTCTATAGACTTCATATAGATTTCAAATCAAGAATGCTAGTGCAGCCAAAACGGCATTGAAATCAGACCTTCATTTTGCTGCTAATACCTCTGGAGGGAATGAGAAACAAGCAGTGAAAACTGTTTAGTGAGGTTCACTGCTTCAGCAGCTAAACTTAGACTGATTCACTTAATAGTTTTCTGAAGGTGTGAAGATGCTTTGCTTTAGCACAGCATTTTTATTTTAAGGTTTCTTGCAGTTTCTGGGTAATTTTGTGTCATGAAAGGAAGATATGGCTCTGTTGCAGATGTGGAGTCATCAAAGGAAGATATGGCTGTGTTGCAGAGGTAGAGTGTGGTAATTGGTTGTGGACCAGGAAACTATTTTTGAGGAGTGGAATTACAATTCTTCATCAAGTAGTGCCAGGAAATTGATTTGTAGTCATTACAGCAGAGAAGAAAGTGGTGCTCTTGACCTATACTTCTTACCCTTTCACATAAGATAATAATAATTTATTGTTGCTTCATTTGCTCTCTGCTGCTTACAGTTCTCCACTAGAATTCAAACCTGCTTTTATGTGGCTTCAAGTGGCCCATATTTCTTAAGACCGTGGTGATCTGTGGCAGAAGTTCTGGCGGAAAAGGCATTTTGCTGCCAGTATACCAAACATACTGGAGCTATTCAAGTCCTTAGTACCCTTTTCAAGGCTTTCTGGTTTCATGAGCCATTTTCCTGGCATCTCAGAATGGCTAAATTCTGGTTTTATAAGGGGAAAGTACTGGATTTTTTTTTTCCATCCTCTAATCCACTCTATCACAAAAGGGCTTTTGCGCATGTAGTTTTGTTCCTTAATAGGAACACGGTCTAAGCAGATGTTCCTGTACAATGATGATGCAAAGAAGCAGCAGTTATTTAATTTTTGTCTATGGCTGGCTTTCATTAGGTTGTGCTATCAGCTGTAGAAGTATTAATTTTGGCTTGCAATTTCAGGTAATTGCTGAATAAAATTGCCAATTTTTTATAAACAACAATTTTTTCCCAAGAAGTCGAAATTCAGTGTTCTTACTCTGTCTTTTGTACTAGCCTGACAATACCTGTCTCTGGATTTACCTGGGCTTTTCTTGGTCTGAGCTGATGTTAGCTTGTTTCAGTTGTGGCAGCAACTGTCTAGCAGTCAGGTAGCTGATGTCTAAGGTTTTTGCAGTTTAGTTTCAGTTTACGCTAATGACAGGTAGTTATTCTGTATGGAATGAACCGTATATGACTAGAATAAAATGAGTGCAGAAGAGCACAGGCTCAAGATGATACCAGATCTCCCAGACTGTAAACACAAATCAGACTTGTCAATCAACAGCCACTGCAGGAGTGCAACCTTGTGAGTCAGAAAAAGAAAAGAGATAGAGATGTTAGAGATAACAAGCAGAACAGAAGAGCTGTATAACTGGGAACAGATAAAAAGAAAGAACATGTGAGCAGACTGTCTTAAAAAAGTTAAAAAAAATAAACAGAAGCGAACCCCAAGAAAAAGAAGGAAAACAGCATCACTACCAACATCATGCACCTCCTGAGAAGAAAGAAACCCTCATAAGCATCACACTCCTCCTGGTGAAGACTTTGGGAAGTTGACAACTTATTGTAAGCACCACACCTTTTTTTTTGAAGAAGACAGAAACTGTCAAGATTAGGACCCAGAGGGATACTGGAAGGTTGAATATAATACCATAGGAAAGGGGTAGATGATGGGATGGTTTTGTGCAAACTGCATTATTAAAAGGCTTTTTGTATTAACTAAGAATTTTGATTATCTGACTATTAAAGAATGAGTTGGACTAGTAATAAATTCATAGCTTCTTATATATGGTATGTTCCATTTTGCCCATAACAACATTTTGAGACTAAGAGTGTTATCATTGAGCAAAGCAGCAGATAATGAACCTAATATTCCTGCTTACACACATGGGAACGAAAGAAGAATGATAAAGAAAATTTAACAAATTAAGTCAGCACAAATTCTTTCCATTGAAGAGAGAAGAAAGCAATTGTATTTTAATGTGGAGATAGCTGGAGATAGCTGTTTTGAGTAAATGTTTATAATACTGCAATTATAGAGAATACATAAAATAATTTAGAGTAAAACCATGATAAATCATAAAAACTCGATGATTATTGGTTTTGAGGAAACTGGAAAATAAATTAAGTGCTTCTAACTAAGTGCAAACAGAGGAAGAACCTAAATGGTGGACACAAGCATGACAAATGAAAGTTAGGACATAATAACTATTACAGAGGCCTGGTTCCTCCCAAAGGAAGAGGCTGTGTTATAGAGTTACAGGATGTTCCAAAAGAAAATGTTCAGCAGAGAAAAGCAGAAGAGGAAAGGGAGTGTATCTTTGAACTGTAGGAAAGTTAAAAGCAATCTTCGATGAAAAATAAAATCAATTTGGAAAAATCAGTATGGAGCAAATGTCTAAGCACCAAAAATATAAAGTGGTAATTTAAAGACTTCTTATTGCCAAATAAGTACAGAGCAGAGGACAGAAAAATATCTCAGCTGCTCTAAATTAGTACAATTGAGTTGCTTTCAGTGGAGCTACAGTGATTTGCATCATCTAAAGATAAGTGAAAGAACAGTCTAGATAAAAAGAGAAGATGAAAGATGACAGCCGTATTCCTAAGCAGGAAACCATAGAGGAACTTAAATGAGGACTATCATAAATGATTCCCATTAGAGCTGGGTTTTATTGACTTTATCTGATCTCAGATTCACTTAGGCTTTGGAGCTTTTAAAGCTAGATTTAAATTAAAAGCTCTTTGATTTGTTTTTCCTATAAGAAAACTTGTAAAAAGAGGAGTGGGAAAGGAATAGAGGGAAAAAAATCCAGTAAAAAGGGGGATAACAGCTGGAGAAGAAAGAACAGGGCGTCAAGACCTTTGCATAATACCTTAGAAAACGTATTCTTCACTATTCTAAGCCAGAGTGACATTCCAGCCCTGATCTCTCTGTGACTTTGATATGCTTTGTGGTCATTTTTAAACAGATGGGGTATAATTCCCCATGAAACATAGCTGTGTGAGAAAGAACACTACGAAGTTTGTAAATCACCTCCTATACATAGCACCAAAAATATACATCCTGTGTTCCACTCTCTTCTTTTAATGGTGTTTGCAGGTTCAGGATAAGATGTAACACTGTGTTTCTTAACAGTTTTATTGGAGGATATGTTGTTAATTCCTCTGTAACACATAATTAGTTCAAATGATCATCATTGTGATGGAAAACATCAAAATAAAGCAAAGAAACCATTCAAAAATAATAGATTACCTGGGGGGGGGTAAGTACAGAATATCATACAGACTCAGAGCTCAAATCCCCCACATGTGTTGGAATTTACATTTGGAAATATAATGAATTTCAGATGCTGGTCAAAGTTGCACCTTTGTCCTACTCTTCGGCTCAATCCCTGCTGACAAGATAGGTTTCACTGACCTCTGGTGTCTGTACACATTTTTTCTCTGCTATGTAAGCCATTTTGGTTCCAAATAAAGATCGCCTTGCAATGTTTCAGCTGTTTTTTACTGTCCTTTCCTCAACAGGGATAGTAAAATGTAATAGAAATGCTATATTAATGTACTAAATCCTCTGAATTCAGCAGGCTATACTCAATAACCTTGAATTCCTATTTGGTGCTTATAGTTTTAGTTGTCCTGAGTATAATAATTAAATCATCTGACAGGAGACAATATGGTGAAAAAGAGGATTTGTAGCAATTGTTTTTATACCTTCAGATTTTACTGGAAGAAACAGTTGTTTCTGTGACGGAATAGTTTTACAAACTACAGGGTCACATTTTGTCATCTTTATTGCTTTTATTGCTTTATTGCTTTTAATGCTACCTTAGTCTAGGAAGTCCTTTACAGAATTCTTTGAGATATTTGTAAAATTAGATATAAATCAAGGCTTGAAAGGGTCAGAATCTGGATCAGGAAGAGTGAATAGGGACAGAAACATTTATGGGATCAAGCTGAAATGCAGCTTGCTTAATTTTTGAAATTACAGGTAGATACTTTAGAAAACATAACCTCCATTTTCACCTTAGTGATATAAAGTCCAATTTCCATAACCAATCTAGGCATAAGGGTGCCATCAGCACAATGTGTCAAGATGCTTTATGATTCCCTTAATAAAAATGGGGCACACAAAGGTGATGTCAATGTCCTTTCCTATAAGTACGATACAACTCTCAGCTCATACTTTTAGCAGATTAGAAAATCTGTTTTTCTGGCCTGTGCCTAAGTACTATCACAGATAACTTGCAAGATCATTTCAGTCCTGTGTAATGAACATTATAACTACATTTCTAAATGCAAAGCTGAAATAGAACCTTGACTCAAGTAGCCCAGGACTTGTGTAGTACAGCCCCTGTCCACCATCTATGGCAGTGGATCTTGCTGGGACTTCTTAATGATACATTTTTTTTCCACAGTTGGAAATCATTCTTTACTTGCTTCCACCATCAAAACTGCTGTCCATCAGACTACTTAATGTGCAGTCGGATTTTTAGACATTGGTTTTCTGTAATTTCTATAAGAAATGCATTAAATTGCGAAAAGAAGTGGTATTGATATGAATCAGAAAATGTCTGGAAACACCGTCAAGCATGAATTGTTTTTCAAATACTCAAATTCATGGAGAAGAAACAAAATATGGAACATGTTTGATTCTTCCCTGCTTTCTCTACAGGCTCTCTACATATGGTGGAGGGCACTATCTTGGAGGACAAGAAACAAATAGTAAAACCACAGGGTGGTCTATTTATGCCTCATAGAGGCATTGATTTAAGGTATATCATGGCCATCATATAACTCCTGTTCCTGAAAACACTGCTCTTTGTTAGAGTCCAACACAGATGGGGAAGAAACTGTTATTATGTACTCGAAATCAGCTATCTCTATTGCCAATGGAGAAAGACCGGTGCCTGAAGAGGACAAAGCAGAGCAGCAAAGTTAGGTTATAAATAACTGATTCTAGCAGTCATCTTTGCAGAGGTATATTTCTCTATGTTGACCATAGAGGGAGCCCCATCTCTGAACCTAGGCATCTCTTCATGCCTAAAGAAAGACGTTGTAATAACCCCCCTGAAACAACTGTCTTTTTATTAATGAATGATGTATAGTTATGAGAGGTAGGTCTTTTCTTCCTATTTTCCTTTTTTTAAAAAATATATATACCTGGCAATTAAAATCTGTAGTTATTTCCAAGCCACAAAATACCTTCCAAACTAATTTCCAGTACCTTCTCCAAAAGTTTTGTCTGGCAAGCAATAGCAATTTCCAACCTTTTAATATGTACAAGCATAGTAAATTGGCCATATAGAAAAAGGAATTCTCAAAAGGCCTTGTAGTGAGTGGAAAGCCCTGCGCTAATATCTTCTTTTCACAGGCCTTGAAACATAAAGGAAGTACATATGTTGTTTACAGGAATTTCATCTCACTCCAGTTTATTAAGACTTCCGGTAGCTGGTCCAACTTCTACATGTGCTGAGACTGAAAACCAGAAGTTTATACTTTGTTCTCTATTTTTTTTCCCCTTCCTGGGTGCTTATGAACAATACCCATTTAACCAGTACCTACTAGAATGTTTTGTGTGTACATGAACAAAATGCTACACTGAAATAGATGCGAGACAGGAGCGTCATGCTGAAAAAACGCATGCACTCGGGATGCCCACTAACTCATCCCTGTCATGATGGAAAATATCTGTTGAAATGTCAGAAGCTTGTAACCCTACTAGGCGGAGATAAACAAACCATCTGAAACATCGTCTTGGCTCTCCACTAGGCTCAGGCAGCATTAGCTGTAATTGTAGTTTTCCCTTTTATACGGTTCCACTTTTACAAGCTTGTGCATGTGATGGAGTCAACATCATGAGCATGTGTTGAAAACCTCTGCAGGACACTCCCAGCTTCTTTCTCAACCTGTACATGTGGTTTCAGTTGTTCAGCACTTAGCAGTTGATGGTTTGCCACACAGCAAAGCAAGAGAGCGAAAATGAGAAGCCTCTTCCCCCTACCCCTTGCCCCCACAATGGAGATTTTGTTTCTGCTGTTTCTTTTTTAGGGTCTCGGTTAATTTTCGGTCAAATAAGCAGAACTCATTTGTTTCACAGATTGGTCTTTCACACAAAAAAAGATCCCATTATGAATCTCACGAGGTATTTTCTGGAAAAGGCAAATATGTTCCTTTTGGAAAGAGAATCTCCTCCACTCTTGCTTATTATTTGGTGAAAAGAATGCTCTTACCAACTGCAGACAAGACCCCTCTATTGATTTTTTTCATTCCAGAGAACACGAGACACTGCGTTCTGCAAGGAAAACTGGAACTGAGCTTCTGTGTGCGGTTCAGTCTAGCTAGGACAGAGCACAGACAGGGTTGCTGCTGCTGCTGCCGCCTCTGTGTCCAGTTCCTGAAGAATTTCACATAAACACACTGCACCCAGACTAACTTCTGTTGGAGTCGCCTTAGGGCCATGTGTTTTTGCAGTTCCCTTTGCTGGTCTTTGTTAGAATCTGGAAACAAGATTCTCTTACTGCAACTGATTTATTTTTTCTTTCTTGTAGTATGCATGAGAATCTTAAGCAAGTATTTAACAGCAAAGGAAATATCAAGTATATTAGGTTAGATTTTAGGTTGTCTTGGAGGTCTATATAAACATTTTTATTTTGTGAACAAATAAACAAATAAAACCAGAACAAAGAAATCCAGGCTTCATCGAGATAAGTTGTGATGAAGAACCTTTAGGATTTTGAACTCCATCCTATTTCTAGGAGCTAGTGCTTATTGCCACTTTTCAGTAGTTTGTGGTGGAACTTATTCATCTCACCAAAGCCTAGCCTTTTACTAGAGAAGTTTAATGGAGAAAGACTGGAACAGGGATCCATATCCTAAGTGATGGGTCTTAGGATATCATATTGCTGAATAATACTTCATTTTGTAGCTGACAAAAATGAAGTGTGTGAGAATGTGAGGATGATAGCAATAAATCACTTAATATTATTCTTTAAAAAACATGGTATTATTGTACAACACTGCACATTATTCTGAAAAAGGTTACTAATTTGGAAGTAAATATAGTTTTTCAAGACATTTTTCCCTCTTTCTGTAATAAAATAAAACAAAAAAGTAACCCAGTAACATGCTATTCTAGTTCATTAAGAGATGTACCTGCTGATTTTGAATTTGGAGGAAGGTGTAAGGATATCTTTATAAAATATAACTTTAATACTTCTAATCTAGGCAGCAGATGAATGTGCGTTTTCACAAGAAATTCCACATTAATCTTCCTAGACTGGTAAAAATGGACAAAATTTTATTCAAAATAAAAGTAACAATAAAAGGATTAGGAAAAACCAAGGATTGTTCCCACAGCAGATATTTGAAAAGACTGTATTCCCTTCTGCAGCCAAAACATGGCACAGGTACATAATGTAGTAATCCATGGGCTTAATGTACAGATAAGCATGCTGAGTTAAATAGGACACAATTAAATATTTTGATCACGAACAGGGAACATACTATATTTTGTGTTTGTATTTCCATTAGAACCTGCTTTTAAAAAAGAGTGGGGAAAAATATTGATTTTCTCATGGAATTTTTGGTAGACTCTCACGTAGCTTCCTGAGATTCAGCAAGAGATCATACTCACTGTATTCACATTCTCATGGAAGAGGACCACTTGAGAAGCCAACTTTTTGAAATAGCACCTGGTATCTTTGGAATTTAGCCTTATTTAAGCTTTCCAACCCTAATATTTCCCCAAAATTTCTTTTTCCAGATGCAGTGGAATGAGAGCAGCTCCACAATTGAAGGCTTAAGGGCTTGTGCACACAGCTAAAGTATTCCTTGAACATCCTAGCCTTTCTTCTACGTGGTCTTGGTCATGTCAGGATTCAGCCAGCTTACAGTCTTCTATCCATACTTTTCTGAGAAAGCTGCTTGAAAGAAATAGCTCATGTGCTGGACACACTCAGATGTGCGGGAGACATGAAATGCAGCTCTTCATCATAATGACGCCGTAAAAAACCTTCACTAGCAAGATAAATGGTATTGTCATTCAAAATTGGACCTGACCCTGAAGACTTGTGTGCTTATTGAATTTAATAGATTGTAGTGCACTCAGTATAAGTTTTAGAAATTTGTCTAACATAACCAATTTTTGGAACAAGAAACCAGCTCTGGTGCATTAGCTGTCCTCCTTGTTCCACTATAGGCTTTGCATCTCGATGATATACTCAAGGATAAAGGTGAACAAGGAGAAAACAGTGGTTCAAAGCTGAGAACATGAGGTCTCATCAGACCTCCAGTGTGTAGATTGCTCACCAGAAAGTGTGCTGGTCTCATCTGGCAGCTGCAGGAATTGACGGAGTTCCTTATCCTCTCAAGATAGCTCCCAAACATGAACCTTCTCCTCTACAGGGGAGGTGGCACTCAGACTGGTGTGAATGGTCAGTCCAAAGAAACCGTGGGGAGGAAGTGAATTTAAATTGGAATCCCTAGAATAAGACCATCTGAAAACAGGCTTCTCTTTTACAAGACTGTTTTATTTGGGTATTTCCCATGACAGAACAATTTGACATACAAAGGGTGAAAGATGAAGGGGACGAGGAAGTATTTAATAACAATTTTTCAATACATAAGATTTGAGAAAGACAAATAGAACAGTATGCCCAGGTCCATGGTGGATGAGATAAACTGCAGCAGGGAAAATCAGTTTAAATACCAGGATAATTTCTTACCATAGGGAGTAGAAGTACACTTTGGAGAGCTTGTGAAACTGGGGAATGTCTGCAGTTGTGGGGCTCCTAAAGAGTAATTTAAACAAACTGCTATCAGGACTGAAAAAGGTCTAAATGCTTCTGGTTGCAATTGAGGTATGGATTGGAAGACCCCATACAACCCATTTTCTAGATTCTGTAAGGCTACTTGTTTATTTTTGATTTATTCTGGCTGGTGTTGGACTCCTGCCTATGATCTTCCCCTGTCAGTTTCCAAAGGAAGTAAACACTGGCAATTTGAAAGAGCACATATAGTTATTCAGATATTCTCATCTCACTGAATGCTTAGCAGACTAGTTTGAATGTTTTGGCCATGTGTACAACAGGGAAGGTGAAACAAATGAAAAAAAAATGAAAGCTGCCAGGAAAAAGAATAATTAGTTACAGACTCATGGAGGGCTGTATTAAATACACTACTAGCTGGGAATGTTCAAAAGGAATTGTAAAAAAACAGTGTAATAAGTATAAGAAACAAGATTTAAGCCCAAAACAAATATTTCGTTGAAATATCTTTAACTTCGATAGGTTTTGCACATTCATATTCTTCAGATAAAGTGAAAAAGCAGAAATCTTTTTCAGGTCAAGTTCTGTCTTAAGTTTGTTACATTGTGTTAAGACTGATCTTCTGGCTTTTTATGATGACAAACACTAGTGTCTTAACTGGTCACGAACAAGAAGATCACTGGGCATACCAAAAATGTGCATCATGCTGACCTTTGCTAAATTGGCACTTCTGAGCTTCCAGGGACATGACTTGCCTTACAGAGGAAAAGGAATGCTGGCAGTAGTGTATTTAGTTTGAGCCAGCATATACTGTTTCTTTCAAATGTACTTAAAAATGCATATGTTCTTTGTGGAAAATAGGCATCCAACACTGCTGTTTGCATTCAGTGATAGAAAAGTCAAGCAGCAAAGGAAAAGCTGACCTTCAGTCTGGTTGAGGTACTGCTGCTTTATTTTTCAGTCCTTTTATAGCATCATTTTGTAGAAAGAAACTTTTTTTATCTTTGTTGTTGTTTCTTAGCCAAAGATTATTTTTTAAATTAGTTTTCCCCAGTAGGCTCAAAATGGCTGCAAATGTTCTGGAGAGGAAAAGCTTAAGGATTGCTTAAGGAGAGTGACTTAGGAGAGTGACTATGGCTACTTCCATCCTTCAGGAAAGTAGGACAATCAGACATGAAGAGGAGTGCCAAGTAAAAAGAAGAGAGTTAAACAAAAAAGTTTCCAGTAGGAATAAAAATGTTTCCAGAAAGAAGAACCGGAGCAGGGAAGAAGTTCGTCTTGGTCATCATGGCTAAACTAAGGTGAGCTTTACATTTTCTGTGACATGGATGAAATGAGTCATATTTCAGATCTCATTTGGACACTGACTACCAGAAACTTCAAATTTACTTCAGCTGTTTGGAAGTACCTTCTGTCCAGATGTGTAATTTCATACTTGATGTATTCCCCTGAAGTGAGACCACTTAAAGTAATTTTCAAACACTGACAGGCCTGTCAAATGCAGAGCATATCTAGCTTACAATAGCAGTGTTGCTTAAAGATGATGCAGTCTCTCATAAATGGAGCTTATACATGGTATCCATAGAAGTCTTGATAGAATCAGAATTATCTTTCCATGAAGCAAGTTGAGAGTCTTTTACCAGAGAATTTGAAAGGAAAAAATTGTGTATATTATCACAAAACTCTGTGATTCCTGTGTTACAGAACTCACATGCTGTTAATCTCTCTAAGACAAATGCACTGTTGCAAACATAATAATCCTGTCAGAACCACATGCATTCCTTGGATTCTTAAACCTGGAAGTCCTTCCTGTAGGAAAGTGTATTCTTTGTGCCAGAGCACAAGACAAGCTGAAAAACAATGCCGACTTTTTCTGAAGCAGATTATCTTCCCAAATGCTAGGAAAGGGACATTTGATAACCTCAAGAATTTCTGGGGGTAGAAACAGAAAGCACAGTGAACATCTGCGCCTTGAGAAATAAATTCTTCATGGTACCTGTTTATTGTAGTTATCTTCTTTAATATGTGTCCAATGTGTATTACAGTCGTAAAAACACCTCAGCAACATTCTTGCTTTAACAACTATTCATAAATCCTAGGGCATATTTAAATCCAATTTCTACATCATAAATAATATGACACACACATTATTGAAAAGTAATCCTTTTATACAGCGATGCTGTATTTGACAGCTTACAGGTGTTGAGAGCACAGACTTCCCAGAACAGACCAAGAGACACTTGCAGATGACGAGGTATTTATACACAGGCGTGAAGCAGCAGGAGAGTGGGACTCTTTATTCTGGCTCTCCTATTCCTACAGTGGTGAAGTGAGGCTCTGGCAATTGCCAGTGCATGGCATGCAATAGGGATAAAAGCCTCATTTCCTCTCTCAAAATGGATCACACCCTGGGTAGGTTTGAAGAATAGAACATGCTGCATAATTTCGGAGTAACATCTGGCAATGTCACCAACTTCCAGTGTGCTCTGCACAGAGAGTGAAGACCTTATGGACTATACCGAGTAAATCCATGAGAACAAAACATCTGGTTTCTTGAAGTTTCTATGCCGTTCAAGTTGTGATGAACCATATAAGGAAAAGGAGGGCTTTGGGTGTTGGTATGTAAATGTTTAGATCCACATTTCAATGATCGTCTTAAGATTTCAACATTCAGACCAAGAATAAGGGAACAAATAACTTCCAAGAGATTACAACATATCTAAGAACAACCTGGAAGGACTACAGCTGAATTTGTCTTAAAAATCTCTCAAAACTATTCACAGGAGGAAAAAATAAAATGGGTGATTGCATTTCATTTGCAGGAAAAAATGTAGTAGGAATATACAG
This sequence comes from Haliaeetus leucocephalus, assembly GCF_000737465.1. Classification (NCBI taxonomy): domain Eukaryota; kingdom Metazoa; phylum Chordata; class Aves; order Accipitriformes; family Accipitridae; genus Haliaeetus; species Haliaeetus leucocephalus. The sequence goes on from NW_010972631.1 coordinate 7,091,256, forward strand.
ACAGAATATTTGGTAATCACCCACCATTTCTATTACAGGGTTTCAATGTTGCTTCCAAAGATAGTGGTAGACACATCTGATCCTTTAGAGGTACAGCTCAAAAAAGACAAGATATTATTCACAAAAGATGAAGCTTTTGCCAGTTGAGATAAAAGTTTAAGTATGTTCCTTAAATTGGGAAATCATGTTACATTTTGAAATAATGTAAAAGGTTTTTATAAGACCATAAAGATGTTTTGGACTGAACATATTTTATCAGTACTTAATCTGTTCTGCCACGTATTTTGCCATTTCTACATTTTTCAGGAGTCAAAATTTTGCATTTCCTCATGTTCATGCTGAGTAAGAGACTATTGGAAATTAAACTAAAAGCAGGATTCCCGCTGCTGTCAGTGGGAATGGGACTTATCACTGCATGCATTCATCGTGTGAGTCACACTAGCATAACTGTCAGATGACCACATTTCCTTTATGTTTCTTTTTTTAATTTACTAAATTATTAGGATGAAAGGATCATAGGATAATTCAGGCAGGAAAGGATCTTGGGAGGTCTCTAGTCCAGTCTACTTAACGTAGCTTCAGCTCTTAGGTCAGACCAGATTTCTTAGGGTTTTATCCAACCAAGTCTTGAAAACTTCTGACGATGTAGACTGGGCAACCCCGCTGGGCAAAAGGGGATGGGTGATGGAAAGGTGTTGGGGTTTTTTTTGTTCTGTTTCTCACTGCCCAAATCTATTTTAATTAGTAATAAATTAAATTATTTTTCCCCAAGTCGAGTCTGTTTTGCCTGTGACAGTAACTGGTAAGCAATCTTTCTGTCTTTACCTTGACCACACAAGATTTTTCATCCTATTTACTCCTCCTGTTCCGTTGTGGGGGGAGTGAGTGAGTGGCTGGGTGGGGGGCTGCAGGCCAAGGCTAACCCACCACACCAGTCCAGACCCCTCTGATACTTCCCTTCTTACCAGCCTTCATATTGATTATGACCCATTCACCACCACGCTCTGAGCCTGATCATCTAGCCAGGTTTTTATCCATCCTAATATGCATATAACATCCTAACATGCTAATTATTTCAATACTATTCTTAAACTTTTTTATTAATGCTTATTTATATTTTATGGCATTTTTTAACTTGATAGTGGGCTTTATGTATTTTACATAATATCCAGTAGATCAAAAATGTCAACTGCTGCCTGAAACAGTGTAGAGATTCATAAATGTATGAAAAATTGTCTGGATTATAGATAAGGATTGAGCCAGAGACTTACAAAGCCAGGAAAAATGCTCAGCTCTTATCTGGAAGAGACTAATCTCTTTTATGGATGAATTACAGGTAAGGATACACTTTGGGCCTTACAATAGCCCATCAATGCTTTAAATGGACACATCCAAACTGTTATTTTGCGAAATTTCGACACAGACCAGGATTAATTGCAGTACTTAAGCCAACAGTTTTGTGACAAACACAGCATTTTACATTAAGAGTTTTCCAAAGTCCAATCCACTTCAGATTTAAGAATGCTAAACTTTGATCTTAAACCCCTGCAGCAAATAAATGGTGAGTTTAGGAAATTGAATTGCCAGAAGTTAAAGGTGTGAGTGGGAGTGTTTCATGACATGCATGTTTCACAAGACATGCCTGTGTTAACTCGGGGAGATTACAGGTAGGAAGGCAGCCAGAGTATTTACTGATACAAGTACTTGTACCTTATTTATGTCTTGCAAAGAACTGAATGACTCAAACTTAGCTCTGTAAGTAGGTGCTTTATAGAACCACACAGCCCAAATAAAGTGGCAATCTCTTTCTTTTCCATAGTCGCTGTTTGTAACACTCAGATGCTGTGCATCTGATGAATCTTCACTGCAGGAGTCTTCTCTTGTGTGGTTATACAGCTGGCAATACTTCCAAGTTAAGCATATTATACTCTCTTTTACCCTCCCATCTCCTTTAACTCCTCTCAATCAGCTGCGGGCTTTCATTATGAAGCAAAGACCAATTTATTTAATTGCTCTCATGCTTCACTTGATTTGAATTCATTTTTCTAATCATTTTATATTCCAGCAACTCTTATTCTTTGCCTGTGAAAAAAATTTAGATCCCAGCTAATAGGAAAATGCAGTTAGTATGGAGTAAGCATGTACAATAGATAAATATGATAAAAAAGCTGGACCATGTTTATGCTTGTAGCATTTTGGTTGCATTGAGGTAGTAACTGTGTCTAACTTTGTATGAAATGGCAAACTATGCTCTGTCACATCCTATTAGTTACACAAGCAGCTTTAAAATGAAGTGCAGTGATCACTGTAGGAAGCTGTATTTGTGTCTCAGCTGCAAGGTGCTCAGCCCAGAGCAGAATATTCTGTAGGTTTTGAGGGCATTCAGACACAGTCTTTCAGACAGCTGCTTTGTATTCAGAAATGTAATTCCAAGTCAATGGCCCCAAAAGAGCTGAAACCAATCTCTCATGCCTGAGAAAATATGCTATAGGAAAAAAAAAAAGAACAGGGGGCTAGAACATGGCACTGTGCTTAGGATATAACAATCTATCAGTTTTGCTTCTGCATGACAGCTGAAAGTGAAATGCCTGAAGGATTTAGAGAACAACAGCCTTAGTTTTGTACCTCACTTCCCTACCTGTGCAATTGGGATGTTAATTGTACTTGTGTAAATCTCAGGAGCGTGCGGGCTCCCGAAGGCTGCAGCCTCAAAAGGAGATAGGTACGCCAGCGTTGCTGTGCTTGAGGTCTGGAGGTCTGGAAAGCAGTTCAAAGCTAGGAATTGATATCTAGGCCCAGGGAAAAATTTAGCCAATGCCTTGTCTGGGCCGTGGCTCCTGGGCTTCTGCGTACGCCCCGTCTGCGTGTCTGCGTCACGCTGAGCCGAGCCCTGTGCGCACGCCATGTCCCGGCTGAGCAGACTGGAAGGGAAGGACGATGCATTTTGGCATTTTCTGGGTTAAACAGCCAAGAGGTCGAGACTGCAGTACTGGTGTAGGCTTAGACACCTCTGAATAAGATTCACGTGTGTAAGTGTATAAATGTGTAAGTATCCTACGGCAGTCTGTTCTCTCTAAAAGCTTAGCAATGCTGTTAACTGTCCAGGTGAGAAGTATTTGTTTTGCAACACTTTTTATATATAAGCTTGGGAAGATGAAGTGAAATCTAAAGCAAGAAAAGTGTACATACAAACTGTAGGGAAGAGCAGCATTGTCGTTGCTGCATTTCATTAATCATTCAGCGTCACTGATGGTGGCAGTTAGGAGGAACAGAGTCTGCATTCTAGAGAAAACACTACTGTCTTTTTCTTGATCTGTCTTCCCTCTTCAATTTTTACAGTTGTATCTCTGTTCTCTAGGTGCTTGTGTCAAACGAACAAAAGTACAGAGGAAATAATTGACCTGCATACTGGGGACTGAGTCCCCCTTCACCCACCATGCCGTCCAAGTCAAGGTTTGCTTCCCACTGGCTGCCTTTGTCTCAGCATCAACACACAGGAGCTTTTATTGTCACCTGTGGTTAACTGGGAGCATCTGACCTGTTCTGGTGGAAATTATCTGTACCAGAAAATCATAGCACGTTAATAGGTTTCCAGCCCTCATTAGAACCACAGGTGCTAAAGTTAAAAAGGACAAAGCTGCCAAACATACACAGTGAACATATTTTACAAATAATGTAAAAATGTCTAAGAAACTGTGAAGAATGTTAAAGCTTCAGGAAGCAGCTCCAAAAAATACAATTTGCCTGTTCCTCTCAGCAAGGGCCCTTGATCATAGTTCAGATGCTGCTATCGTGAACTTCATCATTCCTCAACGAGCAAAAGAGAAGGCCAAAAACGATACCATTTTGTGTGAGTCAAGTCTTGTATTGTTGGCCCAGCTGAGTCAGTGTCATTGATTCTACTCCTTCACGTTGTTGAAGAGGTAGGTAGGACCTGGAACGTTTTCATACCCACCTCAAGGACCCCAGATGAACTCACACAAGCATGTCATGGACACAAAGACTATTTGGTAGAAAACATCTTGTTTCGATGCTTGGGTAGACGAAGTAAGCAAGGTGTCCCCATTTTTTTCTCATTACATCTATACGTCAAGCACCTAAAATATCGTTATCTTCCTGATGAAAGTCTGCAGTTAGGTTAGGGTACACCTATGTCATATTCCCTTACCATGAGGAAGATGCGTATTCTGTAATCTTTGTAAACCTTTTTTCTGTTTTTAATGCTGTATGTTAAAACACCACAGAGATTTTTACTAAGTCCATCCAGCAAATCTATTATTTAAAATTATATTAAATTAAATTAATCATAACAGATTCTCAACTGATGAAACTTCATTGAGAAGTTTTTAACTATAACACAGGTTTATTATTCATAAATAAGATTATAATATAATATAATAATAACAAGAAATATAATTGTTAGCCATAAAAATATTTATTGAATGGTTATATCAAGTTTTTCTTAACTTTTCTCTACTTTTTTGATTTTTCATAAACATTCATTCTTTGGACAACGAGTGTTTGTTGTTTCACATCTCCATACTCAGGATTTTGTTGCTGACTTTGAGGTTTTCCTCAAGAGCAAGGATCTCTTAAACCAAACAATTTTTAATTACAAGCATTATGCATTTTCCAAATTTGAGGTTTCACTTCTGTAAAACAAAGTATATTTAGGATGAAAACAAAGTAACTGGGAAAACCAGGTAAAGGTAAAAACTGTGCAAATGCTTCTGTTTGTTTAGAATAGATGAAGAAAAATATTTCTTTCACAGAACCAGGCAGATGCAACCATGACACTGTCAGCAGCTTCTAGAATAAATAGTCTAAAAACACGTCTCAGACCTGAAGTTTGTTGCTTAAATTCAGGTTTCCTCTGTAGATTTCTATAGTCAGAGGAGAGAGGTAGGCACCTTGGGAGGATATCTCTCTGAGGAAAAGATAAATCACTCTTTGGCAGTGTCCGTCCACTAGTTCTTTACTAGATTTTGTTTAGTGAAATAATTTCAAATAAAAAAAATGTGGACTTCAGAATATTTATGCTACAGTACTAGGAAAACTATGTAACAATATTTTTTTCAGGTACTTTAAAACTGCCAGGCTTGACTAGACATTCAAAAAGCAATAAATTTTGCCTTCTTCAAGATAATTATTGACGTATTGGCTGTAGTGTTTATCTTCTGTCTGTGAGTTCTGTCAGCTCTCTCTTGGAGAAGCAATCTAGGCTTGGGCAAATAAAGTTGCATTTGCAGCAGTGGTTTTGAGGACAGACCGTCCCTTGGACTGCTGTTGCTGAAACACTTGTCTGCTTTCCAATTGTCATAACAGCGACAGTCTGGAAAAGTCTCCAGAGAGTTTTTGAACCCAAGATCACAATTTGCATTCCTGGCCGAACTATATGCCACCATAAAACTCAGAGAAAGCCATCCAAAGGCATAAGTAGTTTAGAACAGGTCTACATTTCCTTGGCATTAAGGTCCTGGCTGTGACCACTGTTAGAGAAGTGCAAAGCTGGCTAAAATGCACCTTTTCCCCATGCTTTCCTTTGTCTCAAATTCCATCTAAATATCTAGTTAGGAAGCACTTCTTGTGATTGCAATTTAACATTCTTTGCAGCTAATTGTGGATGTGAACACACCATCCCTGGATTTTCTTAACAATTGTCAGTTCAGGAAATTCCAGAGCTGCAAGGCAAGGTCTGCAAAATGAAGATGCCTTTTGGCTTACCTTTCTGCTCCCTATTAATTTATCTTACTTCATGAACAAGTGCAGTTGCCAATAAAAAGCTTCACAATCTGTCTTTTAATTTACATGAAGTTCTGACAGAATTTCTCTTGGAAAGATGCCTGTCATTTGACGTCAGAGCTCTTAATACATTTGCTTTTCATCTAGTGGTTGGGTTAAGCAAGCTGCCATCCGCCGACGCCTCTGCTTCCCCCCATCACATTTCTTGAATGTTTGATTCCAATGATACAAGCTGGAGCGTTCCTTTCTCAAAGGAATGGCATTCACAGCAGGACGTGGGAAATTTAAGTAAAGGGTACAAATATGGTCTTTCCAAATCAGCTTTTTTAAGGGAATGGTGAACATTTCTGGGAGCTTTTAAGAAACCATCTTTTGAATGCTGATGTGGTTCTGTTGACTCCTTTTAGCTTCCAAAATCCTTCCAGTATGGGCTTTTGTCAGGGATTATACATCTGTATTCTTTTCAGAAGGGGTGTTCACACTGTCAATGGTAATTATGGTAGGCATTTAACCAAAGACCCATAAAATAAGGTGGAGGTGCTTACTGCTTTCCACTGATTCTACGGGGAGCTAGATGCCTACATCTTACCCTTAGAACCGTAATCGTACTCGAGGCCATGTCAGTCCCTCCTTTGATTCTCAGGTTACATGTGTCTTAGGTGGTCCAGCTTCCTTGTGCTAAAAGGAATGAACAGAACACCATGCTCCGTACACAGACATTGTAAATATAAGGGTTAGATTTATTTTCATTATACATGTAAAAGGCCAAAATCAAAGTAGCTCACATGGCAAATGCACAGAGATGTAATATGCTGGAACATACCTTGACAATCTTTCTGAAGGCACAGAGGGATTCTCAGTTGAAATCAGTTACACCTACAAAACTAAATGAAGCCTGTCTGATTCAATGCTACCATCATGTTTGTAACATTTCATATATATTGACAGATTTTTAGGAAAAATTCCAGTAATCTTGTCAGCATCACACTGCATTTCATCATTGTGTTACATTGCCTCGTAGAGGCTTGTGCTCCTATCTTCTTCAAAAGTCTGTTTTTCTTGCCTAAACTTCATCTCCCTTAATGTAACATGGAGGTCATGTGGCCTCAGATACATTAAGAAAGGCACAGTCTTGTTAATATGAAAAGAGTGAGAAGTGACTAATCTGAATTACAGCTCCTTTGTGGCCAAATCATCACAAGAGAGAATTAAAGAAATGAAGAGTTCAGGGTTTATCACTTCCAGTCTCCTTCTCTGAGGTAGTGTCAAACACAGCCAGATCAATCCTGACATGTTTGCTCTGAAAAATGTCTGCTGAAGAAAATTTTACTGATTCTCTGATCCACTTACTCGTCTGCCCACTGAGTCTGCAGATAAAAATGTCCAGACTAACTAGACTATCTACACTTCTGCAAAGTACAGCTCTTTCTGTGATATGTAGCAATACTGTCATCAGCACCACACAAACCAGGAAATTTACCTTTCCTGTCTAACATGAGGCTGATGAATGCAATTTGACATCCACCTACATATATATGTATATAAGTACATATGTTTGGTTTCAACACATCAAAAATGTGATCTTACTCCAAAAAAGGGCAAATACATAAGACTATCATGTATGAGATCACAAAATTAATATTTTGCTATCCTCAGAGCTGGTATGACCTCAGTTGGAAAATAATTTTCATTTTTAGAGACTGAGACTTCAGAAGAGATGCAGATATGTGAAAAGAATGCAGAGAGGATCCAGGAAAAAAAAAGATACAGTTTTGTTTACATATGTTGAAAATTCATGAATAAGTGTACATGTCAGAGTGTGGAGCAGCCATTGAAAAAGAGCTCCCCTGAATGACTATAAGATACTTAAGGTTTCTAAGACCTTCTAGAAAAACTTTGTCAAATACCTTTTCCTAGTTTCCCCCAAAACTTTGCTATGGCCACAGTTTATGCAGTGGAAAATCCCTTGTGTGAATTTGTTCATGGGCAAAAATGTCCCCTTATTTGCTTCTAGGAGCCCATCATTCTTCAGATAAGCTCTTTAACATTATAGAGATGAGGAGCTGTTGTCAGGTACCTATTGCCTTTAAAAAGTGAAATAATCCTTAAAAGGCAAAAAAGCTTTTAAAAGGCAAATAAGTTTTAACTATACATGATTTCTTATGTTAGTGCTTTCTTTTATTTAAAGTTACTAAGGAGTATTTTGTTATCACTTTTTTCACAAACATTCTTTTTGAAAGATCTCAGTATTTTAGTTCTAATAATCTAAACAAATAACAATAAGCACAACTGGGAGCATGTTTCTTTATTTGCATTTGTGGCTGGAAAATTAGAGAGAAGAAACCCTGCAGAGTTAAAAAGTTATTGGGAAGCTGCAGTTGAGCACAACCCATTAGAAAGAAAATGTGGGTCTTTTTGACATTTTGGCACTATTTCACGCATATAGGAAAAACCAGCAGAGGCTGCAGTAGAAGTGTCAGCTATAATTTGTGGTGCCGTTAACATGAAGAATTATGCGAGTAGACTTTCAGCCAGTTACCAAGGCCCTTTGCAGGTTAAAAATACCTCTACGCTTTTTTGCTACGTGTCTACGAAAAGTAACGTGTTCATAAAGTATTTAGGTCTTTTGCCACTCTTTCATTGACAAGGTAATTCATGACTTAGAGTCTCAGCCTACTATTTCTGGAAATACGTAGTTTGTGCTTCTAGAAGATCATGACTTAATCTTGACTGAGGTGGTTGCAGGGATTTATTTGTTTCCTTTGTGTCAGTGTGTCAGTACAAGTAGGTGACATTCAGCTGTGCTTTAATAGCCCATGGTTGCTGAAGGAATAAAGCACCAGCCATCACTGTGTCATTACCTTTTGTAAGGCTGCAGGGTAAGTGAAGACAGCAGTCGGTTAAACCCACATCAAGTGTTTAGGAGGTGTAAAGGAATACAGTCTAAGATATATATTTGTGCTACTGGTAGAAAGGTAAACGTCCCTTGAATTTGGTCAAAGTATAGGAGCTTCAGATTTTGCAATTTATTTTGATTATAATTTAATGACCAATGTTGTCTGTCTTTAAATTCCAGGAATAGCTTATTTAGTATGTTAAAAGATACATTAGAGTAATTTAAGAATGTAGAACTCTCTTCAACTCACTTTATGAAAACTTTTGAAAGCAATACAGAAAATTAGTACCTCTTTTGCTGCTGTCTGTGTCTCATACTCTCACAAAGCCTCACAAACTTCTAATTTTGAGTTCCTGGCTGCGTCTCCATACAACGGTGCATCGGCATGTGGTCAGCCTGATTTCTCAATATGCATAGTTTCAAAGTCCAAATCTGGCCCAGGAAAATGTGTTCTAGGGTTCATTTGATTGCACTGCCCAAGCCACTATCAAATGACAGCTTCAGTGCTAAAACGGAGACCATCGACTTGTGCTTGAGCCGAGAAAGGACAGTCCTGGAGATGGAGAGATGTCGCTGCCTTCCTTTAAAGATCGGGGAAGTACAGATTCACCTTCCTCCTTAAACTCCTTTTCTGATAAGCTTTTCTGAAGGGCAACCCCTTCTCTGGCATGCTTTCTGGGAGCTCTGAGGATGTGTGAGGAACAGTGGCCGTCAGGAGAGAGAGGAGGCACATCTGGAAATGCCATTAGCCCGGCCAGCAAGCTGGCTCCGAGTGAGCTGGGGGCCAGCGTACATGTTGACCAAGAATAGGAGATTAACCCCAGGCAGCTCTTCCACTCTGCTGCTGCTTTATGTGGAAAATATCACAGCTGATTTTCTGAAGGAAGAAAAAACCAAAAAGAGGAGGTAGTCCAAATGCTTTTAAATGGTCAGCAATAGGAGCTGATTTAATGATGAAATTTGAAATGTTATCTAATGGTGATTGTCTCCTTTTTCATGTCCATATAATTGCCATGAACAAATTATACATACAGAAAAAACTTTGCAGTTAAAGTGGAGGGACAGCATCAAACTGGCCACACTTTCTGCATAACTTAATGAGTTCTGGGGTTCTCTGACATGCTTTTGCTGGGCAGAAAATGTATGTGAGGATGCCCCGTTACTCTTAGCGTGTTTGTTCCTTTTCTGAGAGGAAAAGAAGTACAGTAGCAGAGGATTTTCTTTTGCTGGTCCTTCAGGCTTATAGGCTGTATGGTAAAGAGGAAGGCAGAGCTGGCGCTGAAGTCAGCCAGGAGATTAAAGGAAAGACATGGTCCCTGTTCAGGCCAGGGGCCCATTGCAGTGCACTTCTCCAGGAAAAATGTCAGCATGAGGTGTAAAGAAAGAGCAAACCAGAGTGCCTCTTCCCAGGAGGCATCACCTGCTTCTGCTCTCAAAAACTGCAAAAAAAGAGAGAGATGTGGTTAAAGTAACTCTTTGTTATTTGGGCAGTTCACCCAGTGAAGAACCACGCTGTCTCCAGCAGCAGGGCAGCACACAAACTTGGCTCCTGTCTGCGCTGCACCCCACGGCAGCCCCCAGCATCCACCATCGCTGGATTAGCAATGATCAGGATATCGCATTCCCACTGGTATCTCTCAGCCTGACACCCCAAAATCTACTCATTTATTTCCTGAACCTTCTGACGCTGTCTGCCTCCATGATCTCGTCCAGCAGCGGGGGCAGCCCCGGGCATCAGGCATCTCCTGAGGATGAGGATGGGCTGAGGCTTGGCACCAGAACCGCACACAGCATTGAAAGTGTGAGTGCAGAGCGGTTTTATCTGATTGGAAATGAGGTTTTCTGTTGCTGTGGGTTTATTTTCATGGTGTTTTTTTCTTTTTTTTCTCCTCAGTGGTCCTCTTGATATGACCAGTTCTTTATTGGCTTTTTTTGGATGCCTTTGCACTTTGAAATGATGTTTATAGATAATTGTCAATGATAATTCTGAGGTCTGTTTCCTGCATTGCAACTGCCAGTTATGAGCTCAGTGTCACCTAAGCATAGTTGAGATTATTTTCTCCAGGTGCATTTTGAAGCAAATAACTGATTCTTTGGACCTGAAGATAGATGAAGCCATTTTGTGTACATAGATTCCTTTCAGCTTAAATGAGAAGGTAACATACTACTTTCTTCCTCATTCTTTCTTACCTCTTCCAGGTCTATACAAGCAGGTGTAGTCCATTCACACATCTGACTACTATAAAGAGGTATGGTAAAGAAATCTGAGACAATGTTAAATTAAGTTGTGTACAATACTGTGGCAAGTAAGGAGATGCAAAATTTTGCAGCAAAGAAATTTTAAAATAAACAGTAATTAGCTTTATTTGGGTTCTTCTGTGCTAAGGATACTTAAATATAGGCAGCTGGATGTTAATGATATTGTAACCAAGAGTAAAACCACAGTAAAATGAGGGGCTGAGCAAAACCAAGGTGGGAACTGAAGACTGAAGAACCACCTAGTGAGTTACAGGAATCGCCCTGACCTGTGACTGAAAGTCTGACAAAATGGTAATGAAGAAGAAGCTATTCCTTGCTTGTGCAACATAAATTGCTTTGTTACTCTGTTTTATTTCCTGTAACAATAAATCAGTGTACTACATATAGCTGGAAAGATCATAGGTCTTATTATTACTGCTTGTCCACCTAGAATTGGTGATATAACATACTGTCCTTCAAGGAATGTCCTATATATGGTGTGTATCAATCAAGGAAAGGCTACAGATAAGATAAAGCCTATTTATGTGACACATTAATGTATGCTGAAGTCTTCTTTCTACTATTTTGGTGGTGCCAACAGACTTCTAAATGAGCTGAGAAGATTCTGGCTTTTAGGTAAGTCCTTGACTAGTTAAACATAACTTCCTTGGCCCAAATGCAGACCCTGAGAACAAATTCTACTGGAGTAAGTCTCATGCAGTTCCTCTGTTCTTCCCAACCAGCCAACTTGCAGGAAAGAGACTGAAATAGGGAACCAGGCAATCATCTTCAGCAGGGATCTTCAGGCACTGCTGCCCCTGTAGGTTTCACGCTTAGCATGCCAGACCTTGTGCCATTTTCTTTTTCCTGTCTTTCTTCATCTCCAACACCTTCCCCCACCTTCCCGTTAACAAAGCACAACCTTGTCTTACAATGTAAACTACAAAACCAAAAGCAAATTAGTTAATGCACTGAAGTTGGGTGTTTGAAGCTGATCTGCTCACATGTTCTGTCCATCAGCCATTTCTTTATCTTATGGGGTTTTTGTTTCATCTTTTTTGAGAATTAGCTTTTCAGGGTAGAAACTCTTATCTCCATTTGTCTAGTACCTGTCTGGTCCTTTTCTTGGCTTGGTCCTAGTCATTTACAGACTGAACACGAAAAATAAATGAAAGAGAAGAGGAGAAATGCTGTGGGCAAAATGACGTAGAGCCCTGCTCATAGACAACAATATATGCGATTACTCAACCTGGATGTGGGAACGTCATCTGTTTTCTCAGAGGTGTGCAAACACATGTCTGTAATTCAAAGATGTATGACTAACACATGTGTATGTTTCTCTTTAGACCTGGTTGACATCTAAAAAAGCTGATGCTTGGACTTGATTTATGCATTGCACATCTTTGTCTCTTCATTATGGTAATCCTTGTTGTCAGACTGCAATGATTTAAATGTTAATCATATTTAGTATCATCTGCACTATATATTACACTGCCTCATAATTTCCAAAAAACTACTCCTCATATAAAGAAAAGTAATAAACATTTTAAAGAACGGGTGCAGACACTGATATATGTAGTCAAATGTGCTCACTTCCCCCAAACACACTCCGGTGAGCAGAGAACACCAAAAACATGTGTTTTCTCCAGGGAATGCAGCACAACTGTAATATTCATTTACTTTCATGATTTTTCTCAGGTCGTCTGTCTTTCCGTGAGTCGATGTGGTAGGAATGTACTATGGAGTCACCAGCTTCTTTAAAAAATAGGAGAAAGCAGTTTTCTGACACCTGTACCGTCTTTGGGACACTTGCTACCCATTGCTTTGGAAAATCTGAAAGCAGTTCTACCTCAGGTTTGCTTTCCTAGGCTACACAGCCACTACTGTATGCCCTGTGACTAGACTAAAAAGCTTAGTCAAGACTGGATGGATCTTCAGCACAGACACCCACCTGTCTGGGAAGTTTAACTTCATTTCTGCAAAAAAAGATTTGATGTTTTGAAAAGGCTTTTTTGGAGGATGAAAAGCCAAAATTTCTCTTTCCGCTACAGGAACATGTCCGTGTTCCTGAAACTCATCGTGCTCTGAAAGCTCCCTCGCTCTACGACAGCCTGCTGAGGAGCACAGGAGCCTGGGAGCTGGTGAAGTGCCCTGGAGGTGGCTGTCTGCGGCTGCCTGGGGGTGTCACAGGACCAGGGAACTGCAGGGATAGCCCAAATATCAGACTCTGTCACATAAGCCGCTAGGGAAGAAGGTGGTCGTGAATCCCCATTTCCCTGTGGGAAAACTACCTGTCACAAAATTTCCTAATACATCTTCCTAGAACAAAAATTCTTTAGTTTTTCTGCTGAGACAAGAAAGGGATACAGATTTTTTTCTGCCTAGAGTCCATCTTCATTAATAGAGGAAAGGAAAACATAGCTACAGCTCTATGTTACTGGGTCACAGTCCCAGGATTACATGCAGAAATCTTTCTATTACATTAGTAAAAAGATAATACAGTTGATATGTGAGTATTTTACAAATGAAGAGATGGTGTGGTGCGTTGACCCTGGCTGGACACCAGGTGCCCACCAAAGCTGCTCTATCAGTCCCCCTCCTCACCTGGACAGGGGAGAGAAAATATAACAAAAGGCTCTCGTGGGTTGAGATAAGGACAGGGAGAGATCACTCACTAATTACCATCATAGGCAAAATAGACTCAACTTGGGGAAAATTAATTTATTACGAATCAAATCAGAGTAGGGTAATGAGAAATAAAACCAAATCTTAAAAACACCTGCCTCCCCCTCCCTTTTTACTGGGCTGAACTTCACTCCTGATTTCTCTACCTCCTCCCCCCGAGTAGTGCAGGGGGACGGGGAATGGGGTTGGGGTCAGTTCATCACACCTTGTCTCTGCCGCTCCTTCCTCCTCAGGGGCAGGACTCCTCGCTCTTCCCCTGCTCCAGCATGGGGTTCCTCCCACGGGAGACAGTCCTCCATGAACTTCTCCAATGTGGGTCCTTCCCACGGGCTGCAGTCCTTCGGGCACAGCCTGCTCCAGCGCGGGCTTCCCATGGGGTCACAGCCTCCTTCGGGCATCCCCCTGCTCCAGTGTGGGGTCCTCTCTCCCCGGGCTGCAGGTGAATATCTGCTCCACAGTGGACCTCCCTGGGCTGCAGGGGGACAGCCTGCCTCACCATGGTCTTCATCACCACGGGCTGCAGGGGAATCTCTGCTCTGGCGCCTGGAACATCTCCTGCCCTCCTTCTGCACTGACCTGGGAGTCTGCAGGGTTGTTGCTCTCACATATTCTCACTCTTCTCTCTGGTTGACATTGCACAGGTTTCCCCCCCTTCTTAAATCTGTTCTCCCAGAGGCGCTCCCCCCGTCGCTGATGGGCTCGGCCTTGGCCAGCGGCGGGTCCGTCTTGGAGCCGGCTGGCATTGGCTCTGTCGGACATGGGGGAAGCTTCCAGCAGCTTCTCACAGAAGCCACCCCTGTAGCCCTCCCACTACCAAAACCTTGCCACACTAACCCAGTACAGATGGGTTCTGTTCAGTATGACTGCTGAAGCCACCATTTTCTTTACTTGGACAGTTGGTGGCTAGTTGCAAGTTCCAGAACGTTTAATGAATTTTCCAAAAAAATTCAAATTGCAGAATCTTCCTTTTCAAATGTAAAGTCATTCGTCTGCTTTCATAACAATGCTTTCTTCCTCAGGCAGCATTCAGAGCACATTTGGAGATAAAGGAAAGCAAAATTATTAATACTGACTTTAACCATTACTTCCTCAGTATTAACAATATTCTCTTGTAAATAGAGATTGTAAATAGATGTAAAAGGCATTAAAAAGGTCCAGACAGAACCACAGAATTGTTTATATAGGAGCCAGAAGGAACTTCTGAAGCAGGGCCAGCTTTGAAGCTAGATCCACCTAGCTGGATCAGGTTGCTCAGTCACCTCCAATTGCATTGCGATTGCCCTTGAGGGTGGAGGTTCTACAACCTCTCTGGGTGATTAATTTCCATTCTTGACTATCTTTATTGTAAAAAATTATTTCCCAATAGCTAACTGGAATTTGCAGCTTGTCACCATTGTTGCTCATTATTTTGCTGTGCACCCTCAAGAAGAGTCTGGCTTCCTCTTCTCTATAACCTCCAATTAGATAGATGGGGTCAGCGTTAAGATTCCCCCCTTAACCCTGAATTCTCCAAAGAAGCCCAAACCCAGCTCTTTCAATCCCTTTGTATGTGTCATGTGCTCCTAATCTTCACAGTGACCTTGCCCTGGACCCTCCAGTTTGCCCTAGACACTCAATGTCTTTCTTGTACTGGAGAGTCCAAACCTGGACGCTCCCAGATGTAGCTCACAAGGGCCGAATAGAGGGAAATAAAAAAAATAATCATTTTCCTTATCTGCTGGCTACACTCTTGCTAACATTGCTCAGTATGATATTAGTCTTCATTGCTGCAAAGGCAGACTGCTGATTACTGTTTGGCTTGTTGACTGCCAGGAGCCCAGATCGTCTTCTCCATAACTGCTTTTTTCCCAGTCAGACCCCAGCCTGCACTGCTGCATGGGGTTATTCTATCCCAGATGCAGGACTTTGCATTTACTTCTTTTTAACGACATGAGGTTCTTGTCTGCCCATTTCTCCAGCCTGTCCAGGTCTGTCTGAGCAGCAGCCCTGGCCTCCTTTGTGCTGGCTGCTGCCCATGATGTAGTATTGCCCAGAGAGTTGCAGGGGGTGTATTCCATCCCTGCAGCCGATGAACAGTATCAGCCTCCGGGCAACACCATTTGGAACTGGCTTCTGGTTAGACTTCATATTGCAAAACCTTCTGTGCCTGTCAAGTACTCATATACCAGACTGTAGGAAGTATAGTGTTTGGGGTTATCTGTCCGCTATTGCTATTTAACAGAAACAGATTAAAATGTGTTTTGTTTTTTTTTTCCCCAGTTCCTCACTGATTTTGGTTCCTGAAAATATTCTCCACTCATATCAAGTGACCCTCCAGTTTAACCAACTCTGTCAACACATGCTTTTGAACACTTCTCTTATCTGACCTTCAGCTTCCTATTTTACTAGCTGAAACAGAACCAAAACCCAAGCACCACTGAAAGTGCAGTTATCGGCTACCATGAGATAGCAGGGGGCACAGACAGACATAGTAGGAGAGAGGAGAAGCAAAATCTTCTGGCTGTTTACAAACTCAATGTCTCTTAGAGACTTGCATTTGCTCTGCCGATTTAAGCATGAATGACAAACAGCAACAGAAAGCATTGTATTATACTGTATTCTCAAATGTTAAATACATATATGGATTTCATTAGGTTTTCATTAGTTCAGTGGAAAGCCCATCTGTGAACTCCAGTGAACACAATGCAGTAACGTGGAATCCAAACAGAACATCTGGTAAACTCTCGAGAAAGTTCAAACAGAAACTAGTCTGTGATTGACTTTGGAAAAAGAAAATTTTAACGTGAAGAAAAAGCACTATTCCAATTCATGACTCAATAAAAAACCACCCTGTTCATTAACATGCGCTTAGCATAATAGAAATTGTACAGTACAAAGAGAAATTGTTTACATTCATTTGGAATAAGATCTGAGTATTTCATTTTAGTAATGCACTCCATTATGAAAAATAAGTTGCTACATTTCACTGAGAAACCCAGCATCCATTTATATGAGGATCCAATTAATTTCCACTTCTAAAGCACTACTCTCACTGATTTTACTGTGTTACAGACATACTTGCACCAAAACACCTGCAGGTTTTTAAAAAGCACTTCAAGGCAATTCCAACCAAATACCTTAGGGCCTGCTGATTCTCTGTGATAGAGCATAAATTGGACCAAGAAACTGTTGTCAGTGATGACAGGGACTGCTGAGCGCTGAGGTGACAAATATAGCCATTAACCAAACTTTCGTTATACACTTCTCTGTTCCATGAAGCGACCCAAGACCACGTAGCTGCCCCGGGCCGCTTGCCCCTACGAAATACCATTGCTCCCAGCAGGAGAGAACTTGTACTTAGCAGCCTGCTGACAGCCTAAACCAGGAATGGATGCTATTTATTAGGAAACCAGTGGCCTTTATCAATTCTAGCAGTTTAACAGAATTTTCAGTAACTCAGCCTATGCAAAAGTTGAAGATAGATGACAATGTCAAAGAGTTTGGATTGTGGATCTTTTCTCTTTCTTTTCCTATACGAGGTTAGACTGTTTGCTGGGAAGGCATTTCTTGCTGAAAAACAAAGGGCTTTAAAAATATCAGGTTCATACAAGCAGTGGAAAGCCAAAAAACATATTTAACTTCTTTTCCACTGCTTACTCTGTGCCTTAAAGTTTTCAGGCTCAGCTAACATGGGAGAACTCCAAAATGTAAGATTTCTCTCACTGGTGTAGACAGATTATAAAGTCAGTTTTAGAACAATGTAACCACAACAATCCTAGCTGTGATGACATCCATAAATCTTCATACCACGGGGAGAATGAGGTGTTAAATCAGGTATATTTATATTGTAATTTGCTCATGAAATCTCAAGTTGGCAACCAAAGGGAACGCTTCATATGTACTTATTTTTCTTAAAATTACAAGAGCAGATATTATCATAAAACTTGAATGTGTGATTTTGCCTCTATTTTTAGATATATTGCACGCCTGAAAAATGTCAAGAAAACGTATTTTTCTGGAAAAATCTGTGCTGTGGACATGAACAAGTTGAATGAGATTTCCAGAGCACTGGACCAGCTTGTCAGCTGGTGTAAATTAGTGTGATTTTAGCATACTCAAAGAAAGTATGCTAGCATCATCTGATAGCTCTGTGAAATAAAAAAAAATAATTTGTAAGAACATTTTTAACTGTTTCTTTTTAGATTAAAACTTTGACATGAATCATGTGCACAAGAAGTTTCTTGAGATTTTCCTTTTTGTGCCTCATTAACAAGAAATACTCACTGAAGTGAAGTGCCTGAGAAGAATTCTGATTTTCTTTATTCCTAAAATAAAGAAAAGCTGTATTAGTATCACAACCATTTCAAAAGTTTATTATATTTTTATCTTTTGGTAAAAATACCAAAAGTAGTTAGAAAGTGGATCCTTTAATACAGTAACTGCTCTTTAGCAACTGAAAAACTTGTGTAGAGGTTGAGTGTTCAGACACTGAACACCATCATTTTGTAAGAAAACATGTTTCTTCCAAACTTTAAGAAGAAAGAGAGGGTTAACTCATGCACCATTCTAGTTGTTCTCAATTACAGCTGAATCAGTGTTTTTTCCTTATCCTGTTACACTTTTCATCTCCAGCTTTTTCTGACAGAGGCCCCCAATGCTGTTTTCTTTTGCCATATTTTTATTTGCTCCTTTTTTTATATAAGCCCTGCTTCTTGTGTAAAAAACCAATATTCCTCCAATATGGTCACCCACTGAAAAAGGGAAGGAATGTGCACTGGGGAAGGGTTGCTTTGACTGGTAGCTGTCTGAAATAACGACTTCATAATAACCACTACATAATGGCTCCCTGTGAGGATGCTAAGTCTGCATAAAAAAGACTTTAATCTAGAATAATTGCTTTGCAATTAAGACTGTAGAATCAGCTTAGCTGATTTAGCTTTAGCTTGGAATAAGGCTATTTTATTTCTGAAATAATGTTTTCACATGGGAACTTGTCTGGAACAGTTAAATTCTATTGGAATATCTTCTTGGTATGAGCTTCGCTGCTCATTTCCTCCTGTCTAGATGAGGTTTCAGCACGTTTCTTCTACATGGGGGCTGTTATCAAGGCCTGATTCCCTTTTCATTTATGTAGTACCATTTTATACCAACATACCCAAATAACCTTATTGGAGTCATTCCTGATTTAGTCTGGTATGAGATCAATATCAGGACTTTATGGCTGTTTGAATAGATGCTTTCTCTGTTTAACAGCCACGCTGGAAAAAAAGGTTGGATCAAACTATAAATATTTTTGTTTCTCATCCTTGATGAAATGAAAATGAACTAAAAATCATTTAATATAATAAAACACACTGCATTTGGCCCAAGATGAAATATTTCCTGTATTCTAAGTAAAACAAAGAAGGGAGGATTCACAAAATAAAAATTCCTTAAACTGCATCTGTTGTCTTCCTCTCCCTTTTAGCTATTAGTTCAAGGTTAGACTTTTCACTCATACCTGGAAAAATAGGTCCAGCTACTACAATTTTGAGTTAATTTCAAGAAAGTGCCTTAACAACCAGGCTATACACCATTCTCAGAGAAAAAGTGATCTTTCCTGTGATGTTTTCACACCCACTTTAAATAGCATTAATCGTTACACAAAAATCAGATTCATCTGATTAAATTCAGATGTCTACTTCTAGATATCCTCAGCTTCCTTTAAATAACAGCAAGAAATAAGCACTTTGAGGATTTGATTCACCTTTAAGATCTAAAATAAGCACGACATCTTCCTTTGACCTTCAAGACCTAAATATGTGTCCCCTCCTTATGCCAGCAAGCTCTTTTACTCTATGCCAGACAACCTTTAATGTCACAGGGGACACTTTTGGCTACACTGCCCTCTGCAATGCCAGATCTCCACCTGACGCATACAGATCATACAAGTATTCTATTACTCTTTAAAACCAGTGGATGCTGAGCTGGGTAGATATTGACATTTGTTCAAGTGTCCAAGATATCCAGTTTATATATTTGTCATGCTCTTGCCTGAGGAATATGCCTTGCTACTTTCCAGTTAGACTTAAGCCAAGGCAAATAAAATGCAAATGCAAACATTTATTCATAACATCTAGTATAGACAGCTAGAGGTGGTTTTGAGAGACCAAAGTGAGAAAGTTAAATACAAATATCACTTATTCTACTTACCTGTATGATCTAAACATCTAAACAGAGCTTGGTTTTGACTCTTAACTAGGACTGGCTAATTGCCATTACGCTCTTTTCCACTTTGGGATAACCATAGGGTTGAGGCCTCTATAGCCACTATCTTCCTCTTAGGCATATTGTAACAACAGTTCAGGTGATTTAAACTTAGGATCTCCATTTCTTTTTCCCGAATGTGGAACAAGTCCTGACAGGAGGCACGAGTGTAACATGGAGACCTGTGGACACAGTGGCTGTTTAAAGCAAAGTGAGAGGAATCTCCAGTGTCCCACCTGCCGGACAAAGATCTGAAGCACGACAGAAGAGGGCAATTCCTATCCTTATGTGCTTGTGTAACTCTTCTTGTGTTACTCCTTAAATAATTCATGCAAAGCAGAGCAGTTACAACAGGAGTATCCCAATACTCTACCTCACAAAATCTTACAGCTTGATAGCACTCAGGAGGGAGGTGGAAGACACTGAGTCAAATATTTCCAGTGGACTGAGACTTGAAGGCCCTGCCTGTCAGATGGTTTATGTAGCCACATGGATATATAAACACCTGGATATAAAAGCGATGCCTCTGAAGCCCTCATGTCAGACCTATTCTACTCCATTTTCACATAGCCCTTGGCAGAAAGCAAGCTGGCGAAGCAATCCTTTTTTTCTGCTAACAATGTCAAAGTATGAATTCAGGCGTCTCAAACATACATTTGAAATCTGTTGGTTAAAGCACATTTTCCCCCTACAATTATGTGGATGTAGACATATAAAACAAATTGACTCATAACTAATCAGTAAATTCAAACTAAATTTGTAAATTTTGCAAGAATGACTGAAACCATGTTTAGATTTTAAGACATCCAACACTTGAAAAATAGCTTTAACATTAAGCATAATTAGTCTGAGACGCACTCAGTAGCTCTGCCAAATAACGGACAAATCTGCTGCCCCCTTTTTGGTTTGTGTCACCCTTAATTCCCTCAGCAGCCTATGGGATTCACAGCTAGCCTAGATAGCTCTACACTAGACTATGGTCACATCAGTGACTGCAATAAGGGTATAAATGCCTCCCTGCTTTAATTACCTGGCAAAAGGGGGAGGTCTGCTGTGTAACACAATGCTGCTTTCATATGCTGTGCACTCATTTTTAAGGCATTATCTAATTGCATAAATAATAACATCTCCTTCCCCCACCTCAGCTTGTATAAATCAGTACTAGAATAAGCATTTGGGATGACCCAAATGAAAATTCAGGGAGTAAATGAAGCCTCTTTTTTTTTTCTCTAAGTAGGTCCCAATCTCAGTAGAGAAAGCAGTCCACCACCGATGCCAGGAAAGAAGAGGAGGGCGAGAATTGTGCTGCAGAGGATTTGTGAGGTGTGGAGCTATTTTAATATTGCTGGATGAAAAATCTGTTACTAAAATAAGAGTAGGGAATGAATCCACCTCCACTAAAGTAGAGGAATGTTGGCTTCAATAGTTTTAAATGCTCCAATAAAAATGCTACTTTTTCATAATTCTGTCTATGTTCACTTTCAACTTGGTCTCCATAAATTGCTGACACTTGATGAAAGCTTTGCCCTAGGCATTTCATTTTCATTATCAGTGCTTTGTGTTTGATATGGAGAAGACATTACTACCTGAGCAAAAAAAAAGTTACAGACATGAAGAATACGTGCTATATGTCATGGAATGACATGGTTCTAGGACATTCCAAGTGTGTAAACATAATAAAATAGTCATTAAATGTTAAGGCATAAACCTGATCTGAAATGCCAAAATAATGTGCAATTATTCAAGAATTCTTAATTAAGAACTGTATATTTCATGGTTTAATTTCATGTTCATCTGAAAAAGCAAATATTGTAGTGTTTCCAGGAAGAATGCCTTCACTTTATTTAAGTTTTTAAAAAAGGCAAAAAAAAAGTGTAAATCTTGACTGAATTAATAATACAGAAAGAACGTATTCTTCACTCTGTATAACTTGATTGGTTTCTCATCAAAGTTGCATACAAAATCCCATCATATAATAACAGGATCATTTTAAGCAGGCCTTGCACAGTCTAGCAGTGACAACGTGGGATTGAATATAGTGGAGAACTCAGTCCACAGCATCAGTTTCCAAAACCAGGTTAGGGTGTGGGAGTGTATTTGAGCTCTACAGCTGTTTACAGTATACAGTTCTGTTGTATACAGTTCAATACAGTTCAATAAATTTAAGTGCATATTTATACAAAGTTTTTCCTCAAGCCTGTCTGTTGATTGTACCAGGAGCACCAGTCCTTCCAGCTGAGCATTTGAGAACCTGGCTTTGCCATGGGCCACCGCAGTGCCAGAACACTTGATAGTCCCTGGGCGTAGAATATTGCAGTATCTTTTGCTGACCTTGGCAGCTTGAGACTGCTCGCATCCAGCCCATTTGAAAAGCTATATTCTCCCCTGCCTTGTACATTCAGGTTTTTTGTAAAGAATTATCACCTTACATTTAGATGACATTCCTTTATATAACTGTCTATTTGCAAGGGAAAAGAGCTATTTTATTTGACTGGAAGAGAAAACATCCTCTGCAGTTCATTTCTGCTATCTTGTTCGCAGAGGTACTGGGTGTGTCAGAAACAAGGGTGAGAAAAGGAAGGGAAAGAGAAGACCATGTGTGGCTATTTTGGAACTTTCTTTTCTACCTTCTTTTTTCTCTTTCCCTCTTCATCACTCTTCAGTGCAGCCAGGGTTGCCACTTGAGCAGGAAGGAAAGCAAGAAAGAAAAAAAGAGGGAAACAGTGGCTAGAGGGATTCGGCAGTTTCTTGCTCACTATACGTGAAGTGCTATATATGAAGTTCTTAAAACATGTAGTAGCCCTCCCACTCCATTTTTCCTCAATGCCTTAGAATTAAAAGTTTATATTTCAAAGGCAAAGGTGTGAATAATATATTCTAGGCACTGTAGAAGGATTGCAAGGAATTGCCGCTCAGAAAGTAAAGGAAAATGTGTATGATATTCATTTTCTGCAGGTTTGAAAGAACGATTAGCCATCATCTACTGGGAATGCCAGAAAGTTGGAGCAAACAGTATCATTATCTGTATTTAAGGTAATCAGTACAAAAAGAAAAGAGTATATTTCCTTGAACAACAAATGATGCAATTGCAGCAGTGAGTAAAACATCAAATGAGCTAGCCTATGTTTGCCAGCAGTGTATGAGTCACATTGTAAAGGGGAAGGGGGAGAAAAGAGTATGGAATTGTCATAATTGGTATCAGATGCCAGTCAGATGTGCTTTTTGGCTGCATTTGGGCTGGTGTTTCAATTTTGACACTGCCTCCAGCCTACTCTTCGTTGATGATCATAACTCCTCTGCTAGAGAATACCACACCAAATCTGTCAGTGTAACAGCACAGGAA
The DNA here is from genome assembly GCF_000737465.1 of Haliaeetus leucocephalus. NCBI lineage: Eukaryota > Metazoa > Chordata > Aves > Accipitriformes > Accipitridae > Haliaeetus > Haliaeetus leucocephalus. The sequence goes on from NW_010972631.1 coordinate 7,114,385, forward strand.
ATCAGTCCCTAATTTAGTTCTGTCAGAACGGTGCATGTTAGATTAAATAATTTGAACAGCAGAGCTTTTTCTCTCAAGTGTGCTTAACTAGTTTCATCCTATACCTGGGAAAATGATGTTGCATCCAATCCATTTGGGTTTTAGTGAAGTTGCATCTTCACCTTCTCTTTGCAGGGGAAGCAGAGATTAAAGGGAGACTTCCTCATGACCTAAGTGCTACCAAAGTAGTAACAGCTCTGGGTAATTAATTCCTTGTCTGAAGGATAACACTCTGCAGTAATTATTATCGTCTGTGGATTTTAACTTTTGTTCATATATGTAGAAAAATATAACAACCATGCCTCGAAGAACAAACAGTTTTTCTATGAAAAAAAATCTAGGTAGCATTATTGTGATGTTGTTGTAATTTAAAATCTTCTACTTGAAAACAGTGAAAAGATCTTAATGCCACCCACTGCCCTTTAGACTAAACAATGTTCTCACAGTATTTCATGATATTGTTCCTACAGTTTCTCACTGGCACTTCAAAAGACTACGATGATCCCAAAATGCCTAATCATAAATCACTCGGGTTGTGACAGCAACATAGGCTTGATATTGATTTCTTTTTTAAAAGAAAGACTTTATAAAGCCAGCCTCAAGAGAACTCCTTAGTCTTTCCTCTTCACCAAAGTGTCCTGAGGAAGATGAAATGCATGCCTGTGGTTGGTACTGGTATTTCAACCTTAGCTGAGTTGCCAAGCATTTCAGCTGGCAATATTTGTTCCTCATAAGCCACGGAGCAATTTAACTCCACTCCAATTTCTGTTGAAATAATTTTAATACTTTCCAGAATGTAAAAAGATGGATTTAATACAGGGCTGTCTTTACAGACAGCACCACTAAGCCCCAGGTTGCATTAAATGTATACAAGTAACATTAGAGATGCAAACTGTTTCTGTTTTATGTAACAGCAATGGCATCTACTTTGTAAATATTGTAAAACCACATGTACTCCTTGGTATATATACTGAACACCAACACCGTTACATATATTTCCTCATGATTATTCTAACAGTTTAAATGACATGTATTTGTGATGACTCATGGTAAATATGCATATCCCACATGTGCACTACTCACATATTCAAACTTCAGAAGAATATTAATGCCCAGTCAAGCAGTTAAAAGCTATAAAAAGCAGAATTAGGTTTGCTTGTGGATGCAGCCTTTGATATCGTGATCACATGCTGTTTTTTCCTCAGGATCCTTTTCTCCTTTAGCAGGACAGAGGAGGAGTAATGCTCCCTTATTGAGAATCCATCCTCTAGTCTAGTGAATGATCCTAAGCCTGATTTACTGGCACATATAGCAATGTCCTTGAACACCAAGTGTAGCCACTCCTGGGCACAAATCTTTTAGAAATGAAAGTGGGTGAGAAATATAGGGTACATGAGTTATTATGCTATGCTGGCTAATACCAGCCGCCATCCTGGCATTCAGAGTTGCCTTTTTTCCAGTTAAGCTAGCATGCTGCCTGTCATTTCCTTAGAGTAGGAATTGTTTTGCCCTTCAATCACACATGAACCCAAAAAGCCTCCGCATAGCTTTGCCATCAAATGCCACATATAAATAACATCTAATTTGAAAAATCAAGTGGCTGAGAGAAGTAAAATACCAAAGTCACTATGAAGAACATGTGAGATAACCCTTAGCATAAACTTTTCATTAAAAGGATCTGAACTTTAATTATTGTTACGACTGCTTGTTGACAACTGAAACACCTTTTTCTATTGACTCAAAGATACATATTCTGCATCTGGTTACCCCTGCCTATTGAGATGGATGCCTGGAACAGCAAGTAAGCCTGCTTGACTCAGCAGCACAGAATAATAGGAAATTTACTGGAGAAAGCATTACTATTTCCCCAGTCACTCAAAATCCAATTCTTCTGAAGCTGGGAGTTAAGGTGCATCTATACTCAGGTGCAGAGAAGCACAGATCAGCTCTTCCAGAATCTCGGCTGGTGGGTCCAAGCCAGCTTTGGTCCAGAAGCTGTTCAGATGTGTTGGCATGTGGTTGTACTGATACATGCTCCCTCTCAGGAGGGAGAACTGTGTCAACAAAGCTAATCCTGTGCTATTGTGTATGACTGGTTTCCAGCGCACAGTCAGCTCTATTCCCTGCTAAGAGCCAGGCAGACCTCACGGTGACTGTGTGCATCTGTCAACATAGGCAAGATGCTTCCCGCTGAGTCTGCTAACCAGAACATAATAAAAGCTGGCTTACTGTCCAGCTACACATCCAGGAATTACAACTGAAGAAGCAATATGAAAGAGGAGAAGGGTATGGGTAGTATAAGAAAAACAGCATAGAAGACTTTCTGTGACTGGATTAAGTTATCTGCTCTCACAGGTAATCAAACTGCGTAACACTTTTCATAGTGCTCTTTCATTTCAGCAACACTTGGCTACTGAAGTAATCCCAGTGGGGGCCAGTGAAACCAAGCAGAGACTGATGAATTTGTGAAAGCCTGTATTCCTTATGGCAGAATTAATTTCAAAACCTCTTTTGTTTCTCACCAAACAGGTCCTGATTATCACTCACCTAATGAGGCACCATGGTACAGTGGTAGGTATGAATGTCCACGATTCCTATATCAGCCTATGTCATTCCTACATCATTCCTACTTTAGTGAGGTTGACTGCAGAACCCCACTTCAAAAAGCACACTGAAAGTTTGCTGTCTCCCTCCTTTGATTCATTCACCATTCTCAAAGGAACATGTGCCCTGTCTTTGTTAGACCACACAGAAATCACTTTGTTGCTAGACTAGACTAGAACACAGGGATATAATAACACTGCTTTGATCAGAATTTTTCTTGAGGTATGTCCTTCTTATTATGCTTAGGGAGCCACTCCACTTCTTTTCTTGGACTGTGGGGTAAAAGTGTGAGTTCTGCAGTAGTGCCTTCTCTTCTTGTCCAGGCTGGAAGGATCTCCACCTCTCAAGTAGCCCGTATGGGGCACTGGCACAGCATGGGCAACCAAAAAGGAATGGCTATTTCCTTCCCTGCTTCTGCTTTATTCTTAAGTTGAATTTCTGTTGAGCTCCTTCATGAGCATCTCTCTTTCAGATTCAGGGATACTGCAACAAAATCTTATGAATCAAGAGAGGAAAAAGTATTCAAAGCTTTCATCTGTGTGTGAGTTGGTGTTAGGACAGTTATCACATACTTGTCTATTTTTCATGGTGCTTCTCAGTTTTTGAGCATCTATATGTCACAAATAAGAAGGATTTCTAACCTACTCCAGGTTTAAAATCAACTTCTGGCTACCTTGAGGATGAGGTTACAAGAAAGATGCTGTAGACTTGTCTTTGTCTCAGCTTTTGTGCAAATTAGCCCTGCCAGTTCCAAGATCCAGGTTCTCAGTCTCCATATCTGTATGAGAAAAATCTCACAACTTGTCCTAGGATTGAGTTTCTTTGGCCGCTTATTGGTGAATCCAATCACAGCCTGGGAACTGCCATAGGAGAGCTAGATTTGCAGGGTGAGTCACTGTGATGCAGACCAGAAAAAATAATACGAGGTTCAATTCTGGAGAGTAAAAGAATTTAATGTCTCTTGGAAGCAATGGAAAACAAGGTCATGGTTAAAGAGCATTATACAAAAATCTCAGGAAAAGAGAGGTTCATAGGAAAGTTTAGGTGGCCAGTTATGATTTATTGATGTTATTTTAAGGTATCACGGAAAATAAATCTGAGGATGGCAACACAGGCTGGAGCAGTGCCTGCTTTGTGTTTAGAATGCTTTGTGACCACACCTGTTTACAGTCCCTTTCAACAGCAAATCAAGTGTTAAAGTATTTTCATTTCAGTCAGAAATGGTTTTCTGGGTCTACATAGTAGTGGTCATATGCAAGTGTAATTTATAACATTTCAGTATATAATTTAAGAAAATTGTGTTGAAGCACTTATGTGGCAACTGCTGTTATTCTAGAAAGCAGACACCCAGTGCAACACAATTTTTTGTGATGCAGTAATATTTCCATTCGACTTCCCACTATTTGAAACTTTGCTTGCTTGGCTATTAAAAAAACATTTGTAGGTAGAAAGCTAGTTTGCAATACTTTCTTAAAAATGCTGACGTAAATTCTGAACGTAAAGTGTTTTTCAAAAATAATTTTAAGAAGAAAGAACAAATTTCCCCTCCTTTAAATGTTTGTTTAAAAAGCCATAGTAAAATTTAAGAAGAAAAAATATAACTAGGTTGAATCTGCAAGCTATTTTTCTTGCTCTCCAGAAGTACGTTATTAACCTTTGAAATTCATTCACTTGAATGGTCAAAGTTTTTGAATGGGGCAGCATATAAGGCATTCTAAATATACATATACTTTTCTTTGATCGATTAATTCATTGATAGGAACAATTTCTTAAACTCACCGGCTCTGAGTGGCTCTGACTACGGAGGGGATTTGGAGCAGATGATCTCCAGAGTTCCCTTTGAACCTCAACCACTCTGTGATTCTGTGATAAATATTCAGTTATGAGCAGTCTAGGAAGCTGTATTACTGATTTGTATCCCACTGTCATCTACTGCATATATCACCAGGAATTTTTTGAGTTTTAAATGAGTCAAATATAACATTTATTGGTAACAGACAGTTAAAATTCTTATCAAAAACCAGTGCTGAACTCCCTATTCTTATCACTGCCATAAGTCTCCATAAGTTTTTCATAATACTTTTCAAATGTTTTCATTATTTTTATGATATTTAGTGGTAGACTTGTTAGCATAAATTTCATACGGGATTTAGATTACTTTGTCTCTCACAACTGGCATTTATTTTTGCCCCTCACTACTTTGACAGTTCTTTAATCTTGAAAGATTGCAGAACAAATGTAGTTTACAAATACACAGAATTACTACATTACAGTACAAGAAAAGGTAGATCCACCTAAATCTGTGATATAAGTTTTGTTACAACTCTATGCCATGAATTTCAGTGTTCTTAGAAATATATGAATAGTAGATGCTGAAGTGGATAAACTAGGAAGACAAACCAGACAATTAGAAGAAAAAGAAATAAAAACCTCAGGCTGTACGTAAATTAGGTAACACAAATTCAGAACTATTATGTAATATTTGAAAGCAATGCTTTCCTAAGTGGAAAAAAGCTCCGTTGTGTTATTTACACAGCATTGGGCAGAGTTAAGGTCATGTACTCAGTTTAATCTTTGGACATTTCTGATTCTTCTTTAACCTGGTAACTTTATTGGTCTATTATTTGGAGAAGATAGAGAGAGGAAAAGTTCCTGCTAAAACAGAGCCTTAAACTTTACATTTAAGTTCCAAAATCACTCAAAATTATGAACCGCTGAAAATAGTTGCCCAGTTTATGCTTACGTGTTAGGAGGTGACTGTTGATTCAATCATCATTTACTATTTTTCATACAGAATCCCTATCTCATTTAGTGCATAAGGAAGGCTTACTTTGATAGAGAAGCAAAATTGAATAATAATAGAGATGGTTGGCTAAAACCCTGACTTTGCAACTTCAGAGTATCCTTTTAGCATGTTTATGCAGTTTCCTTGGGTTGTAAAAAACAAACTGAAAACTATAAATTACATTGTCTTATATCCGCATGGATTGTCAGAAAAGCTGCAACATTTAGATCAAAAATTTTAAACCAGCTTCAGCTTGTGAGTCCCCAGCATTTTTTCCTAACTGACGTGTGACTCCTGCATAATGTGTTTTGCCTGCTGGTAATGGGCCTTTTGCTTTTCCCTGTCATCTGTAAATCTGCCCCTAATTTTGATGCTTGAGCTAATGAAGTGAGGGATAGCAATAATATATTGCTATCCTAAGTGTGGACCAGCAGTACAGAAACATGACATACAATGGCAGTGGCCTTGACAGATCACTGTAGGACCTTTTATTCCATGTTGAAAAGGGGACTTGGTACTAAAGGGGTTGTTTTCTACTCAGAAACACTATTTTCCTCAGAAGTCTGACTCCTTTATAAGATTTTCATCTAGATTTTCCTATTCATAGACTCCTGCTTTTTAACCCAAACAGCCTTCGATTTGTCCTGCTAATTTTTAGTTACAAGAAATGCAACTCTGCCACCCAGACTCTTTTACCCCGCATTTCACATGAATTTTGTTTTGCCTCTAGATTTCCTTCCTTGGTTTCAAGCCATAATTTTTTGACCAGCCAGTCTGAGCTCCCATCTTCTACTAGTCTCTGCTCTGCACCAGCATCCACCTCTCTTGCTTGTTCCACTTGCACTTCTATGGTGTCTTACGTTCAGCTCCTGTCCTGTGTGCCTCTGCGTGAAGCATCTTCTCCTTTGACGCTTGCTGGATGTCAGCGAGCGGATCATTCACAGTGCAGAAGACAGGAGCTTCTTTCTCTCCCTTCTGATGTCTGGCCCCATCGCAGCCTGGAAATAACCATATTAAGAAAAGCCCAGAATCCTCCAAGTATATATATGGGATGAAAGCACAGTTCCATGCTGGGGTTAGTGAATGAACCATTCAAATAAGAGGAGAAGCAGCACAGCCTATTGTTTTTTGGGAATGGCTTATAGACAGACGACTTCAGAAAGAGGGGGAAGCTTGAGTATGCTCGGTAAGAACAGAAGCTTCTGGGATTTTTGTGGTTAAGCTTCAGCAAACTTCTAGTGAGTTCATACACATTGGACTTTTCCAAGGTTTACATTATGAGTGGTTTCTCGTACAGTTAGCAAAAAGCACATCAGTGACACACAGACCACCCTTTTGCCAGATGTCAAGTTCCTGCTCCAACATATGAGGAGGGCACAAGAGCCGCCAAAGTAAAGGTTACAGGATTGTTTTTTTAACAGCAAAAAATAGCATGTTTTTCTCTTGCTTCACAGCAGAAACATTTTGGCTGAAATTTTCCGAAAGATTTCTTCATAAGGCAAATGCCATGCATGGAAAATTTCAACCTAAACAGTTAGTTTGGCAAAAGTATAAGCAACTAGGTCTTATAACAGGAAATGTTTGCAGCCTTAATACTAGGCAGTGCTACCAGTTCTGTGTATAATTTACTCAGCACCACCCTATCGCACTGACAAAGGTATTCAGCTGCTTGCAAGGCCAAGTTGTGAGCTTGGAAGGCTTGAGCGTTAGCTCCCAGTTGATGCTGACTAGTGTTGACTCCCCAGATTCTCTTTTAACCACAGCCTTTGCCCGTTTTTTGCAGCATAGCTGACTACATTCCACAGCTATGCCATATTTTGGAAAGTCCTTTACCAAGTTTGACGTTCATGGTGATTTTAACAAAGATGAAAAGAAGACAAAGATTGCTTGGGAAGTTTCCATCAAAGTTGTTATGACTGAAGGTAATTTTTGAATCCTTTTTACTCTTCCATGAGGATGCTTTCTACCTGTGTAGGGTTGCTTTGATGGATTAGGAAAATGAGGATATCTGCATCATCAAATATATGATTTGTGACCATTGCGTATCACTGAAGACTCTACAGCAGTGATGCCAAGACTGAACAATGGAGGTTACTGGTATGTAGGTTTCTTCGTCTTTTCCATTAGATGGACAGTGAGGATAGGTGCTAAGGGACTTTGATTTTGGCTTTTATTCTCCAGCATAATTTTGCAATATCACTGTAAGTAGATACACCCCTATGTAATCTGTAATGGGTCTAGAAAAGTCACATATCTCATAGGATTTTGTCAGCCATGTTACTTGTGCACATGTGTTTTCTACTGGTCCAGACCCAGAAACATGTCAGAGAGGTGTATTTTTCTGGGCAGCCCCTTCTTTCTCTGAGCTTATATTTTAAGCATAACGAGACACAACACTGACAGCCTTTCAAACTTTTCAAGCTCAGCCATGGACTTGAAGCACTGCTTTCTTGCTGCTTCCCTTGAAGCATTAAGCTTCCAAAACAGAGGATAGAGGATGCATACCTGTGACTCGCCATTGCCTCCACGGCTCACTGAGAGGGCTGACTGCAGCAAGCAGAAGATGGCAGACATCTCTTGGGCTGAAGGTGGTTGTACAGAGCATTTCACTGACACAACATCCTTTCCTGAGCTCCTAGAGATGATACCACCTCTTATCTAGCACTGCTGTGCCATGTCATAGCCAGCTGCTCAAAAACAAGAGTTGAGGGTGAAAGCATGTATCAAGTATTAGAGGGTAAAATGCTCAGGGAAAAATGCAGAAGGAAAGCATACTATTACAAAGTCAGAGTCTGAAGAATGACGATTGTATTGAAAAGAGATTTAACCACACTAAATATTTCAAAATTGCAGAAATGCATAGTTGGATAGTCAGATAACCTCACAGCTTCCATATAGAGATAACATGCAATAATTATGTGATTGTGATTAAGGCAAAATGGTGTTGCAGGCAGCAAAAGGACAGTATTGTGGCTGCTTGATTTCTAACGAATCAGTTAGATAGGGACACTATCTTAAAGAAAAAAAAAATCCATTAACTAAGTTTAATTTAATATCTAGGAAAGCATTGAGGAGCAAGAATTACTTATTTCATATGCTGGCTAGATCTGTCATTAGAAATGAAGGATTAAATCCTCATGATTCAAGAAACTAGTCCTCAAAGTGAGCATCCAATATCCCAGGATTCACTGTAAAAACTGTTAATGCACAGAGTAGAATACAGTTTTCTTCCTTCCCTTTGTCCGAATGGAGTTTACCTGCTGGCAACTCAGCAGACATTGATATAAAATTTTTATATCAAGACAGCACTCAATGTTTCTACAACTTTCTACTTAAGCATTGGTGGGATTATTTTATTACTAAATATGCTTCCATTTCACCTTTTGGGAAAAAGGAGCTGATGATTGACAATAAATTTATAAGGAGACAAAAAGCCAGGAGTACAAACGAAGAGAGGCAGAGAAGTCAGGAAGTATATCTTTCTTTGAGTTCTGAAGACAGTTATTATGCTTCCATCTTTTTATGTTTAGATTTGATCCTTGGGAAATTGTGACTAAAAGGCATAATAGAGTTTAAAAAGGAATGTCAGTACTAAATACTGCATTCCATTTACCCTAAATGACCAATTCATTTTCGCTAAGAAGCTAGTGCTGAGCCTCAGCCACAAAGATGCTGTAGAAATACTGATACCAGCTTTGCCAAGAATTTTGTAATTTACTTCATTTCATCTACTCATAAGCAGCATGGCCTAGTGAATCAAATGGCAGCTGGAATGTTCCTGGATGGAAAATAAGAATACTGTTATAAGAAAAATGATAAAGTTTGAACATTTGGTTTCATTTTATAATAGAATAAAAATGACATCCTTTGAAATATTTAATTTAAAATACAAGAGACAGTTTTGCTTGTTCTCCAAAACAGCCCACACCCCAGTGGTTAGGATGTTGGAGTAAAAGCTGTTTGGAAGATGTTCAGTAAAGTGTATTTTGTTGGAAAACAGCAGTTCATTAAAATGGGAAACAAATCTGTTTATCACAATGTTGTTAAAATAATTTTCAGACCTAGGGCAACACTTCTCATCCAAGATATAAGAGTACCATTATAACGAGATTTGAACTTAGTTCTTCTGAGTCCCTAATGAATTCCCACAGAAAGATGACCATTAGGTTTCGACTTGATTTCCTACTCTGCAACAGACTTCCCATGTTATCTTGAACAAGTTGCTTTGGTCCAGATTATTTAAAGGAGTTGAATGTCTAAGCCCACTACGTATGCACATTTTTTCCAGTTTGACTGCATGGTCTAATCTTACAAAGACGCCAGAGCACATGTCAGAACAAGATATGGAAACACCAACTACAGACCATCAATGGATAAGATAACAGCTTGACATTTAGACATTTAGTAGTGGTGGGAACAACTGCACTGTGATTGACTACTGGTGGCAAAGGATGCTGAGAAGATGTGGGCAACCAAGTTTCAAATTTGCACTCTGCTCCCATGGCTGCAGACTTTGGATCATTGAATTGAGCACCTTGATACAGTTGGCAACTCTGGCTTCTGATCTGTTTTATAGAACAATCAAACTACATTTTAAAGCTACTTTAACTGAGAGACAATATGACTGGAAAGAGTTCCAGAACCTCACTGCTTTGATTGCCAAACAGCCTTTTTTATCCATTAATCGAAAAGTATTAATTTACCATTTTACACCCATTTGCCAATGCTGTCCTTTGAGTTAAATAGCTTCTTTCTTCACTGGAATTTGTGCACCTGATGTATCTAGAGCTAGCAATCATACCCATTCTAAACTTTGCTTTTTCTAAGTTAGACAACAAATTTCTTTTACTATCCCTTTGTAAATAAAGTTTCTCTCTGTTGCAAATTTCAGTAGCCCTCCTCCACACATCTTCTAGTGTGAAATTTTTTTCACCACATAAATACATTAATGCTTCTCTATCTTTTTCCAGTAAGACTTTGCTGGATGGACTTTAGGATCCCTCAGCTTTTCCTGATACGAAAAATCACTGATGCTGCTGAGCTAGCGTTGCAACTGGTTCATAGGCCCTGGTCATCTCTTCTTTTTATGCAAGCTGATGGATGAACCACTGGAAAGGTGAGAAAACCCTTCTGCTTTAGATCTGTACATGTATACCCTAATTCTCTACTGTCAAATTTAATCATATTTTTATTACTTCAATTTTCAAGTAATTGATTTTTCCAGTAATATATATATCTATCTCTCCATCTGTATTTGACAATACATGTGTCATCAACAAATTTCTTAAGACCATTTTTACTACTTGTGCCAAGTTCAATATTGAAAATATGAAATAATATTGGCCTGGAGACTGATCCTTGAGGAGCCCCCGCCATAAATTCATTTCAGACTAATCTGCCTTTTTTAACACATGCTACTTTTGTTTCCCTCACCCACACAGAGTTTTCTGCACCAGTCTTAATTACTCTTACTTACTCTGTACCAGTCTTACCTACTGTTACGTTCGGCTATAGACTCAACTTCTGCTACGACGACAAGACACGAGCTTCTGCTCCAAGTTTATGTATCAGAGATTTGAATGTCATCTCTCACATCACAGTGAGTTACAGACCTGGAAGATTACTGTCTTCTCTTTGTAGTTCCCATCTTCTTGTGGTTGCAGAAATATCTGTCTAAGCAGAAGCGATGTCATAAGTATTTAATATCAGAAGAGTGTTTGAAGCTGTGAAGTGCAGGAAAACTCCTGGTTGCAAAGGTAAGCGGGGCCTCTAACTGAGAATTAAAATTCCACTGGTCAAACAGCTGTACGTTATGCACAACAAGCACGAGTGAGGTGCTTATATGTCTCTAAATATATGTGCCTTAGTCATCCTATGTGGCAGCTGCCATTCTGCAAGGATAAAGTAACTTCCAGTGTCTCTATCTTGCTCATAGGCTTGAGTCAGGTATAAACAGCTTTTGAATTTATAATCATGTGCTATATGATCCTCAAGTTGTAGCATACGCAGAATCAGAAATATGGTCAAAATTACGTGCAATTCTGCAAAATATTTTTTAATGTTTGATCACATTCATTGTTTTGTCCTCAAATTTCATACAATAAATGCTAATGAAGTAGTAGAATATCTACTGTTGGCAGCTAGAAAAGCTACTGATATCTGGTTTTCTCTCCTTAATTTTCCTCTGTTTTAACATAAGCATTTTTCTAGCATGAATGGATACAGATTTTCCATTAAAAACTGTTAGCAGTGGATGAGTAAATGTCTGCCAATGTTACAGCCAGTTCACGAAGAATCCAGCTTCACAGTCTTGCCAACACAGCAATTAGGACCACATGTGCTGGAGAGGGAATGGAAGCCTGTGCATAGTGATGACAGTCCCATAAGGCCCAATGGCTGCCTTTCCCGTCCCAAATTTCAGAGACTTTTTAAAACATATCTGCCTATTATAAAGTTTCTGGTTTGTGTATTTAAAATCCACGATACTTCTTTCTATAGTATTATTCATCTCTTCTTTGACTACTTGTATTTATGTCTTATTATGTCAGGGAAAGAGTGAGTTTTCAAACGATTCAATGCAAGAGCAATTAAAACATACTAATGTTGAAGACATATACACGTTGTGTCCATATAGATAGCTATATGTGTATATGTGCGTGCATGTATAAAAATATACAAGAATATTAAGCCTACAAGTGTTTATACCACAAATGACTCATGGGAACAGCACCAGCCTTTGCAAGCTCCTACACCTCAGTCCCGATCAATGGGGGAGATGTGTCACTTGTTTAGCAGCCTGTGTGAAATTCATTTGGGGTTATGCCCCAATCTCTTCTCAACAAGTGTGTAAATGATGCTCTAATATCTGGATCTTAGTGATGTGTTTTGCAAAAGGAATTGTAAACCTGGATGGGTATGGAAACAAAACTATACTACTGCTGGAAAGTTTAATAATGATTTGAGCAATTAAAATATATTAATGGTAAATACATATACATAGGTTGTGAATTTGATTTAAGCATAAATCCAAGTGCAAATGGTAATAAAATGATAGCAGCAATCAAGGGAAAAAAAGGATCAGCTTTCCAAAGTAGGATTAGAGGCTGCTGACATACATACACAGAGCTCTCTGACCTTAAGAGCCGAATTGCATATTTTTCAAAGAACAGCTCAACCTTGCTCGGTGACAGCAGACACAGAAGAAAACATGATTACTGAAGGATGGCACAGTGCCTGAGGTACCAGGGAACAGTGCACACTTGAGCCAGGATGGAGGCAGAAACCCAGGCTATCGGTGCAGAGATCAGGAGGATGTCCAGTTCCATGATTCACATCCTAAAAGGCAGTTCTAGTCCCTTCTGCATTCCTGGGGTGGGCTACGTGTTAGCTGCCCAGCGGGGACATCTGCCTCTGAAGGGTAGCCTGAGATTTGCAAGGTCAGCGTGACAAGGTGAGGTATGTCACAGCCCCTATTAGTAGTTAATTGGGTAAACTCAAAGCACAAGCTCATGTCCTGGCACCTGGCATAACGGTCTGCGTGCTGGCCGGTCCGTGCCACCATCCCTCTCCCAGACACCACCGGGCACAGCGGGAGGTGTACCCCCTGCCAGGCTCCATTCCCAGTGTGAGTTTTGGATGGGAACTCTCTGGTTTGGGAGGGGAAGAGAGCTCCGATTTGGGGACAGGAGACAGGTTGGGCTATTGGTCTTATGGCCAGAGAATGGTCCTTGCTCTGTTTTTTACTGGCTGTACTGGCCTCAATGTATCAGAGTGCGCTCCCCATGAGGCAGCGAGAACCCGGCTGTTGACTATCGAAATTTTGTGGGAATTCAGTGCTACAGAGTGAAGGCCTTGCAATATAGGCAAATTCTGGGGTCAAGGATGCTTGCCTAGAGGTGTTTGGTGCACTCTTCAGATAAGTACTGGAGCCACTACAATTACCGAGGCATGTCGCTGCAAAGAGCTCAGTGTTTTCAATGGTTTTCTTTAGACAGTACAAGTTATTAAGCACTGTGCTTGAAAGTTAAATTTTTGTGTGAAGACTCCTACCTTTTTCACATACTCAAATAAACAAAAGCATTACTTTAACTTTGCACTGATAACATTCGCCAGCATACTCTGTCCATTCGTATGGGGCCCAAAGCAGATAAGAAATGCCTGCAGTATGCTGAAATACAGAAGCACAATATTTTGGTTAGGATGGGTACTGTCAGAAAAAGCCCTGGCATCTAGCGACTAAAGGTTGGTAGGAACTGTAAATCCCCAAAGGGTTGAAACCAGACTCCTATTTTTTATTTTTTTTTTTAAGCCATGGCGCAGTGCCAACAGGATGCCGTTCTGTTACAGCATTGCAGTGAAGTGGTTAGGGTCAGAATTGCATTTAGGCACAGTCATTGTTGGATAACTGCCCGTCCAGCCTCATTCATTCACATACAGTACATATGCTTATAATGGATTTCAAGGCCTCTGTAACATGGACTTGAAACCAAAAAAGAGAACAATAAAGATTTAACCAACCAGCATAGCTGGTTCTTTTCCCAGTCTCTGAACTCTATCCAGAAGACACAGCCAGACGTGGCTTGAAGAAAGAGCCCATAATCCAGAGAGTGAAAGAAGAAGGTGAAGAGAAAAGGAGTTTTCAGGACATCAGTTAAGAAAAAAAAGAAGTCTTGCTTACATATGGGAATAAGGAGTCTACAGATGTGCACAGGATGAAACCTTATCCCCAGCTTCAGGCATACATTTCTCAGGAAATCACTAACTTCCAGCGCGGCCCCCGATATTGGTCTGTTCGATACAGGAGCCCTGAACTTGTACTTCCTCTTCACGTAATGTTCTCCTGATATTTTAAGAAAACGGATTTATAATTTTCTTGTACATGGATCCTAGCAATTGGGATGTATGTGGCTGCAAAATTAAGATTCTTGTAAGATACAATTTAAAAAATCTCCTTCGGGGCACAGCTATGCTATGGAGTACATATGGTACGTCATATGGGGAGAGCCGGAGAGAGCTGGGGCTGTTCAGCCTGGAGAAGAGAAGGCTCAGGGTAGGTCTTATGGATGTGACGGTTGGGGACTGTAAAGAAGATGGAGTCAGGTTCTTCTCTGGGATTTCCAGTGACAGGACAAGAGGCTTTGGGAACTAATTGAAATACAGGAAATTCCATGTAGGTGTAGAGAAAGGTGAGGGTTTTTTAATGTGAAGGTGACTAAGCCGTGGTACAGGTTGTCCAGAGAGGTTGCGGAGTCTCCATCCTTGGAGATATTCAAAACCCAATTGGATACAACCCTGCGCAAGATGCTGTAGCTGCCCCGGGTGGAACTAGATGGTCTCCAGAGGTGTTGCCTAGCCTCAACCTGTATTTCTGCGGTCCATAAACCAGTGGTGACTTGGCAGCTCTAGGACAAAGCAGCCAGGCTGTGTTGGTGGGATGTTGTGCTCAGTCAGATTAGTTTTCGTTCAGTGCCACCTAACACCAACCACACAGTTACATTAGGGCATTTAGGTCTATCACCTCTTCCTATTAAAGAGTTTCATTGCTCCATGCTAGTGTCCTACATATGGCCTTGTATTCCTGGAAAATGCCCTCAGGTGGAGTTTTCTTTCTCTAGTTTTAACTGCTCTCAAGTTTTGTATGGCATTCTGAAGGTCCAGAGGTCCTATGTGAGAGACCAAGAAATTGGACACTTGGGAACATTATGCCCAAATGTAGTATTGTTATCTGATCATGATACGATTAGTAAAATCATTTTTGTTGACAAGTCTACAAAGCACACATTTGACACTCTTTCTCCATTACAGAAACCTCACTATTTGCTGCTGAAATGTCAGCCAAACAATATGAAGTGATATCTTCCGATTAGAGCTAGATTTTTAAAATAACCCCTCTTTCTATTAATCAGTTTTATGTGTACTTCAGCAAATACTGAGAGAAATATTCTTCTTAACATGGGAAAATTCAGAAAATAGAAACGCAGTTTTAATGCAGAAAACTCTTTTTTTTCTTTTTCTTTTTTTTTTTTTTCCTGCATGACAGCTCTGTGGTATACCTTGGATCAAGTTACAGTATGTCAAGACTATGGGGTGAAACCTTACCCCTATTGAAATCACAAATAGGCCAGGGTTTCATGCATGAACTGTAATTGGCAAGACTTAAATGTCATAAATATTCATTTTGTTTGGAATTAATGATGGAACAAGGATATGCGAAATGCTGGTTTTGAGACACTTTTTGAGAATTTTGAGAACTATTTTAGGAGATACACTCATTTTACCTATTTGGTAAAATTTTTGGCCTCGATTCTTGTCTCACAGTAACCTTGAACAGGATGGGGCTTGCTAGGTCATCAAGTTTAGTCTTCTTTTATAATGAATGACCATTTTATAATAAAACCCTGTATTCATTTACCCAGGGATGTCCTAAATGCTTCTTGTTTTTATTAATCTAAAGCAAAACCTGTTCAGTTACCTAGTTACTGCTGGTATTTTAAGTGCATTTTGTCACTTCTGCACTAATACACCAGTAGAACTGAAAAAGCAAACTGGCTAGAATAACACAACCTAACACTAAATTAATAGGAAGAGCTGCCCTTCATAAATGAGAGCGGTTATCCAGAGAGGCTGAACGCAGTTGTGCGTAAACAGGAAAACTCTGCACCTGCTCTCCTGTTCAGTGATCTACTCTGTGAGTGCACTGGCTGACTTTAATGGATGAAAGTTTTTCTTAGTGCTTAGCATAAATCTGTACCTGGCCCTCAGTACCACATGTAAGTATCTTATTGGTTTTCGGCCATCACTGTGGTATTAGCAAATATTTTTTCTGTGACTCTTAAATAAATTTTCTTTCTGTTAAAGGAACACTTTTAAACAGCATCAAGGTATTTCTTGAGTGTGAAAAGTTGTTGCTTACAAGTTGATACCCACCAAGTATCTTTTAACATGGTATATACCATATGCTATTAAAACATTTACCTGCTAAGTTGTGTGCATCTGTCTTTTGATCATATATCATTAGCATGTTCTGGCCATAATTTGAAATGAAGAGGCTGCTGTAAACACTGATCTTAGCCCTGGCTGGCAGGTTTTCTTGAGACAAATTGCTAGGCGGCTGTATATATTTTTATAACTTTATGCTACTAAAGAAATCCAAGCAATGACACCATAAGGGAAAAAAAGTACCTATTTTAACAAGGTCAATACATTCAGCTGTTTGGTAGATTTAATTTTTCATGCACCCACGGAACAAGTTGTGCCCAGGATAGACCCCTGATTAGCATGGCATCACTGGAGGCTTGAAGCATCTTTCTTTGCCTGCAATGTATCTTTTGTGGGTAAGTACTGTGAAAATCATCTTTACAGCTCTTATCAATCTTAGAGCACTCTGGAGAGACATTTTGATCCCCATGTACAGATGGTGCAAATATATCACAGACAACTGAAAGGACCTACTGAAAACTACCCAGCAGGTCAGCAGCAAAATTGGCATCTGTGGATTCCTACTTGAAAATATCCTACTTATCCAGAGATACTATTTCCCAAGATGCTGTCACTTTGAAATCATTGCCAAGCATTTCCTTTGCTTACCTTATTGCTCTGATCCTCCTGGGCTAGGTACAAGATTGTCCTTTCAGGCTTAGACAACCAGGACTGATACAAACGGACACATTCCTAAGCATTTCACTGATTTTGTGGCTGTCTGGATTTCTGTGTCTAGAAGACAGAAAAAAGCAAATATAGCGATTGTGCGTGCACTATTCTATGCAGTGGTTAATGAATTAATGTCAATTAGGTATTACTAGCTGGAGTTTACCTTCTCATTTTCTAGATAACTGTATAATTACTTCAGACTGTTGAAACTGCATTTTTTTATTTTTTGGCTTGTACTATGTCTGTGCATCTAGCCAGCTATATATCTGTAGTTCAGCGTCAAAGACTAGAGAAAGAAAACCACCACCACAAACTTTGGTGATGCGATTTTGATAGCCTCAGCTTGACTAACAAACTGCTATCAATGTGACAGCCCAATGCTAGGCAAAGGTGGAGAGGAACCTCCCAGCTATACTGCTTGTAAATATATGTGGCTATTGTAGCCCAAAGGGATTCAAGACAGCTTAAACAATGGCGTGATGTATTTTCTAGGCTGGAATGCAGTTTGTCAAGAGTTTGGATATAAAAAAAAATAAAATGTCTAACTATCTGCAATCATTTTACAGGCTTCTATTCTCTTGGTTATGCTTTCATGGCAGAAGTAGCCTGCACTCTTGCTCTAGTGCTACTCCTCAGCCTTGCTTTTGCTGTACAGACAGATCTCAATCAAATGATCCCTCAGATCAGGCTAAATGGCCCAGCTGAGTACTGCTGTTTCGGTAAGACTTGTAATACTCCCTCATTTTAATGGGGGGAGTAATTTAATTTGCATTAAATTAAGTAAATGTTACACCTCCAACTTTTTCCCAGAATTTCCAGAACAGAGCAACTCCTCCCTCTGTCCACTGGGAAAGCAGCAGAGTGGTTCAGCATATCAATACGGGAAACATTCCAAGAAATCCTACCAGTGCACCTGCATGATAACAGTACTGGCAAGGACAGGTATGGTTGTCTAGCGCATTAAAGAAGATGCCAGTCACTGACAAGCTCACTAGTCAAGCCATAACTTCAGTGGCACATAATGACTAATGGTACTAAGTAATTAAGGGCTAGCACTTAAGTAAAAGCTGCTCTAATTCTATTTATGTCTTAAAACAAAACAAAACAAAACAAGGAAAGGGAAGTTATGCAGTGTCAGGCATGTGTGTGTAAAAAAAGGGATAACTGCTTTATTCTGCTTAAAAGTTATTAGCCAGATTCTCACTTGTAATTTAATGAGGCTGTGGTCATTCATTTTAAAGCAGCTTCAGTAGATGAGGATCTGGTTTTAATACTGAACACAGTAGAAACTGCAAGAAAACGAACAATATTCATGCAGCTGTTGCAGCACAGGGACAAGATTTTGAATAATAGAGGTCCAGACTTAGATTCTGATTTTGATACCAAGGTTAAGTGGCCTAATTCTTAAATAGCCTGACTACACAGCAAGTTTTCCTGGTGTCAATGCCACATACGGTCTTACTACATTGCATATCAAGGAGATTCCTTACCAATTGCTTTCATATTTTCTTCAATAAATATATCTGCTGAGTCCTCTGCACTTGCTGACTGCTCTCCTCTTTAAACACACATCAAAGTTCTTGTGAGTCTCTTTCAGCCCTTGCCGAGGAATATCTGTATTTGTACAGAAGTTGTGGTCTGCCTTTGCCACATATCAGATATCATAATGCTCCTACGGGACGAGGGAAGCTAGTACTTGAGTTTATCAACCAGGGACTCAATAGCTTATAAACATTTTCCACCCACTAGGGAGAATACTGTGCTTCATTATGTGACTCAGCTCATTATCTTCTGTTCAGCTGGTGTCAGAATCTGACCCTTCTTTTGGAAGCACTGCATTTCCAATTTTTATGTTTACATATTTTCGCATCCCTAATGAGTAAATGTGATATATTTGGGGGTAACAACAGCATTTCTTGTGGTATCTCAGACAAACCAGAAGTGTTCCACAGGAAAATGGCAGACATGCTGGCAGATGGAAATGATGCTACAACTTGGACTATTGCTCGGGATCAGCAGGAGGAGCATATTAAACAGTTCGCAAACTATGGCAAGGAAATAAAAAAGGAAAATATTGTTCTAGCAAGACTGGAACTTACATACTTGGTGAACAGCATAGTGCAAACTAACCGAAGAATGTGTTCGTCTGAGTGAATGACAAATTAGAGACTAACACAAATAGCAGTACTTCAAATACCAGTACCCAAAGTAGAGAGATTCCTGGAAAAGTTTACATGCTTTTCCATATTATTTGGGATAACAAATTTCCATGGAGACTTCCAAAGGGAATGTTCTCATACACACACAGTTAAAGCTCAGTATCATGCTGTTGTGAAGTGATACTTCATAGATTTTGAGATTTTAACACATTTGTCGCAAGTTAGTTGACACAATTAAGGACCTCTAAATTTACACTCTTTACCTCTTTGAACAACCGTGATGGGAGTGTATGACTTATTTCTAAGAACAAAAAGAAAGCAAGGGTCAATATAAAAGATTAATTTAATCAAACATAAAATTATTTTTTTTCAAATCTTAATATGCTCACATGCAAATGAGAAAGCTGCTGATAATGAACTTGGAACTTGAAGCTACTGAATCCTTCTCCTAAGAAGGTTTGAAGGGATCTCAGGATACTGAGTAGTTCAGCCACCCTGCTCAGAGAAAAGACAACCAGAGCAGCTTACTCAGGACCATGTCCAGTCAGATTTTTAATAACTTCAGTGATGGAGACCCCACAGCCTATCTGGGCAGCCTGTGCCAGCCCTCAGTCACCATCAAAAAAAATGTTTTTCCTGATATTCAGGAGGAACCTCTTGTGTTTCAATTTGTACCCACTGCCTCTTGTCCTGTGACTGGCTACCACTGAAAAGAGGTTGGCTCCATCTTCTGTACACCCTCCCTTCCACTATTTATACACATTGGTAAGAGCACCCCTTAACAATCTCTTCTCTGAGAAGAACAGTGCCAGCTCTCTCAGCCTTTCCTCGTAGGTGAGATGCTCCAGTTCCTTAATCATCTTAGTGGCCCTTTGCTGGACTCCACATTACATTGGGGAGCCCAGAACTGGACCCAGCAGTCCAGATGGGTCTCACCAGCACTGAGCAGACAGGAAGGATCTCCTTCCTCAACCTGCTGGTGACAGTCCTCCTAATGCAGCCCAGGACACTGTTGGCCAGGGCACATTGCTGGCTCATGTTCAAGCTGATGTCCACCAGGGCTTTTTATGTGAAGGTGCTGTCCAGCTGGGCACACCCAGCATGACCTGGTGCCTGGGGTTGTTCCTACCCTTGGGCAGGACTATGTATTTCCAGTTGTTGAACTTCACAAGATCCCTGCTGATTCATTTCTTCAGCCTGTCAAGGTCCCTTTGAATGGCAGCACACCCCATTTGGTGTATCAGCCACTCCTCCCAGTTTTGTATTATCTGCAGACTTGCTGGGGGTGCACTCTGTCCCCTTGTCCAGGTCATTAATGAAGAAGTTAACAGCACTGGCCTCAGTATTGATGTAAGTGGTGGGCCTCCAGCTGGACTTTGTGCTGCTGATCACAACCCTTTGAGCCCAGCAGTTCAGCCAGTTTCCAGTCCTTCTCATGGTCCACTTACCTAATTTGTACTTCATCAGTTTGTCAGTGAGAAAGTTATGCGAGACAGCGAGTGTCAAAAGCCTTACAAAAGCCGAAGTAAAAAATATCCACGCTCTCACCTCATCCACCAAGCCAGTCATCTCACTATAGAAGGTTTTGAGGTTGGTGAAACAGGATTTCCCCTTTGTAAATCTGTGTTGACTACTCCCAGTCACTTCCTTGTCCTTCATGCGTTTAGAAATGGTTTCAAGGAGGTTTTGTTCCATGGACCTTACTGGGGTTTGAAGTAAGGCTTGTGGTTCCCCAGATCCTCTTTCTTTCCCTACTTGAAGATAGGGGTGACATTTGCTTTCCACTAATATTTGGGAATCTTTGCCAATTGCCATGACCTTTCAAAGATAATTAAGAGTGGCCCCACAATGGCATCAGCTAGCTCCCTCAGCACTCATGGTTGCATACTATCAGGTCCCATGGACGTGCTTATGTCCAGTTTAAATGTTTCCTAGTATGATTCTCTTCTACCAAGGATAAGTCTCCATTGCTCCTGACTCTTTGTCTGATCTCAGGGGTCTGGGATTTCTGAAGGTCTGTGCTACCAGTAAAAATTGAAGCCAAGAATGCTTTTACTACCTTGGAATTTTCCAGATCCCTTGTCAGAAGTTCCCCTGCCCCATTCAAATTTCCCTGGTCTTCCTTTTGTGGCTGATGTACTTGTAGAAGCTCTTCTTGTTGCCCTTCACATCCCTCACCGTATTCGACTCCAGGTGGACTTTGGCTTTCTAGCTCTCTCCCTGCATACTTGAACAATGTCTCCATATTCCTTCCTGCCCCTGCTTCCGCCTCTTCCTTTCTGTGTTTGAGTTTTATCAGGAACATCTTGCTCATCCATGCAGGCCACCTTCAGCCTTTGTTTAACTTCCAGTACCTGGGGATGGAAGTTTCTTGAGCTTGAAGAAGGTAATCCTTGACTATTAACCAGCTGTCTAGGACCCCTCTTCTCTCCTGGACTAATTCCCATAGGATTCTTTCAGGAAGCTGTCACCAATGCACTCCAGAAAACTCCTGGATTCCTTGTGCCCTGATGTCCTCATATCACCCTTTGCTTGCCAAACGGTCCATCACTTTCTTACTTCATTGTCGATCATCCTCTCCTTCTCCTGTCACTCCTGGTTTAAAGCTCTCCTCACCAAGGTGGCCAGCCTTTTGTTTCGCTTTGTCAGGTGGATCCCATCTCTTCCAAGTAGTCCTTGGTCCTCAAAGGTGGTCACAAGTTTGTAAAAGCCGAACCCTCGTTGTTAAAACCAGGTATTTACTTGCAGTATCCATCCAGTCCTTCTCAAGCCTTCCACCATCATCCGCAGGACTGAGAAGACACCACATGGGCCCTTCTTGACCTTGACCATCACCTCTGGAGCCAAGCAGTCATGCTTGATATGCTCCAGGTTGTGCTTGACAATATCATTGTGGACCCTGTGGAAAAGCAGCAGGAGACAGCAACCCCAGGGCTGGACAAACCTCATCAGCCTCTCCAAAACATCCCTGATCCAAGGTCCCAGCACACAGCGAACCTTCCTAGGCAGGTGGGCAGGCAGAGACCTCTGTCCCATGGCAGGGCGTCTGCCACCACTGCTTCCCAGTGCTGCTGCAGGGCTCAGATGTCCCCGGCTCAGAGGCATCATGGACACAGGTCCCAGCACCAACTCCGCTACCAGGGCACTGACCCCCTTCTGGAAGCTGCATGCTGTAGTTGCACCGATGCGTTGTGTTGCATTATAAACTTCAGTAAAAGCCTACATAGGCAATAAAAGATGTAATAATCATTAACAATTGTGTTGTCTAGGGAGGTAAGTATAAAAAGGTATTTAAAAAATTAAGTGAAAAATTGAGCCAGAGGTTTCCCATTAATATTGTTTCTGATCATTTAAGGTGGTTTATGATCTTGGGGTCATCTATCCTTGCTACAGGGAGTTACCTCAACAATACAGTCCAATTATCGCTGATGGTTAACAAAACCCCAGAAGTTTATAAGAAACTACCACTAAGTATGTGGTACGTAACTTCTCATTGAAAGCCACATCCGGATGAAGTAACCAAACGATGTGCTGTACTCTTTAGTTTGAGAACATTTTGTTTTCTTTGTAACACAACAGGTACTGAAGACATTTTAGATGTTTTCAAGTGCCCCATTTTCCTTGCCTGAAATGTGGTCTCTTTAGCGACATGAGACTATGAAAATCTCCTGTTTCACAAGAACCGTCCACATGCTGAGTTTAAAGGGCCAAAACACAATGTTTTATTGTTAGATTATATTTACCATAGCCCATAGAAAACAGAGGGGAAGAAACCTCATGAAGTCACCAAATCCTTCTCCACAAGAAGGCTGGCTATATCCAAACCATTCTTGGCAGATGATTGCCTAACTCTGATCTTCAAAATCCCAGTGGCAGAGAGTCCACAATATCCTCGGACAGCCTGTTCCAGCCCTCGCTCTGCTGACTGGCAGGGTTTCATCACTTGGGTCTGAGCTACAGTGCCTACAATCTCAGCCTGCTAAAGACAGAACGGTTTGTTCTATTTATTACCTTTTACATATTTAAAGAGTGTTATCACCCCCTCCAGTCACCCCTTCTCCAGTCTAAACACTCCAAATTCCTTTGGCATATTTTTTTCCATAGATCATACTTTCTACACCTCTGATCATTCTTCTGCTTTGTACTTTTTCCAAAGAGTCTATACATCCCTTGAATAAAGACCTCAAAAACATAGCATTGTGCTCCTGCTGTGGTCTTATCATATTGAGTAGACATACCTTATAGATGAAATTTCTGTTTATACGTCTCAGAATGATATTTTCCTCTTTCCCCAGCCACATGACATTGTTTTTTCATGCAGAGTTTGTGATGTATTATAAGCCTCTGGGCTTTTCCTGAAGAATTGCTACCCAACCGGTTGATCAGATTATTTACACAGACTATTCTATGTGCCTGAGTATGCTTATTGACCTCTGTCCTGTTTTTTGGATTATGTTTCCAGTTTGTGAGGATTGTACTACTGCCTTCTAGTGCGCTTGAGGGTCATCCCAACTTGGTGTTATCCATAAAAAGAATAATATCACTTTCCATCCAAACCCCTACACTGGCTCTAAGACAAATAGAAACCCTACTTACCATTACGCTTTAGTCGTGCACTGATCTTACTATAGTTTACTAAGACTATACTTCATAAAATTGCTTATGAGAATGTTAAGTGAGAAACTGTCAAAATTCTGACTGAAGTCAAGAGATATCTGGCATCTATTGACTCTCTTCTGTGCACAAGGCCTCCCACTCCATCATACATAGAAGTGAAGCTAGTTTGGAGAGGTTTATTCTCAACAAATCCATGTTGGCTCTTACTTGACTCCCTGTTATCTTCCAAGTGCTTACAAATAGCTTAGCTGATTATTGTTCCAGTATTTTTCCAGGAACTGAAGTTAAGATGATTCCTCTGCAAGTGCCTGACTCTTTCTTTTTTCCCATTTCTAAAGATAGGCTCTGTATTTGCCATTTTCCAGGCTCTCAGAACTTCACCATTCCCTTGTATGTTCTTAAAGACAATCGCTAGCAGCTTGGAAATTAGTTCAGTCGGTTTTGTAAGTGTCCTCAGGTGAATTACAGCAGGGCCAGCTGATTTGACAACATCCTAGTTGGATGAATATTCATGAAGTTTTTTTCTCCTATTCTGTCTTCAACTCCTCTCTTTTTATTACTGATATTAATTGTGATAAACTTCTCACCACAGTTAATCTTTGCATGACAAAGAAGTGCCGTTGTAGACCCACATTTTCTTGCTGCCACCATTCGTAGCATTTTTACAGTGTTTATCTCCTTTTCAAATGTTTCAGAAGAGATAAGAAAAGTTAATCATTTTACACATAATAGATCAAGACTTAATTCTGATGTCATTTACACCAGAATAGATCAAGAGTCAGGCTCTCCAGGTCATTGTTGTTAAGGTGAGGGAAAGCAGAAACAGCTGCCAGAGAAAGGAAACAAATTTGAATAACAATATCTAGAGCTCTGAATGTGTGGGTTTAGTGCAATTAGTTTTCATTACTGATCAAAATATTATTACTACTGTATGCAGTTTGTGTCAATTAGCAGCTTTTCCAGTGAGAAGTGTTATAACAAGTCTGCAAAAAGTGTTAAATAAAAGGAAAAGATAATAAGCAGGCTTATAATGTGGTCTCATGGACTTCATGAAGCTCACTATTTTTATACTTAGAAAAAAAAAGTTAGTTAAAAATAAAATTTCCAAAAGACAGAGGAATAATACAGATTAAGCCAACTTTTTCAGGATCCATAAATCTTTGCATAAATCCTTCTGATGGGAAAATCTTTAAATCTTCAGCTTCTAGGAAAAGAAAGAATGTTGATTCTGGCACCGACTGTTAACCATCCACCTATCATTTTTCATGAATTACCAAAGATGAAGCCAGTTAGGCACACATGTTAAAATTCCTCCGTGTGGAAATGTATAAAAATCTGTCAGGTTAGTTTAGAGACTTTTAGCTTCACCAACCTATTATTTAGCTAACAGGGAAGCCTGCCTTGATTAGTCCTTTGATCTAGTCCTTTCGATTCACAGATGCAGCACTCACATCCAGATGAAAAAAAATGAAGGCATCTTTTGCAAATCTTGTCCTACTGTCGCTCTGAAGTCTGCTTTTGGGATTTGACTGAGCTGACGCTTACCTGTGTGAGAATAACCCCGGCCGTTAGGTTGTGTCAGGCGTCAGTCAGCCTCGGACACACGTTCGGGGGTTTCCGACCTGCCCCAGCTGGAAGCGACCGCATCAAACGATGGGGTGGCAGGAGACCCACGCTCGCCGAGCTGTTTAGTCCTTTTGCATCAGAGAGTCACTGGAGGTAGCCTAGATGTACTGTTCGGGGAAGTAGGAGCTCTGAGGCTGAACCCCTTGAAGCTCAGGGAGAAATGAGGTCCATGACCTTGGACTGAGAGGCTGTTTGCAGAAGTTAGCATTCATGTCTTCAGAAGAGGGTGCCCAGCTCCAGGGAGGAGTGTGTCCAGCTACTCTTTTTGCCTACTATTTCCAGTCGACTACCTTGAAGCACCTGCTTTCCCAGGGAGAGAAATACAGACCTGCTCTTCAGTTTGAATCCCATGAACAGCCAGCTTTGTGGGTCTTGACCGGAGAGATGATCTCCAGTCACCTGCTGTCCTGGACAGTTCAGATCAGTGCCTTGAATTGCCAGTAAAAATAGGGCCAGCTAGGATTTCTGCCAGTAAAACTATTTCTTTTGTCAGATCATGTTCAGGAACTCTAAATTTCCAGAATTCACATTTCACAAGCAATTCTGCCATATGGAAGGTCTGGGAATTCCTGGGCTTCCAACATCTACCTTCTGGTCCTAGGGCCAGGGCTCTCAAGGCTTCCAAGCACCTTCGTTGATGAAGAGGAACTGGCTATGGGAAAGACAATGTTATTTCCAGGGAAATATTTTTAAAATTAAGTTTTCTTTCTGCTTTATAGAGAAGACCTTTAAAAACAGTAAAAGGGTTTCCCGAGAGAAGGAAATTCTCTTGAAGTTTTGATCAACACTAACTGGAAGTAAACTGAGAGAGCAGCTAGGGGATGAAAGGTATGGGAGGACTGTCAGATTGTTTGGCACATTCCATGTTCTGATAGTTAGAGATTTATAATGTTGGAAATGTAAACCATATATGTGAAATTTTCTGTGACAAGTGTTTTCCTTTGCCTGAAGAGTTTTAGAAAATATTGGACAAAAGAGTTCAGCTGTTGCCAAAAAAGCAAATAGAGAAAAATACTGATTTACATCAATAAAACAAAAATCAAGGGAAAAGCCTCTACCCGCTAGTCTTTCCACAAGAACTTCAAATTTGACAGGAAGGTATTCTTTCCATCAAAAAGTACTAAAAAAAAAAAATTTAAAAAAAAAAAGCTTTAAAAGAACTCTCATTTTCATCTCCCCAGGAAAGAGAATGAAGAAAAATACTGGGTGTTTGTGCATGCTGGTTATACATGATCTATCTTTGCACCCATCTATCCTGTGTACCGAATGAGGCAAGATGGTTAAGGTGGAAGGGGATCAAAATAAAATAATTTGGAGCAAAGAAATAAAGACTCTGCCACTGGGCAGGACTGGAAAGAGGCAAAGATGTTCCTTAGGAGCTGAATGTCTATCAGCTTGAAAATTTTGTGTGCAGTATGGCGCATAATGTATGCATGTACCCTGTATCATCAATATATCGCAATCGTTATCTGTAGGCAATGAAACACCAGAAAAGTCTGCAAAGGACCCAGGTGTTTTCTAGCCCACAGAAGGACCACAACTGGCGTCTGCGCTCCCTTTTTGCGACAGGCTGTGTTTTGAGAGGATTTCTTGCAGCCGGGTAGCTGCACACAGCTAGGTCAGGTCCAGCCCTGCTTCAGGCCAAAAGCAGTTCCTTGCAGTGCAGAGCAGGAAAAGAAAAACGCAGGCATGGCTGGGTTGTTCTTTATCGAGTTAGCAGGGTCTGCCACGACTGGCATTAAGGCAGAGCTAAAAGCTCAGTCTTACAGAGCTGCCTAGGTCTCTGCACCGAGCTCCTCAGCATTTTTGAGCATTAAATGGGGTAATGGTTCCACACTGTTAAGTGTTTTGCCCACGTTAAGTTTCCCTGCAACCTGGAATATTCAGGAACCCAACAGCTGCAGCCAGGAGCTCCAGGGCTCAGCTCTGGTCTGTCAGAATTTATTTGCTCAGGATATGGATGCAGGAAGCTCAATGCAGAAGTTTCTGCCAGATTCAGCCTTAATCTGGCCTGGGCAGCATGTTCCACTACCATTCTCCAGGATAACTCAATCTCATACTATATTGGATGACAAAGAATTGAATATAGAGACATGAAATTAATTTCTTGCTTCATGCTGCTACTTGAAGGACAGTAGAGAAGCAGTAGTTTAATTTATGATCTCATGATCCAGCACTGGAAAGTACTTCTTGTGTCACCGATTCAAGTCCCCTGCTACTTCAGAAACCACTTCATCTAATCCTGTTCATAAATTTATCTCAAAATTGGTTAGATTTCTAGTCCATACTACAGCCCCAGGAAAGCAATTACAGAATAGCATTGCTTTGATTGTTTGAATTATTATGGTTTCCAGAACAAGTTCCTGGCTGCTTGATGCATGATAGTTCTGGTGCCAACATTGTTCTTTAACTTAGATATCCCTTTCCCTTCCACATTATTTAATCTCTTGATGTATTCATAGTCAGTAATTAAAAGGACAAAACAAACAACTCTTTTATCTACAGTTGTATTTCTCCAAAGATACAGATCCCAATTCAAAGAAAAACCATGATAAGCTGATACTTTGGCATCAGGTTAAGAAAATATTCTCATTGTCAAACTGGGACAAATAAGTGAAATATGTGGGCTGGCAAACACCTGTTATCTCCCTACCCATGCATATTATCCATCCTACTCATTGTGACCCTGATCCAAAAAGCAATATTTCAGTGCTCCTGAACACTGGGAAGTGCTGCCAGAGGAGAGGATCCTGCAGAAGGTCCTGGAGTTCTTTCTTTCATGGGAGACAGAGGTGCATTCAGGGTCCATCAGCACATCAAAATGGGGCAGCTGTGGCATTCTAGACCTGTATAAAGTGAATATACCTGTAAGAAGTAGTAAAATCTTATCAACTGGAGGCTATGACATTGTCCTGTCTTTATTTTTTCCTTCTTTTTCCTTTTTGTATGTGTGTGAAGTAGAGGTTGTAGATGTCATGAGATACCTGGACTAGTCAGGCTCAACTGAGCCAACTGGGAAATTCACCATTGGATCATTTCCATTTATTTCAGTGGGTTTGAATTAGGCCCCAAAATTACCTGACATGCCAGAGTGATGCAGGTTCTGGGCTTATTGCATAGAGGAATTGTTTTTTGGGGTTTTTTTCAAAGTATTGGCCAGCTATCTTCAAGGAAGAAATCCTTCCAACTACTCCCCCCAAACCACAGTGTTCATATTCTTGAAATGTTTTCTTTAACTGTCAGAACGTCTCATGGAATCTGCAGTGATGCAAGCAGTTCTCTGGGGGGTTTTACGTTTTCCTCAAAGCTTGACCCAATACATCAGTCAGTAGAGAAGTCATTACTTTTAAGTTGATGGCATGTGGGTTAGAAGGGCACATTAGGTAGATTTTCTTTACCATTTGGGGTTAAAACAAACAAGCCAAGTAAACCTTCAAGCAGGGCGAGGAACCCTGGGGTAGAAGACACCTGCTGGTCCAGCTATTGTATCCTTTTGAAAAATCTTTGCAAGTTTGCAAGCTTTGCAAGAGTTTAAATCAAAGCCAGGGAAGAAAGAAGCCTATACCTCAAAACTGCTACAGCGTAATCCTTTAGCCATCTGATTTATGTTAAAATAAAGATTCCAAGAGCGCCCAATTTGGTTCAAAGACGAAAGTGCAAATCTTGGAGTTTTCTCAATGAGTGTCCAAACTTTTCTTGCAGGAGTGAAATATAACTTGACTCCTTTCCGCAAGGATGTTATTTACATTAACTAATTGCCTGTGTTGGAAAAATGTGTTGATACAGGGACTTTGTTTCCTTTTGTTCTTACAACAAAATTTGGTTCTGTAAGGACTTCTTGTTATCTTGACATACTTGCAAGCAGAATGTATGGGCTGCTCACAGCAAGATCTGTAAATGGTCTCCAGTTCCTACTTTTGTTTAAACTGGCATGAGCAGAAGTAAATTATATTCTGCTTTACAAGCTAGATTTTATTTATTGCTTTTAGAAAAATAGCCTTACTATATAAAAATATATTAACTATCTTAGCTCATATTGTGTACAGAAGCTTGAATAGTCTTTGCCACCGACACAGAATGTCAGAAATTAGAAACAGATGGTAATTACTAGGAACAAAGATGAGGTTTCAGAGGAGAATGGATGCAGTGCATTCCAGAGCACATAGAGTATTTTTTTCCATGAAGATTAATGGCTATTATAAAGGCATTGTGTTCAGTGAACTCACATATCACTGACTTACCTAGAAGCTGAAGCAATCCATTTTTACAGGCTGACATAATTTAGAAGTTTGTGAAGGGGTCAGTGTGACTGATAGGAACCTCAGATTATACCAGATATTTTCTTCCACTTTTTGTTTTGCACTGTTGTGGCTCTTGCCTTTATCTCTTTCCCTGTTTTTCTCTGCCACCATTAATCATTCAGGTATATATACTTTTTGCCTATTGTGCTTGACACAAATGAAAATATATTATCTTATCACATTATCAGAAATCATAAATTCCATACTTGCAAATAAGACCTCTGTTAATCATAAGGAAAAATTTCTGGCTGTGTGGTTTCAACCATTTGGCAAGTGACCAGCATTTAAATCCTGTGTTTGACATTTTGATCTAAAAATAGGTCTTTAAAAGCACACAATATCAATTTATCTTATTTATCTGTATAGTCTTGCAGAGATGTAAAATTAAAGTATATTGGAAAAAGTCTATTATTCTACAGATGGCGGCAACATAGTTTCATAACTAATTTTCAGAAAACCTGCTTTCTGTTGAATTGTTATTGATCTATTCATCTCATAATACTAGAAAAGATAATTTTCCAGTAAAATGTTCTATGAAGCAATAGGATTTTATGACAGGACCTCATAGCAATTGGATGTGCTAAGAACTGAGATATTCAATTAAATTATTTGAAGCAAGCAATTTTCAGCTTCAGATTTTGAAATATTTCAAACCTTTCATAATTAGGTAAAGGATGTTCTCTAGTGTCTAAATGTAATATAACAAATTTCATAGAGGGTTATTGTTTTGAAGTACTTGAGCTAGAAGTCTGCATGTGGAAATGGAAAGAATAACACACAATGTTAACCACATCTCTGCTGTGTTCTGATTCAATGACCTAATAATATTGGCTTAAAAGGTCTTTCAAGTGGTTTACACGGAGGCTCTCCAGTATATTTCACTGGCTTCTGTGGCAGATCTCCAGGGGTCAATTATCTAAGATGTATCACTGCAAACCATTTGTTTTACTTTTGTGGAAGTACACACTAAAAGAAGGAAGGCTAAATGAACAAACAGTTCTTTCCCCAGAGACAGATATATTGCCATCATTACTGGCATCGGACAAGCTGACAGCCGCACTGGTAAACATCTGAAAAACCATGCCAACTTCTGCTCCACCAGTAACACAGGAAAATGCTTTCTTAATAGAAAGAGACACCAATGCCAGCAGGAAACCATCTATCCTATTCATACTTGTGAGAAGACACAGGCAGCTCTAGAGCGAAAAAAAGGAATCCATAACAAAAATGCTGAACCAGTCTATCGATAACGACTTGAAAATCTCCCTTTGGACTGAAAATCAACTTGCGTAGGCCACCCTTGATTCTCATCCATTCCTGCTCCCCTGGACAGTTTGTAAAACCGGGGCAGTGTACGATCAGGTTTGCTTTGACAGCCCAACCCTCCATCTCAGGAGCCTTTATGGGTTGTTGACCAGGCTCGGTTTGCTGGAGGGCAGTCGGGGCTAGCACCCCGCTTTGGACTGTTGATCTGCGGCCACTGCCTCCTCCCGGCTCCCTGCCACCCAATCCCCCTCTGTCCTGGGGGTGGGAGAGTTTCCCTCGGCAGAGGTGGGGAGGAAGGCCAGTGGATACACGCTGCATGAAGGAGAACATACTTTGGACATTCAGTGTGTATTCAAGAGCTAAAAACCCAAGTTATTTTCAGCCAGAAAACGTGAAATCACTTCTTTTGGATTAGACATCAGTTACTGTTGAGGTTAGAGAAGTTAAATGGTAATGCTTTAAGGTGCACCTACCAAATACAATTCTGTTGATAAGATGTTTTGCCAGGGAAGGTGTTTGGTTTACTTGTACTTCTTTCAAACACTTTAAAAGTCATAGGGTCTTTAAAACAACTTGATTCAGGAATGCTACTAATAGGTGTTCAAAGAAAACAAGTGAAAAAACCCCCGCCTTTCAAGGAGAAGTGTGCTTCTATACATGCTAACCCTGTGTGTACACAAAATACGAGATATGTTTGTGCACGCATACCAGCAGCTACATTATTTTTAGAGAGAAAAAGTTGCTGCAGTGAGGAACAACATTGGTTCTCATCTACGCCTCCTTGCCAGTTAAGTTATAAAATATCTCCAGATTTTTCAAAATTTTTATTTAAATCCATAATCATTCACCAATATACATTTTTGATTGCCTAATTAAAGGAATTGGAACGTGTTTGTATTTTGCAGTTATCGTTGTGTGCTGTATAGATTTTGGAGGCTCGGTAGCTTATGCCCAAATCTGCTGTGTAGGATTGAAAAATGTACTTTAAGACCTGGCATTCATTACAAGTACGTAACATATCCATTGTGCAGTATAGTTACTGCATTAGTCAGAAAGCTAAACATGTATATAAATGTTTTCAGTCATGGATTGCATATTTATAAATGCCAAAGATTACATTATGCTTCCCCATCTTATTGCTTAGTCCCTGTTGCATTTTTCATTCATATCCACCATATGTTTAAGAACAGTCCTTTACAAAATGACGATTTTTTTTTTTTTTCATTTAAATGTTAGATATTCTCTTCAGAAGGTGCCATCTTGTGGTACCTTTTTCGCACAGAAAGGAACTTTTGTAGAACCCTCTCATGTTTTACA
The DNA here is from genome assembly GCF_000737465.1 of Haliaeetus leucocephalus. Lineage (NCBI taxonomy): Eukaryota > Metazoa > Chordata > Aves > Accipitriformes > Accipitridae > Haliaeetus > Haliaeetus leucocephalus. Next base: position 7,146,748 of record NW_010972631.1, read on the forward strand.
GGGTTCAGCAAAAGCATTTTCAAAAATACAGAATTGACAGTCACTTCTGCTGAGTTCATTCAGATGCTTTACACACACAGATGGTTACAGACATTTCTCAGCCAAAGGGTGTGTTTTTAAAAATAAGATAAAGACTTTTCTCTGTGTATATTTGTAGATTTCAGATGTCTGCAAGGCTTTGGTTCCCTTACTTGTATTGTTTTCTTAGTTTACTGAAAGGTCATTTAGCTTGGCAGGGGATGTTTCTACTACTGAGCATTCACATGAACAAAAAAGAAGGGCCTCTTGGCCTCTGAAAAAACTTCTCACATCATTTAGCCATGATCCAAAAAATTCCTTCCTGGAGGACTTTCTCCAAAAAGCATATATATTCCCATTGCCTTCAAAAATTTATGAATACAATGTGTAATAGAGAAGATAATAAATACTCTTGTTCCATCTTCAATATTGAAATGGAAGAACAGGGTTCTTTGTTCACATTGAAAAGTTCCTCCCTAAATGTGCCTGAGAGTGGAGCACCCAGAATTATCCTGTATTTTATTTGGGCTGAAAAAGTGCTGCTGCATCCAAATACTTCCCAGAGTTTGGGCATTCAGGAAGTCAAAGCTGGATTTCAATCTTCCACTTCGGCTTTTCCAAAACCCCGAGTCTAAGTCCCTTAAAGCTTCAAGGGGATTCCACTTTTGAGCCAAGTTTCCTGGTCAAATTTGCGCACACAAGAGTAAAGGCCAAGACTGGATGTAAATGCTGTGTACTGTTTAAACGCCCTGACAGGACTCTACCGTACCCTGCAAAACATCTTACCGCATTAGGGGGGTGTCCTGTGGGAGAGGTTTGCTGTCGTTCCCAGGCCTCCATCTTCACACCCCTGCCTACCCCCAGACTGCTAGTTGTCCTCTGTTCCTGGGAGTCGTGTCTTCTCCTGCTCTGTGTCATAACTCTGCGAGAAACAGCACGCAGATAAAAAAGGGAAGCAGGAGGAGCCAACCCATCTGTAATTAAAAGCCAAAAGAAAAAGAAGACAAGATACCGAGCTGTTCTCGTACGGTTTTTGACCCGAGTATGTTGCTGGTGATGCTGAGACTATCCCAGTCTCACCCCAGCAGTGATTTGATTTTGATACACCCCAAGGACTCCACAGCCGTATGATGAAACTGATAGACAAGCGGTACACTTTAATGTGTAAATAGGCCTGGCAGATGTTGCGGGCTTGGACCGTTTTGTTTGGGGATGTGCAGGAGCCAGACTGACGTAAGAGCTCAGCGTGGGCTCCCAGCCCATTTGGCACAGAAGGTGCTGCTGCAGTGGAGAGGCTGGGGCATGCCCTGATGGAGAAATGGTCTGAGGGGCACCTGCAGCACCCTGCTCCGATCCGCGCTGCGATAACATTTGCAACTCTCACGGGGAAGAATTACCTGGGTGAAGGAAAAGGATCTTGGGTAATGCAGGTGCAGTGCCTTTCTGCCTTGGAACAGAGGAGATGCTTCGCTCTCGGCTGCCAGAAAGATTCTGTTTGCACATTTCAACAGTTTGGGCTTCAGAGTGATAGAGTAATCCAGTCCATGTAATGTGATTTACACAACTGGATTGCCAACACAAACAGGCACAAACTAACCTGAAAAGGAAGAGATGGAAGATATCACACATAATTAAAACATGTTTGCAAATGCATTTACAGCTTTTTCTTTTACACAGGCAGATTATCATACTATCAACTCTCCTACTGAGTTGGTCAAGACACTTTTGTTAATACATAATTTTACAGAAATGCCAATCAGTAAAGCACAGTTGCTATCTAAACCTTTCATACCTTTGGATGCAGATGAGGATGAACTGATGTTTTTCATCCCCAATCTTCCAAATTTTCTCTAATAATGGGTGCTTTGCCAGTACCTACGATTGCAAGATAAGACACCTTGGAGGATCTCAGGTTTTGCTGAACTTGTAAAGAAGAAAGTTCCTGACCCCTGCCTCTCAGTCAACTGGCCGTGTTACCTCAAAGACCTTGCCCAGCAGTGAGAACAAACAAAATGTGGGTGACAATAAGGTTTGTTGATCTTGTATAACCATGGTATGCACATGGCAGCTGTCAGCAGTGGGCAACGTTCCCCTCAAGAGGAAGGCAGGATGAAAATACGAGGTTCTGGGAGCCTGCAACTGCTCCTGAGGAGAGCTGGAGATGGCGGCAGCAGCAAGACAAAGGCTGCTGGGGTATGTGGCCTCCAACAACTGCTGAACCTGGTTGTGTGTCTTGGAGGCCCAAGACTAGAGAGATTTCTAAAGTTAGAAAAAATTTTGAAGTGAAAGTTCTGGCAAGCTGGAGGCATGCAAGCTTAGTTTCAGTCTGCAGGAAAGGAAGAGATAATTACTTTAGCAAAGGGTAATGAAAGCCCAACTTTAAAAAGACCAGTGCAATACAGTACTATAGGTATGGAGGCCTCACATCAGAGATAGATTCAAAATCTTGTTTAATTAATGTGTATTAAAGCATAATTTTTGACATATTTTAACAGAAAAAAATAAAAAAGAGAAAAAAATTGTCTAGATGATAGGAAAAGTTTTGCAAGAAAAAATGTTAGTGATAACAGACAGCTGTCCAGGGTTTTGTCTGGAATATTCCTATTAAATCCATGTATGCTAGATTTGGCAAGAGGATGCTCTACACAGTCTAAGTCACAGCTTATGTAGATGTGGCAAAGCGGTATATGGCAACTAAGGACTAGTCCAGTCTGCATCTTGGAAAACAGAAGCTAAATTTATTATAGAGTCTCAACTTAATTACACTAATGAGTTCAATAGATGCAGTGAAAAGGAGGATTCAGGCTGTCTCCTCTCCAGGGTATCACATCCTGGCTCCTCTTCTGTGGAGAGAAGTAGTCCCAGAGGCAAGTTACAACTCGTCATGGACAGTGTAAGTAGAGTCCTGAGACCTCAACTCAGCAAAACCCTTCAGCACATGCTTACCTTTATGGTCACTTCCAAGGACCAACACTCAGGTGTTAGAAATAAAGCCTATACTTAAACATTTTGTTGGAGCAGTTCCTAATTTCTTCTTATTGCAAAAACAGTCTAATAAAAAGTCCTTCAGTCCTGAAGGGTCCGAGCAGCAAGAAAGAGGTTTGCTAATTTAGTGCTGGCCTTGCTTCCTGACTCGAAAGCAGTAGGCAAGCTTAGCAAGGCAGAGCCTCAGTGATTATTTTATTTACAGTCTGACCCATGGGATTACGGGGCCAGCTTTAACAAGCTGGTAGTTTTGCCTAAGCAGTTTGCATCAGAACTCCAGCACATCCCTGGTGGCCAAATTAAAAGAACCGCAGTGATGAAGTCAGCCCTTTCATTAATTTGTTGAAACAAGCAGTAAAGACAAACATACTAAGCAAACCAGTCTCCTAAGTTATGTGAATGGAGGTTCATGCTTAACAGAAACTTATTCTCTTTGCCCTGGGAACACATGCATCAATTATTTTCGATGCTTTTTCTGGGGATTTAAAAGAATCACTTTTTAGTCTGAAGCTCCAAGTATGTCTTACATTAGGAGCTCTCAGTTTCATTACAAATTTCCCTTTAAATCTAACAATGGATTCTAGAAAAAAGTCAGTTCCACTTAGAAAAATAGCTGCTGTTGCTAGGTTTAAAACCTTCAAAGATTATGGGTCTTTACAGTGGACTCTTTTCTGGATTCAGACAGGGCAGACGATTAAGTGTAGTCCAGACTACGATCAGACTCTGTATCCTTTTATCTGTAATATATGATGCCTGCATCTATACTCCCAAGAATGCTTCCCACCCGGGAAGCCTGGGTTCAGGTATGTGCCTTAACCACATTCTATTTCTGTGATAGACTAAGGTGCTGGTCTATAAGAAGCCTTTCTCGCTGTTTCTTCTCCACACCTCAGCTTCTGTGCTAAGGGAAATTAAAATGAATGGCTCAGAGAGGATCGTGACACGTTCATAACAAAGACCTGATCTGGAAAAGGATTCAGAAGTGCACGACAATGTGCATCAAACAGCAAACCTAGAATTTAAACTAAACACTGCCTGTGAGACCTGGCTTGTCTGCAGTCACCAATTCCATCAGAAACACGAACATTTTTTGGAAGTGAGGTCACCAGTTCAGGGCTCCAGACCACATTTATTGGTGTGTTTATTTTTTTGGCTTTACCTACCTCTTCTTTTTTTGTTAGCAAATTACCAGTTCTTCTGGCATCACTCACTAGCATGTCAGACATATTTGGTCTTCATTGATTTAATCAAAACATCAGCAGTTGACATAACTTGTGTTATTGGCCCCCTCCCATAATCTTGCAGTACTAAGCAGAAATTCAGGTCTGATGTTATTGTCTTTCCCAGTCGAGGTTTTAGCCTTTCAATTTCATTTTCCAATGCTAAGCCTAAGTGAATATATTTCTTGTGAACAACTACATGCAGACATATTTAAAGTTCATAATCCAAACTAGTATCAGTTTATATTACTTACTTGGTTTGGTGACACTCTAGTTCATCTCATATTGCGTCCTTTCATAATTTCCAAAATTATTAATAAATCCGTGTGTGGCCTTTATGTCACATCCACCTGCCTTTGAGTGACATAGTTCATTCCTTTGTATTGCATTAAGAAGTTGTACAACAGAGAGTTATACTACTACTAATAATAATTTTGCTTGCAAAAAAACCACAACACAGCTTGCAAGAAGATAAACAGATACATTTTAAGTTTGTATTCAGCTTCAATTTGCAAGTGAAGTGGGAAGACTGGGACCACCAGAGGACCCAGTGAGTTTTAGTGTACCTTATACAAAAGACACTTCAATCTTTGATTATTTATGTTGATTTGTGACAGGCAGAGTGAGGAGCTACACTCACATGTACACACGGAAATATATAGAGAAGGTCAGTTGTTAACGTGTTGTTCCCTTGAGCTGGCTCATCCATTTACTTCAGCTGTGCAAGTGTTTCCTCGAGGAAACAGCTGGGCATACTCACACACACAAAAATGACATTGAAATAACAGCAAGAACCTTAGCTAAAATAATCTTTGACATTCAGGGTTAATGCCATCATCAATAGACAGGCCAAGGCATTTCAGGGACCTACTGACAGACGGCATTATTATTTTTCCTACTGGACTTTGCTTTCACAACTCTGCTTACAGAAGAAAGTAGCTACAGTGCCTGAAGTTGTAACTATGATACACTCAAGATGCTGTTTGGAAACCTGTAGTCTAACCAGACAGCCTTTATTCCAAGGTTTTGTTAAAGTAATAATATAATTTCCCTTTCACTGACTTTGTAGTTGACCATGTATCCCACGTTACTGGGAGTCCTAGAATATTGCATGATAATATTCATTAATGACCTGCATTATAGCACTTCTAGAACGAATTTTTTTGAGGTGTTTGTTCATTTCAATATGTTTCTAGTTGGTAGCTACAGATCTTTCAGCATTTCTACTTACTTTTCAAACTATATTTTTCTAGGCATAGATGTTATCTTGAAGTGTAAATTACTTTCTTTCTGCCACAAGCTGAGCTTTCTGCCACCAGCTGGATTCCTTTTAGGTATACAAGTAGGTACATTTTTTTCAAAACAAAACCTGCATGTGAACCGTGAAAATAGCTTATTCTAAGCTAGAATGAGTTACAAGCAACCAAATATCTGAGAAATCATTCTTCTTAACTATACCCTCAAAACTTATTTGAAAGGAATACGGTTCTGAGCAGACGTAAATACCTTTAAAGGCACGAAAAGCAACTTAAAACTTTCTGTAAGATATATTGACTTTCTTTTTTGCTCCAAACCAAATTTTCTTTTTCATATACTTTTCAAAACTCATATCTGATTCCCCATCTTCTTAGGTGTCCCTAAGCCATAATGAATCTTTTCAAATGATATTTTAACATCCTACTAAAGACTCAGTGTTGATGATACTTATGTCAAAAATTGTAGATATTTGAAATGGAGAAGGTCATGTACTTCATCCTCCTCAAAGTTAAACTGTTCTCTACACTAAATCTCTTAGCACCTTATTCATCTTAATTTAAAATTGCTGAATAATGGAGTTTTCACCACTTCCTCTGGGCAACTGAGTGCTGAAAATAATACAAAACTCTCCAGTGATTGCCTTTGTGAAGCATTTATGAAATACTGTAGGGAAACATTACTACTGTTATTTGAGTATGTTTTATTTTTGATTTTGAAAAGTTCTGCTTGCAGAAGTATTTGGGCTGAGCACAGCACACATCCTTATGGCTGTGACATACAGAGGAACTGGGCGATAAATATCCATCCATATGCCAAAATGTGTTTTCTCCATGGTTAGCTGGGAGCAGGGAGAGAAGGTCTCAGAGCATTCTCCCATAGACATGAGGCTCGTGATTACAACCCACAAAGGCTGCCCAAATAAAATAATTCTGCCTTGGCTGGGTAACTGGCAAAAGGATGTTGACCACCTACCCCTGCTTGTAGAAAGTGCAGGGTGAGGGGACTCAGAAGCTTGAGGGTTGTGAAAAAGGCAGTTTTCCTTAAGCAAGGAACTGCAGACTGGAGGAATTATTCCATGGAGGGCAAACCAGACAGCAATGGGTCCCGTTGCTCCTGGACTAGCTAAAAGAAGACATCCAGCACCTCTTCTGATACTGGGACTCCAAAGAGAGGATCATCTGATGAGGTGTTTTTTAATGAAGCTTGGGGTTGAACACACAAAATTGACTGATTGTCAGCAAATGTGTAGACTGTTGTTTTATAAGTGTATATAATGTTTAAACATATTTGTCTGTTTCTTAACAGAGCTTTTTGTTTAAAGGAGATTGCTGGTGCAATAGCACTTATCACAAACTTCTCCAAGAAAGAAATTGTTGTAGCATTGCGTAGTACTGAACTGCTTGCCACAAATAGGCAATTCCAATCAGGTTTTAATCAAACTTCGGTCCAGAAGTGGGAAAGCTGTGAAAATCCAGATTGGCATGAGTGGGGGCAGAAAACACTGCTTGGAGGGACCTGGATGGTGGCAGAAGGCAAATCGGTAAAAGTGCCACTTTCTGTCATCCCAGTGGTAACAGCTGGGCTTGGACTCTTCACGTAGTCAAAAGTATTGGATAGACACAATGACTATGTCAATAGCAGTAAATTAAAGGTGCTTGGGATTGTTCTTTTGGCAATGGGGCCAGCTGGTTTTCAATAGCCCGTGTCCAAAACTGCCTATGAGAAATTACGTAGCCAGACACAAACAACCTGTTTGGAATGATCCTTGGTCTGTCTAGTCGCTGAGCCTCACCAGGAGCTATCAGAAAGTGAGCTAGCTATTGTGGACCAAAAATGCGCCATGGACCTTTCTAACAACTTAGCTATAGAGACAGCCCAGTTTCAGTAACTGGGAATGTTTCCTGGCACTCTTTATTTAACTGTACAGATATAACCATCATAGTTCTATTACAAAAGACCTGAGTGATCTAAACAATTACAAATAATAGTCACAATATCATTTCAATATTTTAACATAGAATTTTTAAAGTAGAGGTACATTGTCTTAAGAGCTGTAACGATAGTTTTGTTCTAATGTCTGGAAATTTTTTTTAAAAATGTTTTGCATTTTTAGAAAATGATGCATCCAATTAAAATTTCCTGAGATTCTATTTCAGAGGAGTCTCTAGAGGGCAAAAGCAGGTCATCTGCTCAAATGTCTTATGAAATATTTTTAAGCAAAATCTTCATTCTTTTGTTAAACAGGCAGAATTTTTTCCAGTCCTCTTCTGTTTCTATTTTGCATTTAACTTTTTATTTCCCTACTTCATGATCCACAGAGGAAGTTCTGACACTCTCCATCTGTTAATTCAATTACCCCATGTTTCATTCCTGTTTTCAGTATTGTTTTTGCCTGTTTTATGAGGCTGAGGCCTGTCGTTGAGCATGCATAAGAGAAACATACAGAAAGCATTCTGGCCACCTAGCTTGTTTCAAGCAAAACAACGTGTGATTGTATTTTGCAACTGCTAAGTCAGCTATTTCCACAGTAAAGTTATTACTATCCATAGTCCAATAAAAGACCTTGTTAAGAATTTTGGAAAGGCTTATTATGCTGTATTGTTTACTACATTAACTCTTCTACATATCATGTTATGCAATGCAATTATTTTTACCTGAAAAAGATGACTGACAAATTGAGATGTAAATTGTAAATTCTTCAGTGAGAATTCTAATAATTTAACTACAATTTCTTAACCTGAAAAACTGTTTCATCATACTTTGATATTTATTATGTGTACTACTATAACTCTGACACATTTACTGCCAAGGATGCAGGGGCAAATGACAGGAAACCAAGAGATAAAGAAAGAAAAAATAAACACACTCATAAATCATTACATACAGACTGCATTCTTGCATAATCGTTCTCATCAAATGCAAGTCACATAACTGGCTTTGATCTTTGAGTTAGCAACATAAAGTCTACTTGAATAATAATAACAGAGTAAATCTTTTGTGATTGTCATAGCTTGGTTTAAGAATGATTGTTACCTAAATTACTGTAGTAGCATATAATTGCTCCTCTCCTGATCCATGTAGTTTTGAGAGAGGCAGGAATGAAGAGTAGGGGCAGCAAATGCAAAGGAATGGTGAGATGAGTACTGGAAATGCAGCTGTAAAAAAAAAGCTCAACGAGAAATATCATATTTAAAAAGGTTTGGAAGCATGAGCAAAGACACTGCTTCTTGTTGTCCAGTTCATACTGCATTTACAGAACCTGAACTTTATAAAATGTTTGTAAGATACAGTATCACATGAAATACAGATGTTTCCTTACTGAGAAAACCTGCTTGAATCCATTGTTCCAGATGAAATAAATAGAAATGTTCTTGCTTCGTCTTTTGACCTACTTATCTTACACATTAGTTTTAAAAATTCTAGATAGCAAGAGAGAGGTGAAGGAACACTAATGCCATAATCTGTATCACTAAGACCTGTGATAACTTCAGGACTTTTTTTCCTGCAAGTTCACTTCAGAAACTCAGACCAAAGAACACTAGGGAAGGTCCCAAACCAGGACATCTCCAGTCCACAAACCTTCCTCAGAAAGGTGAAGGATGAGAATGATGAGAAAAAAATGAAGGATCAGGCTTTTCCAGATGTTGATATAGGTACAAAATGGTCTTTCATGGAAACAATCTCATTGCAGTCCATGACTTACATTTTTATAATTGATACTAGTGCTGTTATCAGTGGAGACTGTTTCTTCCATACTATCCTAGGCATTAGGCTGCATATCCAGGGTTTGGGTCCTCTTCAAGCCTTGTAGCGACCTTGAAGAAGCATTTTCATCTTGTCTTCCGGAGGGGAATACCACAACAAATTGGCTTGCCTGGAAACTCCCAAGGTTTCAGAAACTCTGGGAAAAGCAAACCTTAAAAAACGTAGTGTGCTAATATAGACTTAGGTCAGGAAAGATGTCTGAGTCAACTTATATCAAATTGCCATCTCCTTCCAACTGCAAAACCCACCAATGATTTATTGTAAAACTATGACACTTCCATTTTGCTTTATCTTTAGCTCTTCAGATTTTTATTAGGAAGGGGATAAAATCAAAGGATGAAAGGAAACAAAATAAAAAGCGAAATCTTCATACAGGTGCAGAATCACCCAAGAAGATTGCCAGGGAGCATGACTGCTACAACCAAAGAAGATGCTCAAGCAAGTCAAAATCAGTTTTCTCTCCCAAATGCAGCTGAAAAAAACCCAAACACTTCAGGTATACCCTAGAGATCAGCTTAAGATAGAGCAGCCCAGCCCAGCAGTAGGATAGAAAAGTCTTACTGGAGAGCAAGGGCTCTCTTTCAGAGCATAGGTTCATCTGTGGTCAGGGGACTGGTCTCTTGTGTATGTCTCTACCTATGCAAACCCATGGTCCTAAATATAATTTTCTGGCACTCTAAGCACACTGTTGCTCAACAGTATTTTTAGAAGGTTTTTTTTTCCCCTGGCTTTTGAATGCCATTCCTATAGACAAGGGGCATACACTTGTCTCTACAAAGGACCTACCTTTGTGCTTAGTGACTCCTCTTCTGGAAAATTCTTCTCCATATCAATATGTTAAAAGGAGAGGTGTTGTTGGTAGAGATGGAATCTCTATTTTTTTGGCAAGGTAGGTGTTTTCTTTTGCAAATAATGCCTCCTATTTAATGAATGTCTCTGAAGGGTGGGGTGATGTCCTTTAGCATTTCAACACATCTCAAAAATAATTAGAAATAGGCTACAGTAAGTGGATATTAATGTTCAAATCCCTGTTATTAGGTCACATATGGTCTAAATTGCAAGACTTCAAATAACAATCAACATGCTTTGCAAGTGTTCACTTGACAAATTGTATAATTATAATACACTTCACTACACCTTATTAAATATGTCATAAACATAAGCTATGTTTCACAAATGCTTGTTCTGCTTCAGGACCTGGCCAAAGCCCAGAAGAGGAAAGACAAACAAAAATGACAAAGCAGATTAAAAAGACATTTTAAAATCTCAGAGCAGTTTCAGTGGATTTGAATTCTGCTGAAAGCTGGCGTTTCATCCTATTTTTTCTCAGTGACCCTGTATTAATTTCTCAAGATTTTTATCTCTTTATCTCAAGTTCTGAAAAGCTTCGGAGATGTATGATAGCAAAATTAGAAGTGTTACACATAGATTGACCAGAGGTGGGTGAGATAATGAAATTGTGTAGAACCTTGCAGATTTCTGACATGAAGACTTTTTTTTAGGTCAGTTTATATTAACAGATGAATTCAAGTCTGCTCCTGTATCAGAAGACAGAATTTGGTAGTTTCACTATTGTAATATTTTTACAATTAGATCTTACCCATATTGTTATTTCCTAAGTAATCTTTAACTTTCCTACTCCTTCATCTGAGTCTTTGCCACACTGGGACTCTGACTTGTGAGATTTAAGAATATAAGGATTTCTTCATAATATGGTCTGTTTAAATAAAGACAGAGTGACTCTCTAAGAGCTACAGTTTTAGTTCAAACAGAATTTATGGTCTTAATATAGAAACACTAGGAAGAATTCTTTGATCTGTTTTATTGCCTTAAAAATTTATGAATCTATAAGAGGCCATCTTTCTTTATCTTAGGGTTAAATTCTACAGATCCTATGGGAAGTTTAGGAACAGATGAGTACAAAAGCTGCTTTCTTCATTCCTCTATAGGAGGGGTAGGAAACTGATGAACAGAAAGAAGACTGAGGAGGTATGGGACTCCTCACGACTAGCTGCTTCTCGGTGGGACTTAGAGCTGTAGAATTTGCCTTTTGACTTCATATACCAGCAGTGCTGAATATTAACATGAAAAGATAGTGGTAACATTATCTCACAATTTTTTATTAGAAATTGATATTAAATCTTCCTGAAGATTACGCTAGCCAACTGCATTGACCACAAAGTACTTCAAAGACAGTGTCTTTATTTCATTGAATTGGTGAGGAAAGCCCAGTGCAGAACAGTGAAATGACTTGCCAGAAATACTGCTGGATCCATCACTCCTTTTAATACTCTCTTCCTTAGGTTGGGGATGATAAAGTGTTGAACAGGGAAAATGTTGGGGTTTTTTTCACAATAAATACCAAGTCTTCTAACAATTATGTTGTTATTCTACTGGTAAAGAGTGTCTGATCCTAACATGATTTTGTGAGGTGTTTTGAAGTGTTACGTATTGAATATAGGCGGCTTCATAACACTGGTATGTACATACATGGGCTATCCTTACTGGTTTTTTTTAATCAGTTGGGAGTTGTATTAGAGGTTACATAACATCAACTGTATGTTATCAAACCAACACATCACTTCAAATGAAAGAACAAGTCTGCTACTTGTGCTGTTTTAGGGTTTTAAACACACACATTTCTCCAGGTAGTTTACAATCTAACAAAGCAGTTTGTTCATCATAAAGAAGTATACTACCCTAACTTTGCTCCTAGGGGTGCACTGGACAAAAATAATAGCAGTACAAAAAAAAATGCAACTACCTAGAAAATGCGTAGAGTTGGCTTCCAAGTACAAAAGGGGATTTGCTACTAAAAGTACAGAGTTCTTGTTTGTTAAATAACAAAAAGTCTAACATGTGGCATCTCTGGATATTAGTTATAAATATTGTAAAAGAAACCTACTGAAAAAGTAATACCAACATAGAATTTCCCCATTATTATTTCTAGACACCTATGAAAAAATCTTTGAATCCAAGATGAGAGGAAGCACAATACTCAACTATCCAACACGCAAAGGAATGAAAGAGTTTTCCAGAGCCAGACTTTCTTTTTGTCTTTTCTTACCCACCTTTACCATATTGAGTCTTTAGCCCAAATAATCTATACACTGAAAATGGCATAGGTAGGGAGGGGTAGGTAGACCCTTTATTAGTCATGTCGATTTTGTCTTTTGCTTAGATATATTTCACATTCTCTTTACTTAAAATAGGATTTTTTTGATTCCTAATTACTTTACAATAAAAAAGTCTGTCCCTGGCAGTAGTAGAAGGTATCTGTTTTTACCTCTCTGCTGAGCATTACTCATGTTCCCTGTGGGATCCCTTTTCACGCTTGCTAAAATAATATCATAAAAAATGGGAGATAAATTTCTGATCACTTTTTCTTCTTTTCTATGTTTGGATACATATCAAAGTTAGGCATATGCCCCTTATCTGGTTCTCCTGTAAAAATTTCCTTATTTTCTTTGGTGGGTATGGTATACATATCCTGAACTAGCTGGAAGACCACTATCTTTATCCCAATCTTAAACTTTGTTGTGGTGTTAGCTCAAATTTGAAAGAATCTGAGGTTATCTGTGACACTTAACTTATATCCACGTAACATAGGAAATAGTAATTTTAAACTAGTTTAATATTTAAATTTATCTTTGTCTTTCCTTATAATGCTGTCAAATGGGTATATTCAGGAGTAACTCAGGGTCTGATTCAAATTTCACTGAAGACCCTGGCACATTCCCACTGACTTTGATGAGTTTCAGGCCTGATCTGTAGAGAAATCCCTGTATTAATTGTGACACTGCCTTTAGGAAAGGGCATTTCTTGTGATTGCTCACCCAAATTCTGTCTGGGGTGTGGATGCACCAATGGAGCTGGGAGCTGTAATTATTTCTGGTAAATTGTCATGGTCTTCACCCATCCAAGAATCTTGCTGGTGCTGTGCAGTTCCCAGTGACACCTTTCTCTGTTAACTGGTCTAGAAAAAAAAATCAAAGCTAAGTGTCAGTGTTGCAATCCCTTCTCTGAGTGGAGTGCATTTTAAAAGCATTAAATCATTGTCCTTCTCTTCATCTATGGTGTTTTCCTTGTTGATCAGGAAGGATATAGAGGGAAACAGTTCAGAGAAAAGTACATGAAAATATATTTCGATGTCAGGAAGGAGAGAATTTAAAAGGAAAGAGCAATACAACAGAATAGTTACACTAAGTAAATGAGAACATGACAGTAACATGAATAAATACCAAGGACAGAGGGCTGTACATGTGGCATAATGGCTATGGACAAAGACCAGTGGGGGTAAAAGAAACAAAGGGACAATATAGACCGATTATCAACCTACAGCTCTTTTCTTTGTGTTATGAACCTCTAATACAGTATCGCCGAGAGCATCTGATAGTATACTTGCTGGCATGTTAATGTTAATTGCCTGATCTTGATCCTCAGCTGCAACAATTGAGAGTAGTTCTGTTGAAGTCTATAATGATTATACGGATAAATTTCAGTGTCAATAAAATGGTTTGGATGATTTAATAGGGCTGAGCAAATACCACAAAATATTTTCCAGAAATACTTAGTTAAAAAAACTGAGTTCATTTTGGCTGCATTTCTCCCCCTTTCTCATTCTTTTTCTGGGAAATGGTATATTTATGAAGGGGGAGCTCCCACTGCACCAGCCAAAGAGAAGGAAGAATTATGGAGAAGTACAGGTTCCTGGACCACACGGAACTGCATTCCTTTATATTCTTTTCATTGTTTAACTCCTGATCTTAACAAACATTTATTCTGGAACAGTAGTCATGGAAACAACACATTTCAAATTATGATTTTGAAGTGTCTGCTTGATGTGACTGTTGAGAAAATAAATATACTTATCAGCTGGTGTAGAGTGACATTCTTCCAGCTGAAGAAGAAAATCCGTACTGTGTAACATATGTGTGGCTAATTACAATTCATCAGCATTCAAGCCAGTTGAAAACAAACCCAACTTCCATCCACAGAAATTAGAGCTGACACCCATATTAAAAAAAAAACAACCAAACCACACAACAAAAAACCCAACAAGATTATTAATCGAAAAAACCTACCACGACCACCACCAAAACCCAGGCTGCTAGAGCCTCGATTCTGCAGTGAAATCAGAAGACAGTGCTAAAGCAGCTTCACACTTCACTGGAGAGTTAGGAAGAAGCTCACAGAACTTAACTTTGAGGCAGTTTGGGTAGCTCAGCGACTTGGGAGTGCCTAAACCCAAGTTTCAGAAGCCAGCCTGGGGTCCAGTTCTGCATCTTTGAACAAGGCAATACCAAAAGTAGCGACTGGCTTTCTCAGGATTTCCAGATCCCTGCTAACGAGCCAAATGATGAGCCAGGAGCCAAACCCTATTTAATGCCTCAAACCCTAAAGCACACACACACACAAATAAATAACATATTTTAGTGGCCACTATCTGCCCTAAAGACAACTGGTATAACCTGGCTGTCTTCCATCTGGACAGCTGAGCTTTCTTACGTGCTGAAACAGGATATCCACACCTAAACTACCTGCTAGAAAACAACCCATAGTCCATGCTAAACCCCTCGATGTAGCCAGACGTTGAAAACTTAACTGGGCTAGACCAAACTAAGCTACCAATTTTTTAATGTGGACATCTGTGTGCTGGTGAACAGTCCTTTCCTCTGATTGTTTTGTTTATTGTTCATAGAAAAGAACAACCAATGTTTTCCAAGGAATCTGAGAGAAATCCTGAAGTTCCAAGAACACTTGTAAACAAAAAATAAGGAAGATTTTAGTTCTTTTAATGAAATGACATGTGGGGTGGAATGGACCATGTTACAGAAAGGCACTCACTGGTCTGGATGGTAGATGGATTTATTTTATTCCAGGTTTTTTGTGTTGTCATGTTTTTCATTTGCATTTGTATTGCTTCTTTTCCCATATTTCTCAGCTATCTTTCTTTGTGAAAATTGTTTTGATTCTTTACTGACCAGAAATATCTCATGTTCATGTCAAATTATTCTCAATTGATCTATATATAAGCAGCCTGACATTCCACTAAACAAATTCAATATGTGGCCCCAAAATAGATCCAATGTCTCATTAGCCATATAGTAATGTGAAAATAAATGTCTTATATGACATGGTTTTATGTATAGGACAAGAGGAATCAACAACACATTTTGGTAAAACTCAGGAATTTTCCAAAATGTGTTTCATTTGTGTACAGGCATGTTTATTTTCTGCTCCAGGGTGTTTCAAATACAAATCACAGGGTATATGAAATGAGATACATCCATGTGTTTTTTTCTCATAATACTTTTTGATTCTATGCTATCTAACATTTTAGAAAATCATGAGTTTGCTTGAATCTTGCCTGTTTTGGGACTATCCCTGTCTGTAACTGACCTGATGGCTCTTTCCAGGCCCACTTGCCCATGTGGGACCTTTACAGATCATCTGGTCTAATCCTCCTGCCATGGGCAGAGACATTTTTTCACTAGATCACAATGCTCAAAGCCACATCCAGGCTGACCTTGAACACTTCCAGTGATGGGGCATCCACAACTTTCTGGGCAACCTGTTCCAATATCTAATCACCCTCATGATAAAAAGTTTCTTCCTTATGTCCAATGGCTCTCCATTTTTCTTATAAGCCCCCTTTAAGTAATGAAATGCCACAATGAGGTCTCCATGGAGCTTCTCTTCTCCAGGCTGAACAACTCCAACTCTCTCAGCCTTTCCTCATAAGAGAGGTGTTCGAGTCCTCTGATCATTTTTGTGACTGCCAGGAAAAAAGAGACAACTCCTGCTTCTGAAACAACATAGTTAAAATTAATGGGAAATCCTACGGATTTCTCTTGCTCTGCAGGACGGAGGTGAGGGGTGCTAACATTGGCAGAGACAGACTCAGCAGAGCTAGAGAGAAACAAGAGTAACATGTCCTGTACTCTGATTTTGAAGGAGAAGAGTGAATTTCTCATGAGTAGAACAATATTATTGGTCTCCAGGATTCAAAACCTATTTAGTGAATAGCCTGCACTTGAAAAATGGTACCAATGCAGCAATCAGAAGACTTTACTGTAAGACTTTGTGTATATCATGCTAATAGTGTCATACAGTAATGGGTTCGAGGGATTACAGAGAATGGAGCAAATGGTGGGAAAGTTCGGGGAAAGAAAGAGAGGGTGAAGATCAGAAAGAAGCAAACAAAATTTCAGAATACTCTGTTAGTAAATTTTCCACTTCCAAGTGTGGTCCCAAATGAAACCACAAGTCATGACCCAGGTTGCTTATACAGGCTTGTACTTCTTAGATTTTATTCTTTTTTTTCTCCCTGAGATTTGGGGAAGAATTATGGAAATGTTATGACTACATAAACTACGAAGGAAAAGAATGGGAAACAGGGCTGCCGTAAAGCCCAGTGTTGGTTAGGTAAGACACACCACAGGTTTTTTTACCCGAAAAGATAAAACCAGTTGCTTTATTTTAACCTCCCACAAAGAACAGTATTCATTCCAAGAAAAAATACACAGAGAGCAGATAAAATAATGGTAGTGAAGTACTGACGACAGATGTGTTTCAACAGTATATTAGAAATTACCCAAATAAAGGGTTTGGAACCTAAGAAGTTGTCTGTGTGATGAGTTCTGCCTTTCACCATCTCTGATATAAAAGTGGTTGATGACACTGGAAGTGGCTTGCTCTCTCTGATTTATAGCCAGATAAGAATTTTTAAAAGTAGAGCATTAATGCTTTAGGCAGCATCACCTCCCACCTCGTACCAGGTGTCTTATCTCTTTAGAAGCAGCGCTGAGGAGAAACGAATCAATGCAAATTGTTTCCTGCCTCTGCAGCGGCCGCCGGTGGAAGTGAGTAGCAAGGGTGCACAGCAGCGGGCAGAGGGAGTCCCATGGGACATCTGAGAATGGTTTGCTGAATTATTGGCCAGTCCCCTTGGGAAGCCATCTTAGGATTCCAGGGAATAGTTAAAAAAAAAACCCCAAAACAAAAACAACAAAAAAACCCCAACCACAAAAAAGAGGGGAAAGTGTAAAGTTCTACACTGTGCTGAACTCTTACAAGTGTCTTCTCCATTCTTGGCTCTATATACAGAAGTAGAACCAAAGATAATGAACGTCTACTTCATCACACTGAAAAGAACACATCGGTAAATGTATTGGTTACCAAGAACCAAGAAATACATTCCCTCAACATTTATAGGGTCCAAAATGCCTGCATATCACAGATCGTGCTATTCACAGCTCCCTGCCCTTAGTGTACAAGAGGATTTGGCCTGTTTTCATAGTCCTTTTCTATGTTAGTATTTTTATAAAGATGCAACTGAAGTCACACATGCTCAAATTAGTTTTGAAAGAAGGTCTTCCTTATAAAAACAGCCTTATAAAAGCAGGCACGCAGAGGTTTCTAACATGCAATCACAAGGGTAGAACAGCTGGCTGTGAAAGACTAAGATTACTTCAATGTTCAGATTATATTTCCCTTGATTTTCAAGTATTCAGGATCAGCCAGCCACTGTACAAGTAGTCACGATCCATCTTTCACCTTACTCAGACAAGTTGATGATGAAAGCATGTGACTTGTAATGAAGGCAAAATAGGGGTTTATTCCAGAAAACATTGCAATGGAAGTGCTTAATTTTTAACGCAATTTTGTGTATTAGTAATTAACACCTAGCAGATTAGTAGCTGACTAACTTTTTACTTAGCTTTCCTTTTTTTTTCAAAGTTCCTTGATTTAACAGCTTATTATTTTAGCAGTTTATTTAGTGATAAACCCAAGTCAGTCTGCTGCCTCTTCTGACAAATGCTGGGATTAGTTTAGAAGGAGCAACAGCAAATTGGAAAAAGCATTGCAAGCAAGGAGAGTCAAATTCAAATGCAACTCATCCACATGGTTTAGAAAACAGACTACTCAGATCATTATCAAATGGTCCAGAAAAATCCTAAACCTAGTCATTTTCCAAGGTTTAAAATACCTGACCTTACTCTGAACTCCAGTGATAATTACGAATTTCTGTTCCTGACAACTACAGCAAAAATGACAGTGCAGGATTTTCTTCATATTATTCTATCTATGTGGTAACATACATTAAAAAAAAAAAAAAAAAAGAAAAATGAAGATTTTAAGACTGCAAGTTATGGACACAACCGATGTAGAAGTTTGGATTATCAGAATGGGTAGCGCTTTTTGCAGCTGGAACATCTATTTATGGTAAAATTCTGGGTTGAAATAAACAGAACTCTTCCTAAATACTCTGAATAGTCAGACAGCCTTCGTTTTCCTTGACTAAACAACTAAATCTTTGATGTCTGCATAAATGCCACAATATGTAACTGGGCCTCCAAGGCATTTCTGGTCTAATTGAAATTTACCAAATATCCCATCTGAAAGTTCTTTTCAAATTGCCAGTGAATAGAGGGTTTGTAAATTGTTGCTGTGCACAAAGTAGGTAATTATGAATTAGGCATACTCTGATGCTAATATCACTTACAGTCATTCACATTTTCCACTGATGTGAACTTTTAAAGATAGTGAAACTTAAGAGGGCACTAAAAATTAGGTTTTGGTACTTCCTATTACATGCTGTATTTTTGTTGCTACGTTTATAAGGTTTGGAGAAGCCATTTCATTACCTGGCAAGGCCAGTAGTTTTACAAGCTTCCAGTCTTTTGCTTGAGAAGAAAATCTTCCTGTTTAATAGAGATGTTATCGTGAGCTTTGAAAATACAATAACAGCACTTGTTATTGCAGGTCTCTAGGTCCCATACAGACTAGAGGATGGATTAAAAGCACTCCTTCCCTGCAGTCCTCAAGGAATATCTGAGAAAATTTAATTCTCTATTAGAGGCTGCACAGCTGAATTCCCCACCTCCCTCCCCCCTTAAATGTACCATGATTTGAGTCCCTGTTGTTATGTCTTTTTAGCAGCAGTTCCTCATCATTTTGTTTTTTGCATTCTGGGATTTTCTAGAAATGAAATGAATAGGGCCTAGAAAAAAAATCCATGTTTTCAACATGCTCTACAGCTTAAATAACATTTAAAAGTTTCTGCAGTTTACAAATTATAATCCCTATTTTACAGATAAGCAAAATAGAAAAATTACTTGACTTGTAAAAACAGAAATGAGAAACAAAAATTAAAATCCCCCAAGACTGGTAAAGTTTTTACTGCAAAACAGTTGCAACAATTTGGCCTATTAGCCAAACCTACCCAAAAAGGCATAAACAAATGGCCTGTCAAACCATGAAACTGTTGGAGCGAGGAGCTGTGACGCTCATCACCCCAGTGATTCCTACACAAAACGGGTCTTTGCTAGCAGCTCATTTGCTCTTTTTTTTTTTTTCTTCCTGTATAGTCTTCATAGGTGAAAAATTCAACAGCTCCTTATGCAATTACTAATACTCTAGAAATGAGTCTTCTTGTGAATGATAATTTTAAAGGTCAGGAATTTATTATACTATATATCTTTATTATCAGGAACATTGGTAGCGCAATACCATGAACACTCGTAATGGTTCATAAATCATAAATAACAGGTTACAATTCATATTCTTTCCAGTATGTACCTAGAAACAATTAATCACTGAAGAAATAATCTTAGTGAAAGCACTGCACTATTTGATGCCCATTTGTATATTAATCAGGGGAAGAAGTATATTTTTATTACATTATGTGCCCCTTTTGGTTCACATATTCTGAAAGATTAATTGTCCTTATTATTTCAATTCCTAATGGCATAAAGCCAAAAGAAATAAGATTTGCAAAAGGGTGCTAGCTAGAAATGTCACAAAGAGATAACTCTGATTTTTAGGATTTTCCTTACCGCTGTATTACACTGGGTTTCGCAGTGCATGCCTGCTGAGACTCATGCTGCTACTAAGACCACGGTCAAAAGTCACTGCAGAAAAAAGCCACATTGGTTTATGTTATGCCTGTGCTCTGAACCTTCAGCAGTTTTTTTTAATCACACCTCTGCTGGAGACAAGCCCCTTTGCAGATCAAGCTATGAGCAATTCTCCTCCACGCCAATGAAAAATTCATTTCCTTAATTGAACTTGCTTCTGAAGGCCCTGTAAAATAAAGCGGTTGAGTCTGTATCTGGCTGAAGGAGCTGAGACAATTCCTTCCACTGACCCTGCTGTGGGAGCGATAGCTTCCAGCAAGGGAACGATAGCAAAATGCTGGCAGACAGAGGCAGAGGAAAGGAATCACCCCCAGCCCTCACAGTATTTCTGCACTGACTGCCCAGCCATCGCCTGAGACTTCTGGACACTGAGGAGTGAAGGGTTTGCCTTACCTTTCTTGTCCACGTTGGTCTATCAGTAGGGGCCACGCAATAAATAACTCAGTAAAAAAGGATTAGCTGGTCACTGCCTTGACCTTCCTATCCCTGTGCTGCAGTGTTTCCCAGTACCAAGGAAGGGGTGGGATATTTGTGCATCACTCAGCTCTGGACTATGCCTATATTCTAGCTCACTCCCTGTTATATGAAAGTAGATTAATTTTTAATTGTTTTTCACAGGTATGCACTGTACTATTTTAGACAGATTTCTACAAAGGAATCTTCCTGTGATAGACTATTTGCCCATGATTCTTTTCTTTCTTTATTGGGATTTTTTGTATTGCTCTTGATTTTCTTCAACCTAACTGCCTCAACCTGTACCGCTGAAATCAATGGAAAGTCTAAAATTAATTTAAATACATGCTTTCAAAAAAGTAGCCAAGAAGACAAGAGCAGGCCTATGTTCTCAGCACCATCTGATGTCACCATAAATGTATAAAAGCCTCCAAAATAATAGGTCTCAAATGTTCTCAGAACTCTGGTGTAAAATTGACATTTGCATCAGCTGTACTATCAATGTCAGCAGCTCATCCACTGGAAATTTCAGATCACCCAAGTCTTCCTTAAAATTGGAATGAAATGTAACCCTCCCTAAGAAAAATATTTTCCATCTGATTTGTGCTTTCCATTTAGAATGTGTAAGCAGTATAGTGTCCTTAAGACCTTCTGATTTAAGTTCAAACTATGCACTGTCTTGAGAAATACCCAATTTATTTATTTTTTTTAATTTTTTGTCAGTCCTTGGCACTAATCCTTGGTAACCTGGATATGCTTACCACTAGTTTCTGCATGAAAAAGGCATGCAGACAGGCTTACACTGCTCATAGGGATTTTTAAGTAACAGATTTGTTGTTCAGTTACAAAGTTTGCAATTCATTGTTTTGCCTGAAGTCCTTCTCTGATTGCATATCTAATATTGCAATTTAGAAAAGCCTTTGAAAACACTGTACTTTCAATGTCAGTGGTATGAATAATTTAAAAAGTAAAGACATTTTGAAATATATAAAATATGGAAAGATTTTGTTACACTTTGCATTGGGTTTGCGTGGCAAGGTTTTGGTAGCAGAGGGCTACAGGCATGGCTTCTGTGAGAAGCTGCTGGAAGCTTCCCCCGTGTCCGACAGAGCCAATGCCAGCCGGCTCCAAGACGGACCCACCGCTGGCCAAGGCCGAGCCCATCAGCGATGGTGGTAGTGCCTCTGGGAGAACAGATTTAGGAAGGGGAAAAAAACCTGAGAATTGCAGCCGGAGAAGAGAGGAGTGACATGTGAGAGCCCCAGCCCTGCAGACCCCCAGGTCAGTGCAGAAGGAGGGCAGGAGATGTTCCAGGCACCAGAGCAGAGATTCCCCTGCAGCCCGTGGTGATGAAGACCATGGTGAGGCAGGCTGTCCCCCTGCAGCCCAGGGAGGTCCACGGGGGAGCAGATCTCCGCCTGCAGCCTGGAGAGAGAGGACCCCACACCGGAGCAGGGGGATGCCCGAAGGAGGCTGTAATTAGTGATTGATCTCTCCCTGTCCTTATCTCAACCCACGAGCCTTTCATGATATTTTCCCTCCCCTGTCCAGCTGAGGAGGGGACTGATAGAGCGGCTTTGGTGGGCACCTGGCACCCAGCCAGGGTCAACCCACCACACACATTTTAAATGTCAGGGCAAGTTTTGGACTGTCTACGTAGGGCCTTAAGAAATGTTCTAGAAGATATATTTTAACCTAGCATAGCAAAGTACTGTTGCTTGAATTTTACAGCAAGGGTTGCCACGTTAGCAAGATTTTAAAATACTAGGTTTGAAAGCTTCCTGTTGCAGCCTTTCGGTTATCACTTTTAGTTTTAGATCTACCGCTGAATCTCACATTCTGATTCTTTTGACTTAATGACATGCTGAGCAGATTTCAAAACTCGAAATAATTTAATGGAAAAGGTGGATATCTAATACATAGAGTTCAGCACATGCTTAAGCACTTAAAAAACCCAACAAAACTATCTCTGGATCTTATGCTTGCACTTTGCTCTTATTATGCACTGAAAAACCCTCACAATAATGTTGGAAGTGAAACTAAATAATCACAATACAGCAGAATGACCTTACAGAAAGGACTGATAAAAGATAAAACCACTCAGCTATCAGCAAGGGAACAGTTTCCACTACTCCATCGCTGGTCTCTCACCTCTAGCCCTTAAAGGAGAGTAAAAAAAGACCTTCTAAAAACTAATCATAGAATCATATAACAGTTTGGGTCAGAAGGGACCTTTAAAGATCATCTAGTTCCAGCCCCCCTGCCATGGGCAGGGACACCTTCCACTAGAGCAGGTTGCTCAAAGCCCCATCCAACCTGGCCTTGAACACTGCCAGGGATGGGGCAGCCACAGCTTCTCTGGGAAACCTGTTCCAGTGTCTCACCACCCTCACAGGGAAGAATTTCTTCCTTATATCTAGTCTGTCTAGCCTCTTTTAGTTTAAAACCATTATGCTTGCCCTATCACTTCAGACCCTATTAAAAAGTCTCTCTACATCTTTCTTATAAGCCCCCTTTAAGAATTGAAAGGCCACAATAAGGTCTCCCTGGAACCTTCTTTTCTCCAGGCTGAACAACCCCAACTCTCTCAGCCATCGGAGAGGTGTTCCATCCCTCTGATCATTTTTGTGGCCCTCCTCTGGACCCACTCTAACAACTCCATGTCTTTCCTGTGCTGAGGACCTCAGAACTGAACACGTTACTGCAGGTGGGGGTCTCACCAGAGCAGAGCAGAGGGGCAGAATCACCTCCCTTGACCATTTTTTTATGCTTCTTTTTACGCAGTCCAGGATACTGTTGGCTTTCTGGGCTGTGAGCTCACAAATGCATGGGAATAAAGTGTGGGGAATAAAAATAAAATGTAGGGAAAATAAAATGTGGGGAATAAAATCCAGAAGTCTACTCAATAGCAAAATGCATAAACTTTGACAGAGCACCCTTTGTCTCCACCCACTACTGCGTTCCACATGTTGCAAACGAAATGCATCTCTCTTCTCCCTGGCAATTAACATCTCTTTTCTTTCCCACCCCTCCACTTACATCCCTTTTACTGGAAAGGTTTTAACGATGTTTTCTTACAGACATGACATCATAAACACCTAATTAAACTGTGAGCATTACTTCCAGGTTTTATTTGGTTGCTAAGGTTCCTGTTTCTATTTCAGAAATGAGGACAAGAAAGTAACCCTGAAGACAGTAGCTTGACCATGCTAGCTGGTCAAGTAAAAGATTAGTGCTGAAACATGTCCTTTCAAGTGACTTTTTATGAGCTATTCTTTTTTAATATTATCATTTACATTCAAAGCCATGAAAATGAGGGCTTACAGGGTAAGTTTGACAGGCTAGAACTGGGAAAACCAGCGATGGAAAT
Organism: Haliaeetus leucocephalus; assembly: GCF_000737465.1. NCBI lineage: Eukaryota > Metazoa > Chordata > Aves > Accipitriformes > Accipitridae > Haliaeetus > Haliaeetus leucocephalus. The sequence goes on from NW_010972631.1 coordinate 7,170,738, forward strand.
GTCATTTATAACATTTGCTTTTCTCCCTCTGCTACTGTTTTGGTTCGTACAACTGCAGGAGCTTACTTCAATGGCCTTCTGACCCATCTACTTCCCTTGCCTTTGATCAGACCCCAAATATTTGCAAATCACATGTCTTTATAAAAAAGAAGATATAGAAATATCATTTTGTCCCAGTGTGACAAACACGTTAGGTGCAACTGGGCTTCTGGCATGGACACCATGACCTCATAACATATCAGAAATTGCCACATTTCCTGGATACCACTGATCACTGGACCACATTTCCTCCTCACTTGATCTCTGAAATGCCATCAGACAGGTTGGCATGTTCAGCTTGAATGGAGAAGCTTGAATTGGTAATATGATGGAAAGCTGGCCACTTCTTAATGTGTTCAGTTGTTTGAATTGCCATCATGTGCTTCTGTAAGGAAGCTTTAACGTTGACTACCCCGTTAAGTCGTCTTAAGATAAAATGAAAATACAAAAACTTATTTATGTGACCTATCTTAAGAATACTTTCATAGGAGGACTCACCTTCTAGACATGCCTATTTTTCTCCGCTGGCGATAAAGGGAAATTCAGATGTCTAAGCTAAGACAGATGATCCCACCCTCAATGTATACATTTCAATGTGAATGACATCCATCTGTTCAACCTTGTATGTGTATCAACTTGCACATAGACAGATATGCTGCCAACAACATTGATATCAGAGTAATGCACTTAGCTTATTACTGGTTTTTGATTGAAAGTAGCCATAAATGTAGTCAACTATTTGGGATAATAACAGATTTATTGTGATTGATCCCCCAAATCCTTGGCCTGCATATTCCAGACAGTCCCACCCTTCTCTCCAAGAGAGGAATCCCTATCAATCTTTTTATTCAACACTCATGTTAAACTGTTTCTCTCATTCAGTTGCAGTAGAAGCTTTTCTGTGGTATTTAAGCAATCATTTTCACCAATCAAATACTTAATGTTGATAATCAAATGAGCTCTTACAGTAGTAGCTGCCAAATCCCTGCAGTCCAAAGAATGGTTATAAATACAATCCCTTGAGCAACCATGCGTAGCAAGCAAATTAATAACTATCTTGATTGATTTATGGGCAACTTACAGAGAGAAAAAGCCTGTAATGGGATACAATATATACATCATATACTATGAATTGCTGAAGGACTGCCAGATCATCTACTCTGGCCACCTGCAAACCATAGGCATCAGTATCATATTGCAGCAACAACCCACGGAGAAGAATTTATATCCTAAAACAGCAGGTTGGATTAGAAGACTCCATGGAACAATTCAGTTTTCTCGCATGTTCATTGAAGAGACATCTGGAGTCAGATGTTGGGAAAAGCTAACTACATTTTTATATCTGAATTCTCTCCTCTTTTGAGGTTTACTTCATTACCCATGATTTTATGCTATTCCCTTGAGACAGAGCCCAAGGTTCTCTCCTGAGGCAAGGCATCTACCTCAGAGAAGGTCATTCTTGAAAAACATAGCCAACCTGGTGGCAGCTCTTTGCCACTTTTCCTGTTACCCATTTCTTCCAACTTTAAAGCTATGTATTTTACCACCTGGTAGGAAAATCCAGTGAGGACTGGGTGTAGGAGAGACAGTGGTAGCTAAGCTCCTCTTTCTTCTATTTTCTTGTTACAGCGTATGGTAGAAAATCAGATGTTGAGAGCTAATAAACATTTAGAAGGGCCTGACTGACTTATTTTCAAGTGTCCTGTATATTTCATATGGTCTATTGTTTAATTTAAATGACAATATTAATAACATCCTCAGGTTCTGTTTAATATTAAAGAGTAGCTTCCCTGACTTATTCAGAGAGAAGAATAAAGAAATAATTGGGATGATGTTAAATCATGATAGTCTGGTCTACATCTACACTGGGCTATCAGTAGGCTCTGCAAGAGTGCGACAGCTAATCAGCATGTGCCAGAATGATGGTCTCAATGTGTTAATGACTGCATCTTCATTTAATGCAGCAGATGCAACAAGAATGCCTACAGACCATGGTTGCTACATATGTATAATATAAAGCTCTCTCATCTACCAAACTCTTTACATCTATACTAAATGACTAATCAAAATAAGACTTCTGTGAAGTATAAACCAAAATGAACCTTCTCCACCAAAAAAATAATTCACTCCCATCAAATTAAAATTTTATTGGAAATTTGAGACTTTGGGAATGAATTTCCAATATCTATTTATTACAGCAAAGGATGATGTAAGAGAACATAATTGTAACATTCCTCCAAGTCCATGAAATCTATAAAAATTTGACTCAAAATTTAATTTTTTGGCTATTTTAATAGCCACACAAATACAATATGATAATGTAATTAAGTAGCAGGGACAATACCATATAAGAAAAAGGGTTCAGTTTTGACTTCTTTGCAGGAGAAGTGAACCTTATCACATCCTTATCACCCATACCAGTTCTCTGCTATTGTCTCCAAGCCAACCATCTTTAGCTATTGCTTTTGCTTCAGGCTTATTAATGTTTACCAATACTGTGTCCAATATTTTACTCTAAAGGATTTTTAGATAAAGGATTGAATACATTCAGATGTGTGATGTGTAAGACCCCTATAAAGTCTGATTTGGCCCCCATGTCAATCTGACATCTGAACGACACCTCTTATTTGCTGCAGAAGATGAGAAAATGGTTTGAAACATTGCTTAGCTAAAGGCAATAGAAAGGAAAAGGTTTTACTCAAAGTCACTATTTTCTGTGAAGGTGACTGTGATCAGGATTGAGTCATGGTGGTAATTTCTAACTGAGCTGTGAATACTTGGTAGCTAGATGGAAAGTAGCACCATTTTGGGAGTAGCCTGCTATCAATCCCTAAAATGAGCTCAGGTGCATCCTTGCCCTTTTTACCTTAACATTATCCATGGACAAATGACAATTAGCAACAGAGTAAAGAAGCAAACCTAACTTCCCATGACTTTACGTGAGAATTTCAGACAGCCACGGAGCTAGCTGCCAGGGTCTGCACCCAGACTTCTTGCCCCATGACTTCAATGGAAATGGGTGTCGTATTAGTGCCATATAATTTTCTGGTTTCTCTTAGCTCAAGCAATTTGGACTAATCCAGCCTCCACTGAAGCTAAAGAAGTGAATTGGTAAACTGTGTCTAGGATAGCACTCACTTCCCTGCTACACTCAATTATTTCGCATATAACAGAGACTAACAGACCTTTAGATTTCTCTTCTGCTTTGCCAAGTTCTCCGAGCTATAAACTGGATTAAGCTCTATCAGCTGTAAAAATGATTAGCAAATTGGCTTTCAGCGCTTTCAGAACATAAAAATGAACTTTTAAGGACTTTTTAACAATCCCCACTTACTTAGAGCATTTTTCTTTTCTTTCTTCTGTATTGTGGGTAAATGACCCAGACTGAAAGCTTAAAAATGATCCTCAGTTTCTAGTCAGAGTTCTCAAAATCTGTATTTCTCAGGTGGGAATTCAGGTGTACATTCTTCAAAACCAAAGTTGGTCTGATACTTCAGGTTGATTTCTATGGCCAGAAATATTTTGGGTAGGTATCACACAAATGACCGATCACTTTATGAAGCATGGTCCCTTCCAACCTACAGGATTCCTCAGTGGATCCCTGGATGCTCAGAAAATAACTACTTCAAAAACTTGTTTTAACCATGACCAAAAAATTTTATACTAGTAGCCTAATCCTGTCAGTCAACCAGCCAGTCATCCCTGTTTGCCAGCAAAAGAAAGGTTTCCATATTCAGTTATTCCTTAGACACAACATGAAAACCATACAGGTTTCCTTTGGTCAGTCACCTCAGTAAGTCACTATGTTTGTTTTACCGATGAAACTTTGCCCCAAAACACTGTGTACAGAGCATATGTTTTGAATTGTCTGTATATGTTGTATAGTAATAAAATGTTCCTTCGTTCCTAATCAAAACACGTACTAGTACATTTTAGGACACTCTTCTTCTTAGCCAGCTTGAGAGTTGATTTATATTTAGCTAAATGTTCCTTTCCATAGGAATTCCAATTCAATTCTGAAGAGGCAAGTATCTCTGCATTCTTCAGATAGTGTGCATGGCAGAAATATCAGAAATGTGTAGCATTATTTAGGAATGTGTGCATCCAGCAGACTGTGCGTGCTTTCCATGCCTGAGTAATCTAAACCAGAATATACAATATGAAATGTTCGTCCCTGTTACCCCCACAGTGCTGGCGTAACACAATGGCTTTCTGAATCCTTGGCACTCCAGGAACAGTTTCTTTGTTCTCATTCATCCCGGGGCTGACAGGGCTATCTCTGAATGCTGGGATTCAGCAAACACCTACTTTAATGCCTGGCTTTTGCTGGCTGTTACCCGCAGCTGGTAGAAAGTGGTGATCAGGCAGAACCACCAAGTTGATATGTGGGGACTGGCTCAGTCCCTTAAAGAAACTGAGCTTAACTGGCAAAACTGAAATAAAAAGCAAGGGCTGTAAACAGGCATCTCTAAATCCCAAAGGAGAGAGCTGTGGAACTTAGTCCCTAAGTAAGTACACTGACTTGCTTTGACAAGAAGCTGACTGGTAAACAAGTTTCTTTAGCTTCTGTATCGTTAATTGGCATTTGCATTGGACGAGGTTTTGAGAGAAAGGAAAAGTTTTGTCATTAAAGCTGTGGATTGGTATACAGTAAACATAGGCTGATTTCCCAATTCTGCCACAGACACCTTATGATATGAATGGCATGTTATTCAATTTCTTTGCATCCTTATTCCCCAAATAGGGGGTGATATTATTAAAATGCTGCAAAGCTCAGTTCTGTGTTTTTAATATATACAGATATTATGATAATGAAGGATAGTAAATAAACAGACAGTGCAAATATCCTTACCATGAAGAAATATCCACTGAGTGTGAATTTTGCTCATCTAACAGTAAATCAGCAATCTGTAACGATTTCAGCAGTTGGCCACGTGGTAGTAAAACCATCAGGCCTACAATATGGGCAAATGCCTCTATAGTTATTTTTTCATGCAGCTGAGATCAGGATTTGGCCTTTACATTTAAATTGCCCTGATGACTTCCACTTCTAAAAATAACCTAGAAACAGATTGCAGAGGGTGAACGGTATGCCGAAGTACTAGCTCATCTATGAAATCTTCTTTTTTTATGAAGACTTAAAAGAGCATTTGCCACACTGTCTCCCTTTTCTACTTTAGCTCCAGCAGTCTACAGCAAGTGGTGGTGGTGAATAAAATAGTTTGCCAGATGATCTGAAAAGAAACTTAGCCTAATGCTGGTTACGGCCTATTTACAATGCTGGCTGCAAAACTCAACCCACCCCTACCACTCCGTAAGCCTAAGAGAACAGTTGTACTTAGACTATGGAAAAGTGATATTTTTCAAAGCACTCGTCCAAACAGAGATCTAGTTGCAAGGGATATTGTGGGCAATAGCACGTTGTGCCCTTTCATGAATATTTCTACTAATGGTACTTTTTGTTCTTGCCGTGGCTTTTGGCAGAAGATTTGCCTTTTTGAGGTTGAAAATAACTCCAACAGCAGTATTTGTGTGACATGAATGTGAGCTGTGGGCTTTGCATTGTACCTCAGCGTGAGAACTTATGTTGCCTTTGAGGAGCTCATGTATGTTAGGACAACGTGGAGGTTCTGCTGTGAACACCAAACTTTTACAAACCTAAGTGGGTTTGAGATTTTACTGACTTGCAGAGACACTGCAGCATCTCTGATTAATCCATCCCTTCCCTCTCTTAACGCTTAACATTTTTTGTATCAGGGGTATGCAACCCAGGCTGTGCTCTGGACTCCCTCTTCTATGTTCTTGCTCTCTCCTAACTGTTGCCTTCAGACAGTATGTCACCCTTCAAGGGGCTCCCGCAGTCTCAGTCTGGTGGTTTTTCCAGAGTGTTAAAAATAGTAGGGATGGGACCCACATCCTCCCTGAGAGCAGCAGAAAAAGTAAAAATGACTGGGGTTAGCAGGCAGGGCAGATGGCCCAAGGGGTTTTTAGCTAACAAACCAGAGACTGGGAGAATGTTTTAATTCTGATTCACAGAGGTGTTTGTGGAGAGGCTGTGCATAATAGATATTTTCACCATCCTTCAGTAGCTTTGGGAGGCATCAGAGCTAGAGTTATACACTTTCTGAAACTGCCACGTAGGGTGATGGGCTTCCCAGTAAACTTGCATAGGAAAGAGTCTTCTCCTTCCTGAGGGTGGCTGGGAGGACACCACACGAATGGCAGAAGTTAGGAGGGAACATCATGGAGGTAGGTTAAGCTAGAGGGGAGAAGTAGGGCCTTCCTAGAGCATCCAGTTTGTAGAGCGTAAATTCACACCCAATTACTCCTATAATGGTCTTTGAAGCATGCATTGCTTATAATTCGAGTGTTGAAAGCTGTGGATGTTTTTTTCAGTCTCACTATGATGGCATCAGAAGGATCAAATCCAGTATACAGATCAAAAATCCCTATTCCTTAGTCTGGCCGAGTTGCATAAAGAAGACAAAAGAAGGCAGCGTGCAGTTCAGGATAATATTGAGAGTTTATATGAAAGTGTGCTCAGCCAACATGCACTTGGCCTGGAGTAAATAAAACAAGTTAATTCCATTAGAGTCGGGAAGGGACTTCTGAAGCTGTTGACAATTGTTTTCAAGCACTTATAAACAAAGAAGGTGTAAATCCAGTGGTTGTGAGATGAGACAAATATTTTAATGGATCTCTAAGCATCAGTGTAGAGTCTCTAAAATAGTACAACAGGCTACAACTGAATCTTCACAAAGCTGAGATTTCAAGAATGATGCAAATACAAAGAGTTTCAGAGCTGTGGGTGTTCTCTAAGTACCTAAACCCAGACTAAATTCATGTGGCCGAGCAGAGCAAAAGGTCTTTGCTTTGGCCTGACAGGCTAATGGAGTGAAACTTCAGTGATCTTCACTAAGACGTGTATAGATTAAAAGCTTACTACTGTTCTTCCTGCTGAAGCCCAGCCAGGAACAGCAGAGGAAAGCACAGTGCTGATGTCATTGTCTGGAGCTTTTGGGACCACATGTATCCAACCAGACGTGCTAGGGAGGCTAAATAACGGGTTGCAAGTATTGAGGGCTTTAAATCTAAAAAGCTTCATGCTGTTTTGATAGCTTCAGATAAAGATCCACTTAAACTGGCAGTGAACCTAGAGAAAAATCCTCTATGCTGACTACGCTTGTGTCTGTGTCACTGTTTTTCAGCAGCATGAAAAAAGTATGTGAATTCATGCACTGGGAATGCATGGAGACAAGAGGCTTCTAGCCATACTTCTGCTAGTACCAGAGGTAATAGGTTGGTTTGAAAACAAATATTTGTCCTAAGCATGAGACATAAAGAGCATTTGATATTAATCTGGAGTGGCTTCAATAGCTATTCATATGCATCGCCTAAAAGATTGTCAGTGCAAATGAGCTGTTCTTAAACCCCAAATGCCCCAAAGATAACTGATGAACACAGATAAACATCAATGCATGGGTGGAAAGAAAGCAGCTAGCCAATTTTTATTTTGAAGTCTTATCCACTCAAGAAATACTTTATAGCTTATTCATAATATTGTTTTCATTTTGTACAGATTTTTATTTTAATTTTCGAAAATTCTGCCTTTGTTTATCTCTCTATATGAAGCAAGTCCTTTGTCCTTCTCATTGAAGACAACAAAGCAGAAATGTAGGGTTTTCTTCCCACTCCTTTACTGCTTCTAAATGACATAGAAGAGCTAATGGCAAATTCCTTACACTATTACACATACTACACGTATCGCAAACTGCCTGCATCATTACGTGTGGCATGGGCAGTCATCTGTAATACAGTTATATACCTTAAAGTCGAGTCAACCAATTTGTCTTACTGATTACTTCTAGGCAAATTAACTGCATCATATCAGTTAAAATATGCCTTCTCATTACTTCAGGTAAAAAAAGAGAGACTAATTTTAAAATTGTCATGGCTATTTCTAAGAAGTTGTTTAGTCCATGTATAGACAAGTCCTAAAAAAAAATCAATTTTCAGTTTGTTTTGGGGGCTCAGTGATAAAATATTAATGGTCTAAGCTGAAAGACATTCTGGACATTATGTAAACAAACATGAAAAGCATCTTGTTGCAATTTAGATTTTCTTCAACAAGCAGTAGCAAAACAAGTAGATTTTAAACTGATCTGTTCAATTATTAATTTCAGCAAAACCATCAACTGTAGAAAGATGTAAATTTTATACTGTATGACAGAGTCTAAAATTATTAAAAAATGAAACTAACTGACAAAAATTATTTCCACAGTTCTGGATTGCAAAATGTTAAAAAGTCTTTCCTCATGATTCCTAGGAGAGACACACCAGCATTAGAATTTCATTTTGTTAGAAGGACGATAACAGTTCATTAGGATACTCTTTCTTCCTGTTTGAATCTGCTCCCTATACTTCATTTACTGAGAAGTAGTGAAGCTGTTTTATTAAATGTACACATTAAAAGAAAGTCTGCATGGAAGTTACATTCACTGAATAATTATAAATATAGTTTCCCAGCAGGTGTTTACACTTGGAGTCATACCTGCTGAACAGCAGTTTTTAACCTTTCTGTTCCTGAGGCAACTGTGTAAAATGGAATCTCATCTGGATTACAGCTGGTTGCAGTTTTCTGGGGGAAAAAAATTTCTTTGGGAAAAAAAGAAAGTTGCTTACTTGTAACCCTTCTTCTTTGATATATGTTCTCAAAATGCACGCTCTCGCTAGCTATATATAAGCCCTGCAGCTGAATGATTTCCTGCCGTAATGATACTTAGTGGAAAATGAATAAAGCTGGTGCCCTTCTCATGTGTACAGAAAGGTTGGAGGATGGTTGCACCTCCAACCTCCTCTCAGACACAGAATTCCTGTGTCTTCTATAGGGACTTTGAAGAAGAAGAGGTGTGAGAGAGAGGGTACCTATAGGTGGGCAGGCAGGGTATAGGGACCGATGGTCAGGGGGCCGCAATGTGTAGGGGAGACGAGTGCTGGGCTGGCCCACCGCCCCACAGGGGCAACCACTGCTCCAGGGACCGTGCTCACCGCACAGCCTGGAGCCTCAGGGTGGCTGAAATCAAACATTTTGAGTTCAGTCAACAGTCAGAGACAACACGGTTGTATTCAGAAATGAATAGTAAACCGGTAGCTTTTAAATCCAAACTTCTACTCTGGTGATATTTCAGATTTTGAGCCTGGTTTAGCGCTAGAACCACATAGTCAATACTAGAACTCTCCCCTGGGTAGGTATTCGTTTTCATTTCTCCTTACAGCCTATTTAAAACCCTTTGCTTCCATGTCACCAATGCCCCTTGCTAGCTGTTCTTCAAAGAGCAGCACGACAATCTCTACCGTAAAACTAGGTACCCAGAAAAGACCCAAGTAGCTGTGCGAAGGCTTTGCTTCAGGTGCAAATAAAGGAGTAATTTAAGATACTTCTGTGCTTACAGGAACACCTTGGTGATCAGAGGGTAGAAGATGGAGCTGTTTTGCTGGTGAGGCAGATCCTCTTGCAGAGCCCAGTGCAAAGCAAATTCTGGCAGTGAGAAAGTGGCTGCTCCTTAAGGACTCTTGCATTTCCAGAAAAATCTCACCGGTGGACTATTCTAGTTAACTGTTTGTTCTGACTTTAGCTTCTTAATTTTGGGTTGACCATCAGTGCATTGCCTGAACTTAACACTTTATCGAACTGGTGATCTGTGCTGCAGGAAGCTGTGTTTCCAGTCCTGTGTTGCTTGAGCCATCCTGGTGGTAAGCAAGGGTCCTTTATTTTCATTGCATTCCCTAGGAGCTTAGAGCCTCAGCTTCTGCAGGGATAAGTGCAAGTACTTCGAACTTCCAGATGTCAGGAAGAAAGAAATTAGTTAAAAGGTGCAGATGTTCAGTTTACATTGGACTAAGTATCTATATACATCAGTTTTCTTTAGGAGTTATCTGCTTATAGCTCACTACCAACTCTGAAAAATTTCCCCTTAATGCTACCAGGATATGCATATAACATCTGCAGGTTTATTTAAATGGTGCTCTAAAATGTCATTGCTTGGGAATTATCTCCTTTCTCTTGCCTAGAAGGTGAGTGCAGCTTTTGCTGCTGAAATTTCAGTGTGGCTAGAGATCTTAATGAAACACGCTTTGGAATAATCAAAACAAACTTCTCCTAAATAAATGGTTATTGACACTTAGGTACTCACCCAGATATTGTCCTTTTTCTTCTGAATAGACAATACCACTGTCAGTAACTGCATCCCAGAACTCCAACACAAAGTATAAGCAAAGCTTTAGGGACATTTTATTGGGGAAATGGAGGACAATCTCATCTTTCTATATAAGTAGCAGGTGGGACAGTGCGAAGGTCTGGTTCTTTTAGAAAGTACAGGCATAATGTGTCCAGCAGTTATAAGCTGTTAATGAAATACAGTTTTTATTTCCCTTCTCTTGTCATTTTAGATTCTGAGAAATATCTTTGAGTAGCATTGCAATTTATGATTCATGTGGAAGGAAGACTGGCTAGAATGAGGAGTAAAAATCAGGTACATATTTATTTCAATTACATTACTTTCCTGTATTGTAACATTGACATTTGTCTTCAGAATATTTGAATTAAGCTCATTATTTAAGCTCATTACACATCCTCATAATCTTTTTCCCTTAAAATTGGTGAAACTGATGAAGAAGACTAAATCTTTAACAACGTAAAGTTCTCTAAAATGGCAACATTACTCTATTAAAAAACTTTCAAGCTTGCCTAAGTGAGCATAACAAGCACATTCTTAAAGCCACATTTATGGAACAAGTGCTGCATAATGGACAACCACACCGATCATTCTGTGTGAGATCATTTTTATTAGTGTCATTATAATGCTCTGAGATAACTGACTCTAAACAGTTTAATCTTACAAACCAGACATATTCTGGCTACTGTGATGGAAATCTTTAACCATCCTCCAAAACAGCTTAGAACCACCAGAATAAATAGCAATTGTGAAATATTGTTCCTTCAATTTAATTAGGTAGCAGATTCTTGTGGGAGCCTTTTAGAATTCTAATACACAATTTACAGAAAGAATAAAGTAATTTTTCAGCTTCTGACATCACAGAATGATATTACTGCTGTATCTCTTAAAAATAATTGGAAATGTAGTGTCAATTGATAGGAGAGAGACTGCTTGGGGGTTTTTTTCCCCCAAAAAATAACTCTTCAGGACATAGGGAGTGTTTCTGAAGAGCTCTCAATTTCTTATACCCTTGAAGTGTCCCAAATTGTAAAAAACTCATTTTTAAAAGTTCAGTGTACTCAAGGGCCTTTTATAATACCATCATTCTGTGGCTTCTAAGTAGCATCAGACATTGGGAGAGATGGATTTATTGGAGCATCACAAGGAAATGTAAGAGGGGGCAGTTGCTCCACTGTGCAGCCCACAAATTAACCCCATGGGTGCTTCCAGCGTTAGCCCGTCTATCAGTAGGCCAAGTACGTGGTTGGGTTGGTTTTTTTTTTTCAGAAGCGTAGCATAAGTGTTTCCAGAGAAATTCAAGCAAGCGTGAAGTTTCCTAGCCAAGTTATGTTGCTGCTCTCTGAATTTACAATTCTGAGAAAGTATTCTACTTAAATGGAAAAACAAACAGATTCTCCCAGTCATAGCCCCTTCTTCCATGTGCACAGACATCTGGCATGGGAAGTTTTTACAAGGTAAGAGGGAGAACGTGGGACCCTGATACTAACACTTGCCCTCTCTTCTCTGTCTGAAGGACTCTCTCAAGGATCCTTTTGCCCATTATTTGGTAAAAATCATTAAAAGCAGTCAGTTTGTTTTGGCTGAGTTTGAGACTGATTCAGTCCATTTTGAGCTATTTTTTAGTGGTTTCATTATCCAAACTTGTATGCATCTTTTGGGCTTGGGAAATGTTGGCACCAGTGCAGTGTTCTTAGTTTCAAAAGTATTAAAACATCTTTCCCTTTCACCAAGGTTTTATTTCTCTCATTACACCATACAAAAAGAAGCAAGAGCTCCTCATTCTGCTGCCAAATTTTATTCTCATAATAATAACAAGAAGCAAACTGAAACAAACAATACAAAATAGTAATTTTCTTCTACCTAGCATATGTTCATATAATTAAAAAAGGGTTACAAAACAACTGACTTTCTTCTACAAAGTCTGTCAAAGTGCCAAAAGTTAATTCTTATTTCAAGATCTTCATAAAGGTATATCAAATCAGAAGGAGTGATTATAGTTGATGATAAACACAGCAGAAATATGAAAGAGAATAAGGAAAGTTTGAGTAGTTAAAATAGCTTGTTCTTTTATTTTGTTGGAACATGATCTGTTTGTAAATGGTGGAACATCTTGTATTACAATGGAAGACTAATGAGAAGCATGCTTAAAATTAGTTTCTATGAAGCTGAGGATTAAATTAACTAAGAATAAAATATACCTATGTCATTAAGAGATTTACAGAAATCCATGGCACGTTACAAGCAACGGCAATACCATATTCACTGGGCTACAAAGCTACAGATTTTTGGTATACATTTGCAGATTTTTGGACTCCTCATAGTCCATAGCATTCAGATCAATCAATTGATCTATATACCTGTCTTCTGACATTTCATTCCCACACAAGAGTTCTTCAATTTCTATTTTGTGAAGTGTTTCTCTATCTCTCCTCATTTCTAATACAGCCCTGCTCTGTACTTTCCCTTTCTGCTATAACCACACTACTTGACAAAATTGAACTCAGAAATGAAGGGGAGATTGCATCACAAGTTTATATGATGACTAATATTTGCAGTGTTGAAATCTGAGTATCTTCACACTCAGTCAGTATCCAGAAGAGGACTGCAAAATTTTTCTTTCTTTAAATATAAGGAGGATTTGCATTATTAATTTTTCTTGCATGAAGATAGGTAATGATTCACTAAATAGATGACTCTTGATATTCAGATTTTTGGTTGAATCATCTAGTGGATACAAAGTGGTGTTTCTAACTAGGTGAACATGAGTCAATTTGGCAATAATATGCTCATTTTAAGTCCTATTTCCATCATGAATGGTAGAAAAGTTATTTTTCATTAAATTTTAAAGCTTGACAAGAATGAACATTTGGAGAGTTTTCAGAAAGTATAATATCAGAAAGTGTGGGCATTGCTAGAATGAATTTACTTAGTATTTCAGAAAATATTCAGTCAGAATTCAATCAGACATTTATGCTAATGGATTTCTCCATATCTTTCTGAATATTGTCCAATCTAGCTGTAATATTGAGCAATTTATTCAATATTCCTGTTTCAAATAGACCTGATAGCACATAGCCTACTTTCCACAAGAATTGCTGTCCGTCCTGATTGATACCATCACCAACAGCAATAGATATGTAGCAAAGGGTAGAAGATCATTTTCCCAAAAATACGCTAATTTGCAGCCATCTATGATTCACCAGCTCTGTCAGTAACAGTCCTTAAATTGTCCTTTGGGGTTTAAATGGCCTCCAGCTTGCCTTTGATGGATTTATTCTGTGTATGAATCAGTGTACTTGCATTTTGAAGAAACATGAATTTTTGACATCCACATTGCCTTGAGGAAATAAATTCCATCATCTTGACACTTGCTGTTGTCCATTTTGCTCCTTGACAGCTGATAAGCTGATTTGATGGCTCTTGGTTCCCCTATTATGAAAAAAAAGGAACAACTGTTTTCTGTTCCTGCTTTCTGTGCCCTCTAAGATTTTACAGCTCCCTCTCACGTCCTTGCCCTGGCTGTCTCTTCCTGGCTGAGGAGAACCTACCTTACTGAATCACTCCTTACACGGCACCTTTCCAGACCCTTTGTCACCCTCGCCTCCTCTCTCTGAATCCTTTTCAATTCTGCCTCCGCGGTTTTTGAGATGGGGAGAGGAGAACAGTACCGTGTAGTCAAGACAGGGCTGCACTGTGGACTCGGTCACATAACGAAACTGTTTTTCGCTCTGTGCCTTTCCCTGTAACTCCTACTACTTGGGCTGCTTCCATGGCTGCTACTAAACTATTCATAGAAATATGAATTATAACTCCAAGATCTTTTTCCTGAATAGTAATCTCTAATTCAGAGCTCATCACCAAATCTGCATGTGTGTGTGTGTGTGCATTTGTAGGGAGCTAGTTTAGTTCTTTAGGATCTAGTTAGTTATTTTTCTGTCTGTATATTGCTATGCATCCATTATCACTGATTTTCCTAACTTATTTTATTCCCATTATCACACACATATACTAGTCTACTCAAATGTTGAGTAAAAGAAGATTTTAAAGGAACTGGTTTTTATTTTAAAATAGTTCTCACTGAAGTGGTCATCTTCTTACTTTACCCAGCACTAAGTGACTTCTACCATGCAGGACGAGAATAACTTTTAATTTTTTAATTATTTTTTTTTCCAGAGTGGTTTTGTCTTGAGGAATAGAAAGCTTTGCTTCTCCAGTTTTTACAATGTTCTTATGTGATTTCAGGCAGGTCACTTTTCTCTTTGTTCCTCTCCTGTTTATTAGAATTAATAAGTCAGTAAAGGTGAATTGAGAGACAAGATATGTTCATGTGCTAATGGGAACAGGAGCCATGAATGTCACGAAAGGTATAGGGAAAGTGATAGAGGATATTCTTTAATATTGTAGTCTCAGATTCATTAGTTAAGTTCCAAAGGTCATTTATATCTACCTGAATAACAGCCCTCAAAAAGAGAATTTACACCATGGCAGTGAGAATGAGAGTGTTATTTATTCCACAAGGTAATGAGCATTTGCAGCCATCAATATACATTCAGATAAATAAATGTTCAGGCAGTGAAGTTAATGTTGATTTTTGTCTTCAGTTGGTTTTTTTTTTAATTGTTTCCTTTTCAAATGCTTATTTCTAGAAACTGTAATCAAATTATTTAAATGCTAGCTCACCGATCAAACGTTTGATCAAAACAGCACAGTGATACATGGAATTACTTCTAGGACTTTTGATAGGAGTTTTGATTACTTGGCTGTGTGCTTAGCATAAAGAAGAAAAAGGCAAACAAGGCTACAACTCCACATATTATTGGTGCCATAAAACAATTTGAAGGAAACCCTACATGTTCTTGTTAAAAATACGTAGAGAACTTCCATGCTAATGAAACGTCTTTAGGGTCATCACACAGTTCATGGAAAAAAAGATAATTCACAACGGATGTCAAAGACAATTATTACTGTGACAAAGCGTTTACCATACTGTAAGGTAAATTTACAGCTGCAGCTGTGTATCACAACTTATTATTTATATGCTAAAAGATAGAAATTGTTCGCTGGAGCGGACCAAGAGGGGAGTCCCTCGGTGGCCCAGCTGGGATGGGGAGCTGAGCAAGGGCAGCATGTAGGCTGTGGTGTGCAAGAAGCAAGACTCTCCTGGTTTGGTTTGGTACTCATCCTGACACAGGGCTGTGAAACCAGCGTGTCCCACACCAGGCCTGCCATCAACTGGAAGAGGTAGGGGGACAAAATGGGGACCATTCCAGCACTGAAAATGTCATGCACTTAGGTTAGAAAATTTGCACGCTCCTCTGGATCAGCCAAGGTCTTCAGCAGGAGTGCTGAAACAGCTGAAACAAGGGAGATTTACGAGGTCCAAGCTGCTACCCAGAGACACATGTGGAATTATTCCGAGGTGTTGCTCTCCAGTAACGTGTGGGTGTTTTGTAGGTAGTTTGGAAAGCGGCAGTCTAGCTGGAGGTCTGGCAAAATTTATTAATCTCTGCAGTTTTGTAAAGCTCATTACTGGAACCTCAGTGACCTTTATGAAACTGGTGCCTTTCAACCGTGCCTAATTTACCCTTGAATGTTCACTTCGATGTTATCCATTTAATCTCACATATTTTACCTTGCTGTAATCTTTCAGACGGACTTCATTTGAAGTGCAGCTAGCAAGTTGCTTTGTAGGTAGGATGTGGCAAAAATGGGTTACAAGGAGCTGTAATTAATGTTTCCTTTTAAAATCAGCTTGTTAAAAGTAACTTGGATCTGTTTTTTAAAGGAACCAACAACTATTTTCTCCTGGCCATGTTCCAGAAGAATATATTTGACACTTAAAAAACTTTTATTAAATGGTAGTGAAAGTCCAAAATTCAGTTTGGAATGGAAACCTTAGGGAAATCACCCTGAACAGGGTTGTTACTACTGTTGCTGTTGTACGTAACCCTAGCGTGTATTTAGTTATAATATGAAATGAGGAGAATGAATACAGATGCAGAAGAAAGATTTAAGGAGAGTTGAGAGATAATCACTGGACAAAAAAACTTTGAAAATTTAGACAGAGGAGTTAAACTGAAAAAAAAAAATCTGGAGTATTTTTTATCAAGTTTGACAAATTGTTTATGGCAAAGATGGAGTGGATGCAGAAAAAAAGTAAAAGAAAAGTCTGGCATGTGTCATAGGTGAAGTGAGTAGTGCAATGGCACATATTAATTGGATTATAATCCCTCACACATTATAGTGTATTTTTTGATATACAGTGAAAAATTGGCACATATGGAAGAAAATAAAAGTTTTTTCTTCAGTATTTTACATAAAATATTTTCTATTGGTACATAGAAAAACCAAGAGATTTGTCAATCAACCAAGCTGAGAGATTCGGCAATCTAAGAAGTGAAAATGAACCAGCAGAAAAAATTTCTCCAGTATATGAGAGACATAACACACATTATCCACCTTAATTCCCAAATGCTGGAAATAATATTTGGCACAGAATAACATAAAAGCTTCTAGCTGTTTGGTTGAAACAGTATAGCTCAGGTAATCTCATAGGCTTCTCTTTCTGTAATTAGCACATGACAGCACAGATGTGTAGCTGGATTCTGAGCAATGACAATATGAGAACACGCATCTTCATTTTGTGGTGAATTTGTACTAATAAAGGAACAAAGCGTGACAATACATATATTACCAACTTAAAGACTTTTAAGATTTCTTTCAACTTTGATTCTTTTAGGTAACAGACATTAACTGGAATTCTAATAAAGAAATATTGTCATTGTTATTGTTTGAAACAACTCAGCACTCTACAGCCTTGAAGAGATACATTATTATTTGGGGTAAACTATGGTGGTTTTTAATTATTATTCTATGAAATTTGGGTTAAAAAAGGTAAATTCACTGGGTGAGAGGACAATTTGAGTGATAGAGTCAGAAAATAATTTGGGTTGGACAGGAACTCTGCAGGTCTCCTCATCTAGCCCTGTTCAATAAAGGGCTAACTTCAAAGTTAGATCAAGTTGTTCAGGTCCTTAATACCTTCTGTCATTAGATACAAATAGGAAAGGAATTGTGGGAAAATCAAAGAGCAACAAAACGTTTCCAGGCCATTTCCTTTTTTATGTTCTGTGTGTTTTAAATGGAGGTTTCAGACAAGTTCACACCTCGTATAGCTGCAAAGCTCCATGATATCAGGCTCAGTAGCTGAAAGAGGACCATTACCATCACCTAATCTGACCATATGTGTAACACAAGCGGTAGGTCTTTTCTGACTTATTTATTCAGACCTGCTACCCTGTGGTTATTTGTTTAAAAAAATAAATATTATTAAGTATTAGAACTAGTTAGGCGTGTTGAAGTACAATGGGCACTTTATCTTAGAAAACTTTCTCTGATGCTGGTCCCTCTTCAGGTTATATTCAGTGAGGGCTATCTGAGGAAATTATTTTTAAAAAATTTCTTTTAATGCACTGCAGGCTACATGAAATACAGACTATGCACGTGACTGACAGAGCTTTAAGGCTGACCCTCCACGCTTTTTCTTCATAATGACTAATGTACCCAAATGACTTTAAAGCCCTACTACCCTCCAACTCGTAACTTTCAAATCAGAGAAAACTCAGCTCTTCCGGGCAAGCAAGAAGGTTGGAAACCCAGTCTCCCCTCTGCGTAGATACTCCGCCATTCAGGACCGGCCCTTCACCCCAGACCTGTCCTCAGCCCAGAAACTTTCAGCTTTGAGCTGTGTCGGCGTTCCCCGTGTCCCGCCTGAGCTGCGAGGTCGTTTTTCCAAGCGACCTCCAACATCTGGCCGTTGGCTCGCATCCTGCCCACCACCCGGCAGGTTCCCAGCCCTGACGCACGTTGCCACCTCTCCTCTTGCTGAGCCCACGGCTTCACTCCGCGCGTGAAGGCCTCTGCCAGATGTTTCTACCTGACCCAGGACGGGACAGACGGGATAAGGCCACCTCCTACCTTGTTCGGCAACGTGTCTTTAGTAAAGCAGAACAGATGGTGCACATGCAGTAAACCGAGCACAAACCAAACCCTTATGCCGTCTGTCGCAATGTGCGAAAACGTGGAAACTCTGACGTGAGCCAGAACACCTCTTTTAGAAAGAAGATTGGACCGCTAGTGGGATTGGCTTTGGCAATGATTTTGCAATCCAAAATTATTTTTTTTTCCCTCCTGAAAGAGTGTGGGAGTATTTGGAGCCAACGTTTGGGTTTGGGCTGTACCTGGGTGAGGGGTGGGGAGAGAGAAGAAATCGCTCATTGTTCTGTATAGCGCCTAGCAGTTCTGTCAATAAGCAATGGATCAGAAAAATATTTGCTGCTACAAAGAGTTAATCAATTACTGACTAACTCTTATTCAATCTAAAGTTGAATTGAGTGCCTGCAGTTGACAGTTTCACATGGGCCAAGGTATTTCCAAGAGTATGCCTTCATTAGAAAGTGAGAAATCAAGTAGAAAAGTTTTAAAACAAGGTTTTAAATTGTGTTTACATATGCTGTTTGCCAGTCATTTTGCATGAATAAACGGATTTTGAGGAAAATGTAATTAAGTAGAGAAACAATTGTACAGTAAGTCTAAGTGAAAGCAAATTCATCGTCCCATAAAACTTTTCAGCTTTCACAAAATTTCATTTTCTGTAGTGGGATGAAACCTGGCACATAGACACGTAACCAAAAAATGCTCCAGTTGTGAGAGTTTGAGAGGTTACCTCTTCCTAGTTGACTGCAAGCTCATTTCAGGGCTGCCTTGTTTGCTTATCTTAGGTGTGAGGTGAAATTTATGAGGCTATCTCATCTCCACTGCCATTTAAACTCCTGCATTTTAACTTACAGCTGGGATGCTCCAACACCATGCTCTAGCATGGGGATATCTCACTAAGGTGAAACAATTTAATTGTGTGTCATGATACGTCTGTACTCTAAGATTATTTTTTGCTATAAAAAAGGAGAAACAAGGTGCTGACAGGTGGTGCACATCAGCTGGTGCACTTCTCTGCCATGTGGGAGAGCTAAGATCAAGATTCAATATCAGTGCTTGTTCAATCATGTTTGGAAACTGAAATGGCTCCAAAAGACAGAAACAGGGCAGCTGCTTTACAAAAGCCAATCATTACAACAAGCAAGTGTGAACTACAGGATGCCCAAGTCCCAGTCTCTCAGCTGAATGAAGTACAATAAGAATTTCAAGCTGTCTCTCAGATGTCAGGAGACTGCTTACCAATTTGGGCATAGCATCTCACCTTCCACTTCTCCCCCTCCTCCCCTTTTTCACAAGTTCTTGTCCAAATAGAGCACAGAGCAAAGGTATTGCCTTGGACTTGCACTTTGCAAATGGCTTTTGAAACCTGCTGAAATGTAGCCTGAGTTTAAGACTCGGAACAGCATGTGAAAATAGAAGGACAAGTTGCACAATATTTGAGAAGATTTGTTTGGAAAGAAAAAAAAACGCTTGGAAGGCAGAAACAAGCTTTTCCTAACAAACATCAAAATCTGAGAGTTTATCCATAACTCTAATCATGATTCTCTAAAGCATTTCTAAATAAAATTATTCCAGTATTAAATGCTTTAGTAACCTAATTATGTCATGTCATCAGTGAAAGTCACACTAAAAAAATTAGTGAAGATATTTTTGGGTGAAAGTGACAAAGCATTGAGGTGAACTCCCAAGGGGGATGACGGAATAACCCTCTCTTGGTTCTTCAGCTCAGGACTGAATGTAATTCTGAATACGTGTCAGCCAAACACAGGGAATGCAACAAACAACAACAACAAAAAAAAGCAAGGGGTTTTACACATAAGCTTTTGGGTGAAATGTAAAGTCTCTTCACAAACAGGAGGATGGCCTGGATTTTCCAGTGATCCCTTTTGACCTAAATGCTATGAAAGAAAAACAAAACAAAAACAAGCTATGAATCAGATCACTTCTAAGTAATGGTCCCTCAAATGGAATGTTTTCTTAATCTGACTATTTCTGTAGTGCTGTCAAATCAGCCGGTCATATTTTCCTGGTACAGTTTGTCCTTTATTTGCTTTTCACCCTTCTGGAAGTTTTCGATATTAAATTATACCTCCATTTGCATTAATGGAAGTATTTTCCTGAGGAAAGAAATGTGATCGACTGGACACTATTTGTCATGCTGGTCGTCTTCTGTTTTTCAGTTTGATTTACTTCTCTTCAGCCAGCAGGGCTGTTCCAAGAATTTCTAAGTGTTATTATCAGTCATTTGAAAAGGTTATTACTTCACTGTGTAACTACTTAATTTACATACAATCTGGACGGACTGGCTGTGATATATCTAACTGTCTGGTTATTGCCTTTCTTGTTCTTTGACAAATGCCCCACCTCTCAAAAAGGTTTTTCCAGTGAAGCAAGAATAGAAAGTAGGTAAGACTCTGACAACTGTGAACATGTGCTGAAAACTATCACAGAGAAATATGTATTCCCTTTTTGTGCCTCTTCCCTCCATGGTCTGCCGTTTATGTAACACAGTGTCAGATGGACTGTGGTCTGTAGAGACGATTGAACAGCTTCAGGCAAGCCAAAGAGGAGTTCTTATTTCTTAAAAAAAAAAAAAAAAAAAAAAAAAAAGGAAAAAAGCATGACAACAATAGAATCATTTTCTTTTAAAAAGTTTTTTTGAAAGTTTTCTTAAGACACTTCAGTTTTATGACAGTTAGGTATTTAGATGAAGAAAAAAGCCAAGCAATTCCACTTCATTGAAACTGTATTTTTGTTGGGGGGGGAAAAATAGTGGACTTTTCATAGCCAACTCAAGCCTTCTCAGCAGCATAAACAAAATTGAACTTGGTCGGTTCAAGATGGAGGGCAAATCTGCAGCCACAAGAAGGGAAGTAGCAGAGAAAGGGACTGGCTGGAGTTGGAGGCATCTGGTGAATTGGGTTCATTGCTCCTTGGAAGGTGGGAAGGAAATCCTCATGGGATGGCTCTTCCTGGGAACTTCTTCCCCTTCATGCTTGGCTATAGTTTCTCCCCTGCGTCCTCACGCAGCCCTTCCCGCAGCGGTGGCAGCCACCAGCCAACCTTCCACAGCCTTTTGTCTTGCCTGGCTTTTCCCTTGCACCCAGGACCCGTGCCTGGGCACTGCAATACGCGGCCCCTCTGGTCCCTGCCATTCAGGTACTCCCCACACCTCGCAAGGAGAGAATTACCCACCTTAGACCAAACGAGGTGGACTTGCTAAGCTCAGCAGCATGAGCAGAGTGGTGGCAAAGCCATCCTCTAGCTTTGGGCTGTGTCCACTGGCCCCACTGCATTGTGAGACTGGGAGCTGACTCTGACAGAAGGCACAGTTGTGTCGATAGAAGCTCTGTGATTAGCAAACTCACCCAAAATGTGGGACACCTCAGTTAAACTGCCTTTGTTGCCAGAAAGGAAAAATTAAAAAAATTAAAAAAATTATCATTCCAATAGATAACCCTGTGATACAGGAATTACATGGGACTTCAGTTTACAAACTCTGGTGAGTCTTATACACCGGATTTATTTTACCCTTCATTTAAATGTGAAAATAAAAGGCCACATGAAAATGACACAGCACAATTTCCTTGTGATTGCCTACTCACAGTAAAACCTAAATTGTGCACTGATCTGCAGATGACTGCATATCCTTATCATGAACAGTTAATTAATACTTAATAGTGTTTATCTATTCACTATGAAAAGTCTCCTTGGTTCTCTACTATCTATGGCCAGTGCAGCCCAATTCCGGTCCAATTTATAGGGACTGGAAGGCTCCTCCCAGGTTGAACTGAATTCCCAACTATGACAGGAAACCACAAGCTATGTAAAGAAATGGATATTTTGGTAAAGAAGATATCCAATTCTGTATTTAGTAATTGTTAAAACAAGTAAGTACTCTGAGCAATAATAGACAAAATTAATACAGATGAAGGATTTATGGAAAAGTTGGTTAAAGATGCATTTTTAGTGTCTGATAAAAAGGAAAATATTTTGTCATGTATTTGCCAAATTCCTATAGATTTTCTGAGATATCCACACTTACTTCCTCCTTGCACTGAATGTTTTGCCTTTTGCAGAGGTTTAATGATTGCGGTGTTAAAATGTTCCCAGTGTTAAATTTGTGATAGTTTTGGCATGTCTGTTTGATGCAGGATTAACAGTGAGCAATATGAATCGAATCCGTGTTTACATAGCTGGCAAACGTACCATATAACTTCAAAGGAAATCATAGTTATACCACAATTATGCAGAGAATATTAGATTGTACTCTCGGATCTCCTGCTACTTAATCTTTTTTTCCTGATTTCTCTGTTTATATCATACTTCATAAAGCCGAGAGACACTTATATGCATTTGAAAAGGCCTGAAGCTCAGATTCCTTTTATCAAGGAGCAGCATACACCCTTGTATTTTGGCCCTGTGGGAAAAGAAGCTGCGTATCTGTAGCTTTGACCAAGTGCTCTACTTTTGACATCTGTTCTAGGAGTGGAAACAATAAGAACTTTTTCACGCTTCAGCAAGTAGTACAGATGACACATAAAATTGAAATTCTGTTTCAAAGGAAAGTTGCAGATTTTTTTTTGTTTAACTGCTTGGACATAGGTTCACATGACAAACCACATGCACAGATCCATTCACAAGACCAGGGCCTTTCTCAGGGGTGTAACCCACAGAAGCAGAGAAAAAGCTGATATTTTGAACAGATAGCTGACAAAGTGCTGAGCATTTGCTCCTTTGCACTGCTGTGTCCTCCCTGCTACCACACAGCTCTGCAGTTGCAGCTGAACCACACTATAGGATTGGTCCCACTGCCTGATGATCTAAAAGATGATACGCAGGCACAGTTATTTAGATCTTTGTCCTGGTTTGGATCCCATAAACGTCTTAGTACTCTGTCCCAGAAAGAGGTACTATGAATGCTTAATTTCCATATTCATGTGTCTATTTCTGACTTCTGAAGTTATCCATATTCTTGCAGAAAGTTTCTCTCAAATATACCAATTTCAGGAAGACACTCAGTAGCTTAAAGAATGAAAATTGTAAAGGAAGCACCAAAAATATTTTATACTTTATCATGCATGATTTATTTAACTGAGTACCCAGACAGCTGTTTCTGGCTTGAATTATTAAAACCACCCATAACTCTTCAGACTTCCAAAGACAGCCACAGTAGGAAACATAATGGACCAAATCTCAGCTCTGCACATGTTTAAGTACTAGTTTGTCCTGCTTAACTATTCATCTTTTGAACTGCTGTCTCTTCAGACTGTTCCATTTCTCATTTGGTTTGACATTCTCAGATTTCATGAAAGCCTCTTTTTATCAAATGGTTTGGAGCCTCGAAGTAGAATTTCCCTTTTCATTAGGCTTGGGTGACAAGTAGCTTTAATATATTAGAAAATTTCTTTTCCCTCTAGCATGCAAAGGAATTATTGTGCTTGCTTCATCATAAGCATAGTGACTCTGGTATGGAAATCAATGTCCTTGCATTAATTGTACTGTATTAAAGCTAAGTATGGTATTAATTAATAGCATACTAATAATAGTCTTAATTCAAGACTCAATATCTGAGTTCATTAAGGTCACGTTCTAGTCTATAAATTGTGTCTCTGTCCACTTTCTTAAGGATCCAGAACACCACAGGAGCCCTAAATCCATTCCCTGGCTCCCCATGATCGTCTGGCGCACAATTAAGACACGAATCACAGTTTTCAGAGCAATTTCCTAAGGCCCAGCTTTGCAGTTTTCCATATAGGCATCTTTAATAATTGCTGTGCTTTGGGGTGATGCTGGTCAAAAGCCATGCTGGAGCTAGGATGGAGCAGATGTCACCAGCTCCTGGAGAAGATAAGGTACCTTCGCAGGTCAGGACAATGTGGGAAAGCTTGGTTTTTGAAAAAATAACAACAAACAGAATGATGCCTGTTGTGCTAAAGGCCTTTTCTCATAAATCCTTACCAGTGAAAATCAAGTTTTATAAAAATACAAAAGCAGCAAATGAGAAGATTTTACTCTCAGAAGGAAGAAGGCTGAGAGATTTTGAACAGCTCAGTAATCAGTTTCACACTGACATTGTTTTTTATATGGAAAATACACAAGTAGTATAATCCTGCATGGCACTGTAAAACCATCAGATATTAGATAGCTAGGGAGATAGAGAGATAGCTAGTTATTAACCTGAAGGGAACCAAAGACAAACCTAGCTCACTTCCTTTTATGCATCTGCAATTATCCCCACATATCTCTACCTCTGTTGACCCGTGTATATGCTACATATGATCCAGGCTTGAACTGTGTATTTCTACACAATGCCACACCTTGTACATGGGTATATTCTCATAGAGAATAATATTTATCACCTGCTCATACTCTTACTTCAGTATAAGCAACCAGTAAAATTTTGAAAAGAGCATATGATACATCTATTTGGCATAGTGCTTTGTAATAATTTCAAGAAATACCAGACAATCAATGGGACAGACTTACAAGGACAGGCCACATGCAGAAGTCATGCCATTTCCTTCTTGTTTGTAACAAACTAAAAGCAGACTGCTTAGTCCTACGCCTAAGAAATAAAATTAAAAAAAAAAAGAATAAGAAAAAATGCTCTGAGAAAACAGTGAGGCTATTTCCCAGCTGTTTCAGATAAGCCTTCTCAGATGACAGAAAGATGACCGCTCTAAAGAAAAGCTGTCATTTAAAAATAATAATATAGTTTTTGTCGGAGGTAATAAATATATCCTGATTGCATTTCCTGTTGGACTGGCAATACTTTATTGGTGGACATGAACTTTAATTGGTGGTTTGCTAGTGTCTTTTGGCAAAAGGACCTTAAGCTGGAGATCATTCCATGAATTTACTTTGATTGACCAAACACTGTGTGATTTACCTTATTAGGAAAGATGTCTGACAGCGGAGGCCTCGTCAGCATTCCAGATGAGAGCTGTTTGCCACTGACCAGCTTATGGAAATTACAGTACGGAATTTAAAAAGATGAGCATTTCATTTCCAATGCAAATGTCACTGCTTTATTTTAATTGCATCTTGGAAGATTAGCTTTACAGGGGTAGTACACATGTCCTTTTCCTCCTATATTTAACTTACACATGTACAGACTTCTTCACACTTAATAGTAAACAACAAAGAGTAGATAGAAGTACAATATATTAGTGTCTTATGCCGATTCAAATTTTATGAGACCAATCTTTGGCTCCTTACTTATGCGTTACATGTTTAAAATTGCAAAGAGCATGAGCAAAGGCTATGTTTCTCTCAGAGAAAAAATCCAGTCGTCACAATATTCTGCTACAGAAAACTCAAATAAGAATATATTCACAGTCAATAACCACTTTTTGCAAACTTCCCAGCATACCGAAGTGAGGCAAGTTTGTGCATGGTATTTTAGTAGTAGAATTTCATCACAGAAACATAAATATAAATGTCACAAGCTTAAACATCAGCAGACTTTCTAGACAGATAGGAAAAAAAGAATAAATATTCCTTCAAGCACTCATGGTTTTTTGGATTTGAAATGGGGATGAAGCACAACTTGAACCATCAGATGCATGGCACCTCACTGGTTTATGCTGGCCTTTGAGAAAGTCCTGAAGTGGTTTTTTTTACCATCCTAAAACCCTCTCACGTACCCAGCCAGTTGTTGGCACGCAGCGGGTTTGGGGGATATCATATGGGTTCATCTTGCAGAAGGGGCTCAACCTCCTTGTAAAATTAAGCTGGAAGACGATTAAGAGGAAGAGATCCCCAAAACAAGCTGGGACACCCCATCGTGCCTGTGTGAGGAAAGGTGTTAGGGGGAATGGGGGAAAGGCAGCCATTTATCAAGCAGAAACAGCTCCTCAAGGAAACTTGATCCCCAACGTGAAGGTTAGTGCTCCACAATTCCCAGACAAGTTCAATTATTAAAAGTGTGGCCTAAATAAACCACATCCCTCCACCTTATGTTCTCCTTTCAGGTCCAGGACAATGGGGCCTGTGTGGTGGGCACAGCATAAATGTCACTGGTTTTCATACAATACTTAAAAAAATGTACAAGGTTTTTGCTCCAAAGGACAAGTCAGGTGTTGAATATTTTGAAAGGCAGTAATACTGCCAAATTTAATAACAAGAATTTAGAAGTGATCTAGCTATTTCTACTCAGAAAAATGGAGTATGGAACAATAAGTTTTATTGCACTTATAGATATTAAAGCAGAATTTTAAGGCCATTAGCTTCCAACATAAGAAAATGCCTGAGTGTTTTTTTTTCTGTGATGTACCTCAGCCAAATAATGATTAAGTTTGTAGAATAGTATTTTTTCAGCACAAATCTCACAAGGCTTTTAAGGAGAGCTAGGAAAGGAACAGCAGAGGAGATGATAGATCTTTTCATCACCAGACTGCCTGACCTGTCCTTTTGTGGGAGGCAGCCTTAGGGATGCGATGCCATTCATCTGCTGCTCCAGGCACCAGCAGTGACACCGAGGGCACCCGGTTCCTCCTTTGTCTCCCACGAACCCCATCAGGTGTTTTCTGTCTCCTGCCATCATGCCACTGAAGATTTCCTCAAACCTTCCTGCAAATCTTCAGCAGCGTCAGCACTCCACCACCATACAGTCCCATCGTGGGAGATTCTGGGTCTCCCACAATGGGACTTTAGCTCAAAATGCTAAATGTATAGCAGCTCGGATGTCCATATGGACACACGTCTTGTATGAAATGTCCAGAAGGCTGCAATCATCAGCAATTTCAGTAGCTTTCTGCCCACCCCCTCTGAGCCACAGGGCTGGTGACAACATCATTCCTGCATTCTTACTAGCACAAGGAGTTGTAACCACCTTTCAACTAAGGCTTCAGCAACTCTCAGCTCCCTTTTAAAGAAGTATAAAACATCTCTGTGCAGTTATTGTACCTTCTAGTGGAAAGGTAGGATGTATTTCATCTTGTATTTCATATCTAGCTTTTAGGCTTACAAAATTAAGCTCCCTTGCCTTCCCTGTCCTGCCCCGCCCTGCCCTGTTTTTTGTTCTCTTTTATTTTTTGGCAGGGAAGCTCCAGATCATGTTGAACTCAAAGGATGAAAACCACAAGAACGTAAGAAAATCATGACAATCTTTGTTTAAATCACAGCTGTATGATGCCAAAAATATTTGCTCCTGGTATTTATTCCCAATTGTCAAAATCATTGCAAATAGCAGTCCATCTGAAACACATGGATTTAGTCACTGGCAGAGAGCAAAGCAAGAGCCTTGTGAGCTGTACAAAGCACGCCACATTAACGATTATCCACTTGCATTGCCTCAAAAATTATTTATATTCATCTCTGCTTCAAAGACACGAGACAAGATGCTGATAAACTGAATAACAATTATCTGACCCGCTATGCAAACAATATGAGTGATTCAATTAAACTAACATTTGAGATTGGCTGTACTGGCCATTTATTTTTGGCGGCGCTCAACAACAGATGAAACTGAAGTGAAATTCATTGAAGACAAATATTGATTACTCTGCCTTACACCACCATTTGTCCTGGAATGTCGCAGTCACATAAGAAATTAAATTCCTGCTTGTTCTTTGTTTTCTCTGAATCTGAAACAGGTAATTCTGAAATAAATTATTATAGTTAAAGATTGTGGTATATTTAACACTGAGAATGGAATTGTCTGTCAGGTTTATTGCAAAATCCATTCCCAACCAACTCAGATGATCCTGACGATATCAAGCAGAAAAATACAGACAATGCCAAGTGAATGAACTATCCAAACCAGCCCTCCTATACTCTGTTTGCCTCTGTTTTTCAAGGAGACCCTTCTGATCAGTGCAGAGACAGCAAGGACGATCTTTATTTTTTGTGTTGTGTGAGCCTGGGCTGCCAAGCTGTGGCACGGCTGGGCTCTCTGCTGAACCTGGGTGCAACAAGTCTCAGGAGCTTGACTTGAGCACGGGGAGCCCGTCAGTCCCAAAACTTCGATTTTTAATTCTTGCACTGAATCACTCACTGTTCTGCAACAGGAAAACACTTTAAAAGGTGCTTAGCTGTAAGCACATATGTGGGCTTCATAGCCTTAAATCAGATTGTTCGTGTAGGTGCAGTTCAATATTTGCCTAAAAGCTTTGCTCCAAAGAGATGGATTTAGAAACATTAGCTGTATAAGCACTGTAATAACAGAGTCCCTGTATCCTATCTGATTGCCTTCAGAGCTTTAATATTTCAAATGCCAGCCTTTAGTGTTTGAGAATAACCCAGCACGTGGTTTATATAAATGACCCAGAGAAGCTGTACTGCATGACATATCAACTCTTTTTTTCCACACAAGCAAACAGCTGAAAGGGTGAACCCCCACCTACTTTTGCATGAACTTTTGTCATGAGGCTGGATCTCCAAGACAACAGAGAACTCTGAATCTAATGAAAAAAATGTTTTCTGCACTTCCTTTTACCCTTTCTGTACTGTTCTGAAAAAAAAAATTCTTTTAATAAATAGAACTGTATTCTTCCACTGTAAAAATACTGCCACAGGAATCAAGTAGATTTACCAGTGCCATGTATTCTCATGTAAACAGCAGCAAAACAAAAGATTAAATTCTCCCCTCAACTGCCTGGTTTTGCTCAATTAAGATTTGAACCATATTGTCACAACCTGTTTTTCTTTTTACTGGGTGTTTATCTTGCAAGCATTCTTATATCAGTACTGAAAAACATTCTTGAGATGACAAACTGAAAAAGAGATTAGAAGTACTAATCTCAACTTCTTTCTCAACAGCAAAAATGCAACATGGCAAAAGAGGAAATTTAATTACTAATAACGACCACGTCACGCAAAAAAACCCAACCAACCAATCAAAAAAGACCAAAAAACCCCAAACCCTCTGTTTTTTGTGTCAGAAAATGCTCTCTTGCTGGAGATAAATATTGTCTTGTATTTCATGTGCTGCTATTCCTTTTTAATTCTTCCAGAACTAAATATTCAGGTCGGGCAGCACAGGAAGATGCGTTGCCAATGGCAGAGGAAGCAAAAGCACAAACCTGAAGTACTGGGAAACTCACTACCCTCATTCTCAGAAGGAAAACCAGAACGCAAAAGTAGTTGGTGACTTCCCCCTGCTGGCAGTGAAGAGACCCATCTGTCTCCCAGCTCTGATTATTGCTATCCAAAATGTTATTGACAGCCTGAAGAGGCACATCTGGGCTCCTGGTACACGTTCTCCTTCATGCAAAGACAACTGCTAGCTCCAGAGTGAGCCTAAGCAGACCACGAGTACAGAGCTCTGGGAGCAGCAAGGGTTACTCTCCTCAGCCCTCCCAGGAAAAAAAAATCAGGGTTCAAAGAGGGACAAACACAGCCTGAGGGTAAATATGGCCACGCCAATAACGTCAGCGCGGGGCTTTGCTTTCCTTAACCGTGGGGTGATATTCTGTGAACTACTGAGTGAGGATGGACTTCCCCAAAAGAAGAGGAGGAAGAGTACCTTTGCAGATTTGCAAATGCAGTGGGGAATGTTCTAAATTAGGATTGAGGGGAGAGGAAGCAAATTCCTCCAGGTAAGTATAAGGAAGCTTAAAAGGTAGCAGGACAAAGTTTGGCACAACAGAATCAAAAGGGAGAGAAACTGCGATAGTGCACCAGCTGCTGATCAGAAATGCCTTTATTCCAGCGCAAGAGACGTGGGAAGTAAACGTCAGAAGTAGAAAGTCCTCATACATAATCCAAACCAGGATTTAAATGGTAGAGAAAATTTGATGGGCTATTTTTCTATGCCAGGAATATTAATATGAAAGAAACAGCTTAAATTCATCTAAACATGCTTGTTGGCTACTAACAGATAAGTTAAGAAGTAATGGTCTTATGTTGTGACAGGAAAAGGGGGGTTGGAAGTGTAACAAAAACCTGGGCATGCTGTGGGCTCTTCAGCATCAGGAATGTTTGAGAACATTTCCAACATCTGTCAAGAATAGCAAAGACAAAACTGATGCTGTCAGAGGCAGCAAGTAGATAAGACAAACTCCTGCAGTCTCTTCCAGCCAACATCTCTGTGATTTTCTGATCCCCATGTAAAACTAAAGTGTGATTAAATTGTTCAAAGAAGCACCAGAAGTATTCAGAAAACAGAAATTTTATTTGGTGAAAAAAATCCAGCTCTGATATTTTTTTCTTTTCCTACCAGATGGAAACCAAATTCACAAGATAAAAAGAGTCACTTCATTCATGAGCTGATTACCCAGCCGGTGGGGAACTTGTGTAAGGCTACACGCAGCTCAGGAAAAGGGTCTACTTTGTCCGGTTTGGGGCAAGGTCTTTTTTGTCATGATTAAATCATCCTACTTTATTAAATGACCAAAGAACCCCTACCTGGCCCTTCAGTCTCCCAATACTGTGTCTGTTTTCAGATGGATTTTTTGACCAGATATTCTGTCTAGGGCCTGAAGACAACTATTGCAGCTGCTGTTGTTTTTGCCATCTAAATAGATGCAGTATAGCAAAAGTTCTGGTTTCTCTCAACTGATGTTTTCTGATACGTAAAGTTTCATTTGAGAATTTCTGTTCCACTCCAGGAGGAGCATAATATGCTTTTTTGAGTCTATTTCAATGTCTTGTGACTTTAGCGTAATAGTATAGGCTAAAGTGTAACACTCTGCACTCTTCCTTTGCTCAACGGTGAAGAGATTTCTTTGCAGCTCAGATTAGTTTAGTAGTAAGGAGTGTCAAACCTTTCCTCCAGATCTTCAGAAGAAAATACAGTTTCTACAGACTCTGAGTAACTGACTTCAGCAGTTTGCCTTCTGCAGAAGACATTAACTTCTATGGAAATGTGATAATCATCCTCTGAGGCTTGCATGTAATGATTACCAAGTTGTATGCTTGTAACATGAGTGAAGAGAAATGATTCATGTGTCTGTGAGTTGTTATAAAAGCACACAAGGTCAATCAATCTTCTCAATTCATCTATTTTTGATAATAGGTTTCATGCTGCAATATTTAGCTAGCCGATCTTTTGATTTCTGAAAACATAACTCAACCTCTGCCTTTTTTAAATCATGCTTAAATTTCTTCTGTGCTCAGTATGAAAAAATATTTTTATTTGGATCTACATTCTCTCATACCAGTTTAGAAATGTGTCCCCAATATGATGGTGACATATATTCCTATGTTGCTATTTCTCTGGCCCCAAAGCACTTTGCAAATTATTGAGGTGCTGGATGCTATGGGAATTGACTTAATCAGGATATAGAAGAGGCGTTGTGAATGCTGCAGGCTTAGATGGGGGCTGCATTGTGATTATTTCACTGGCACTGAAATTCAGCTCCATATGGAAGGAAATGCAGTAAGTTTGCTGTTTAAAACAGAAAAGGAACATCATGTGCAGCCATAACAAAAGCATCCTTCCGTACAAACAAATGTATCAACAACCATAACAAGACAGTTCAGGGTTTAGCTCGCGAAAGAACTGCTTGTTGAATCTGAATCCAAAAAAGATGACATTTTGTTATTGGAAATTTCAAAGAATTTGGAACCACCTGACAATTTCCTTTTGTTGAACGTGCACAGACAGTAAATTCAGTACTGGGGGTTGCTGACATATGTTCCTCACTTCTAGAGAAATTTTACAAATAGTATTTTAATACTTTCTACAGGGTTTTTTGAGAATCCTTCCATGCCTGCCTATCTCAATAAAACATGCCTTGGTTCCTTCTAGGCTGGCCTGCAGCTATGTGATATGTTTGGGCATGAAGCATTCAGTATTTAGGAAACTGAACCTAGGGACAAGGTCATTTGGTATATCTTACCTGCAAATACACCATAGCCATCTTCCATTCCTACCAGCAGCTGTCCGTTGGTTACTGAATCAAATTCAAGTTGAGTTGCCTGTGTTCAAAGACTCAGGGACTAACAGTAGGTTTAACAAAGGTCTGAATATAGTTTTCCTTGCAGGTGGTAAAATAAAGATTAGCTAGTTAAATACTTCTGATTTAATTAGGATCATCTTTCTATATGATCACACAAGTGTGATAAAAGTTACTATATAAAATATCATATGTTTGCACTGCAAAACCAGGAAGAAATACTTCACATTCTTAAGAATACCATATAAATATTCTAGCAAAAGTGTACTGATACTTTGTTAGCATAGTCAGAATCCCAATAGTTTAATAAAGACAAGATGGATGCTGAATATTTGCGATGTCTTCTTTTGAAAACAGTTAATTCTCTAACTAAACCCTCAGACAGATTTATCTCCAAGCTATCTAATACATATATCCTTTCATGGTATACCTTAGCTTCTAATGTTTTTACCCAAAATGTGGAAGCTAACTGTCTCCAGCCCTACTTTCATGCCTCTCCTCAGAGAGTAACTCTTTAGCTCCAGATTACATACTATAATTGGCAGAAACTAGGCTATAGATTTAAATATAAACTAAGATCACAAGCAAATCTAAAAACAGAAAGTCTCTATTCTTATGTCTATGCTACTATGCTTTCACTCTGCTCTTTTCTTTTTTCTGCAATGTAAAAAAAGACTTCTTCATATGATGCTTAGTCTCAAAAACACTTTCTAACAACATCTCATGTACGTTAAAAGTAAATCCCTCACTGGATTCACACACCTGTCTCCTTACTGTATTTGGGTCACATTATAGCCATCCTTATTTAAGACAGGCATGATGACAGCTATTGCAGAAATATCTTTGTGTGAATAATAATAATAATAATAATAATAATAATAATAATATGTGGACTTTTCCTCTAAATCCCAGACCTCATTTGCCAGGAGGAAACAGGGTCACTACTTTATTTCAAATTAGGCATTTAAGATTTACATGTGTAGCACACATGCCATGTATCATTCCCCACCACTCTGAAGGAAAAAAGATTTATTATTTATGTATCTTAGCTGTAGTTTTCTGTAAGTAAATGCCTATTGGGAATTTACAGATTAGCTTCCTGTTTTAGAACATTTTTACTGTGTTGTGTTATGTTAAGAAGGAAACTGTTCCAAGTAAAAAAGTTAACAACTCGAACAGTGATAA
The DNA here is from genome assembly GCF_000737465.1 of Haliaeetus leucocephalus. Lineage (NCBI taxonomy): Eukaryota > Metazoa > Chordata > Aves > Accipitriformes > Accipitridae > Haliaeetus > Haliaeetus leucocephalus. The sequence continues at coordinate 7,204,039 of NW_010972631.1, forward strand.
CTTAGAAACTAATTTTCCAATTATAGTGCTGATTCTAATGTGATCAATGGAGGCATTTACAGCTCATAGCTATTTCAGAAGACGTGTGTTTCAGTATGACATGTGCTTTGACAGCCATTTGATTCTTGTCATTACTTTTTCTGTTGGGCTGGAGGGGAAAATATGTACAAGGGTTTAAGTTGTGCCCTCAGTAAGTAGGGGAGTATATATATATATATATATATATATATATATATATATATATATATATACAGGCTTCCACAAAATTCACAGCATTGTAAGTATTATGTACCCACTGCCAGGGTTTGAATTTGGCTTGGGCACAATATGGAGGAGACACCTAACACTAAGATTTCATATTGAAGTGTCTTGGCTTTACTATACCATCAAAACCCAAAATCTAAACATTATCTTCCAGGGTCCATGTCTTCATTGCAGCCAGGGTGCTGGGAGACGGTGGACAAAGAGGCATGGAGAAGGTTAACCTGGGAAGCCATGTCCTGGGCAGGTTTTTGCCCAGCAGGAGCACAGGTCTCACTCACCATCCCGCAGGGATTTCGGCTGGAGAATTGACCGACTACCTGCCTCACAGGATTTCATCTCAGAACCACTTGAAATATTGGCAACAGTACCGCAGACTCAGATTGCAGAGGACTGGGTCTTTAATGAGGACTGGTACTCATGTTAATGTATGTCGCCTATCTTCACTACAAAGGTTTCAATTTTTGTATCAGTGATTCACATACATGCCCACCCAGTCAGCTAGTGTGCTGTTAGTGCAGCTTTACTGAAGTCAATAAAGATAAATTGATCTAAACCAAATGATCTTAATTAATTTAATCCATCAGACGGTATGATTCACCTGTATTTAAATTAAAAGTATTTATATGTGACAAGGAAAAGCAATGAGCTTCAATTATTTTAAAAGTTCTTTCTGTCCTTCTTTGGAAGAACCGTATTTTATACAATATCCTTCCATCATAATTTTTTTTTTTAATAACCTCTCATTTGCTAAATGCCTGCTGTTCCAGCCTCGGTTGTCGTCTTCACATAATTTTCAAAACATGTCAAACTGACATTGTTTCTGATGGAGACAAATGTCCACCTGGGGCTGCAATGAGATCATTGAAGTCATTTCTACTTGTGACCTAAGCAGAAAAACACATTAACTTGCCATTTTTATTATTCCAAGTTTCATTTTCTACAGGCAACATTTATGTGGTCTCAGTGAGAGGGTATTAAAGTTCAAAGATCAAGTTAGGACCACAGGAATCGAATATAAGTGACCTTCCACTTCCTCTCAACTGAAAACGGACCTTTGTGGAATAACACAGAAAAATGTGAGAGACCATCAATGTGTACTGTGTAGAGTGCTTGTGGGCTTCATGGAGGACATACCATGAATTAAATTTTACTCACAATTATGATATTTATGCTGTAAAATTTTGCAGTCTTGCATATTTTAGCATTTGTGCTTAATTTTAACCTCATCTTAACCTCTTTTAATATCATACGCTATAGAAAATATATGTCCAGTTCTGTGCCATAGAAAACCTGAATTCTGTATGCCATAGAACTATTTTGCATGCTTGTTCCCACACTCCCGTGGAGGAATGAATACTCCTTCTGCCTGAAATATAACTGAGAACAATCAGAGACGTTCAAGACAAAGTCCCATCAGTCAAGCAGAAGACAAATGTTGCTCACTCAGGAAATAAATTAAATATAACCATACTATGTCCGTCTCACTGTGACCCCAGCAAGATCCTCCAAAGCTGCCTTACTCCCACAGTCTGAGCAGCACCCACACCTAAAATCCCCATTCCTCTGCTTTGTTTCTCTTCCCCTTTCACCTTTGATAGCCTTCATCTCTCAGGAATTCCTTATGAAAAAGTCATGGGCTTGAGCTTCCAGTCAAAGACCTAGGAAATTAAATCATCTGGGTGCTCAGCGAGGCAGTGAGTTCAACAGATGGACTTAAAGAAGTAAGAGGTCATTGGGTCTACAGAGGGCAGAAGGGAAGGAAAAAAAATGCAGTAGCATTTCACAAGTGGCAAATTACCATTAACCTCAAAAAAGCTCTTTGGGAGTTGTCCAAAGCCAAGTCCTTCTCTGAAAACTGTGTGACTGGGCAGCTGCTTGCTCATGCCTTTCCCTCATACAGCTCACTCACTACTGGCTGCCCTGAGGAAGGGAAAAAACCTGAATTTTGGAGGCCCTCAGCAGCCTGCCCCGTTTGAGGCTTCAGGGAGGGGAGAGCCTCGCTGCCCCGCTCCCATCCTGATAAACTCTTTGCTATTCCTGCTCAGAGCTGCTGCTCCTGGTTGCTCCCCTTCACCAGTTCCCCACCAATACTCTCTAGCTGAGTTTTTCTGGTATTCCTGCAAATCATATTTGCTTCGAACCACCCTCACTGGCCATTTACCGTCATTTAAATTAGTCAGGTTCACCACACTGCTTTAACATCTACTCCGTTGGCCGGACTCCTGCTCCGCTGCTACCCTGGCTTGCTGAGCCATTCCTTCAGAAGCCTCCGGCAATATTTCAGCTCCTGAGAAAGGAAGCACTGATAGGCATGATCCATTCAGCACCCATGTCACAGTTGACATGTCCAGTGTGGAGTATTTTCTCTTTTTTTTCCAAAAAAATAATTCTCAGAATTCTTTGTGCAGTTTTTCTTCAGGCCAGGCTGCAGCCGTAGATCACACTGCAAACCCTCACCCCCTGGAAATTGTTTGCCTATGCTTTTCACAACCTGATTATGAATGACATCATATCATTCCCTCAACTTTATAACAGAACTGTTTTTAATAGAAGTGTCACATGTCATTGCCGAGCTGTGGCTTGTTTCTGGCTGTGTACTGGCCCGCTCTAGCCGTCCCCCCCCGCTCCCTGTTTTTCACCATTGCCCTCAGCACCCGTGGGAAAACTGTTTTTCCAGCCTCTGGGTAGCAACAGCTCTTCTCGCTCAGGCTTCAGTCCACCAGCCTGCACAGTGACACGATATAATAGAATAACTCCACTACTGTTGCTACAGTTAGTCTAGACTTTCACCAGTGCATTAAAAAAAAATAAAAACTGGCCTAGAGAGAGTTTGAGATGCTGGGTTAGATGCGCATTGCCAGCCTAATATAGAGCTGTAGTACAAAAACTTAAGGCTTGGTTTGCTATGCTCCAGTTTTAGAGTAGAAGAAAACCTGATCTAAGTTCTACTGCTGCTGTCTATCACACAGAAGAGCTTACTGACCCATGGATAGTGAATTTAATGGGTTGCAGAAGCAGTTCTTAGTGCCTGGTGTAGGCAATCTGCAGATCCTGCTCTCGCTGTGAGGCAAAATAGTTAACGGAACTTCAGTGGTTATAGTTTCAGGTTCATCCAAACCACCCTTTAGACTGTCCTCCCAGTGAAATTAGTTTGGCAATTTTTATTGTTTCTAAGTTGCAAATGTAGAGAACATGCAGAAGGGAAAAAAAGTCTATGCCCTCTGTCTCTATTTTTCTTCTGACTTATGTTTGCAGGCATTTGTTCTTTAATTCCTTATGTAGTAAAAGAAACACCAAATGAGTTCCCAAACAGAGTACATGGAGCTTTTGAAACCTATATGCATAAAAATAATGATTTATGGTTTGACACTGTAGCAGACTTATCTGAAAATGGTTTCTATTAAAAGAAAATCTGCGTTACTAAAAATAAGTCTCTTCTGAAGTGAGCAAAGAAAAGAGTTGATGTGGGAGGGAAACCAAAAGCAAACAACAAAAGGAAATGAAAGCCTGGGAAAATAAAACAAATTAAACCAAAACAATCAGGTTCAAGTTTCCAGAGTCGCAGTCTGGATTATTGCTATTATTGTTCTTGAATTTCAGTTTCAGGAATGTTTGACTGGTTAAGTGGTTTCTGCATTTCCCCTCATTAACTTGATTTTTAAAAAGTTCATGAGAACATCTTTCTCTCCACTTCATCTTGATTAGCTCGTGCTTCATCTCTGTCCCAGCTGTGATGTGCTAAACCATGCTTTGGTGTCCAAATATCAACACCAATTTGAAAGTCCCAGCTCCGAGACAATACTCATTGTCTCAAACCGTATCACTAGTTCACTTAACTGCGTAGTTAAGAGTAAGGAAAACGGAAACTTGCCTGGATTTGAAGATGGGGGAAAATAACTACTTTGAGCAGATAAGCAAAAAGCAAGATTGGTTGAGAACCACTGTGAAAAGGTAAAAAAAATCCCCTGTAAACTTATTGTAACATCTCTACTCTCAGTATAATGAACTTCCATGGCCCAGTTCCATTGACTTGTGTAAACAAAGGGAAAATGCCTGCAAAATAGTGTAGAACTTCTACATATAAGTGTGAGAGTCTCTTCTGCATTTTTTGCCACTTTTCTTGTTTTGATTCCTCAATAATCCATTTCTGGAAGAAGAATCAATTTGTGGATATAATATTTGAAACTGTGGGATGGAAAATCTTGGTTTTGTCTTCGTTAGTCAATCGATTCATCTCTAGCAGTATTCCGAAGCCATTTCACCAAAGGTTAGAGCTGCATATGCTGCAAATTTAGAAGGCAGAGCAGCCCTGTCTGTAAGGTCTGGCCCAAAACAAGTAAAACTCCAATATTGTGGCTTTTATTGTGGAATAATACTAATACAAAACAAAATCTTGAGCCTCATGAGAACTTTAGTGGACAATACTAACTATTTTTTTAATAGTAATTGCAATTAAATTTTGAAGAAATGACTGATATTTTCTAAGGAAGATTTAAATAAGACAATGGTGCTCTTTTCATTCTTACTTTTATACTCAGGTAACTTTTATGTTCCTTTTACCAAGGAAAGTGTTTCATTTATGCCAAAATGAAAATGAACTCTGTCATGTGCACAGCCTTCCTTCTCTTTGAATTTGAAAAAGAAGAACATATTTACATTCCTCAGAGAGGTTAAATTACATTACAAAAGTGTCATGACCATTTAATATATTTATATTGAGCTGCAGTTTCTAGTGGCTTGGATATTGCTACTGCTGTTCTCTGTAGGCAAAATAAATGCATTCGGGGCTGAGGACTGCCACAGAGATTTACTGTTCTCCTAGAGTGTATCTTTTGCTGTTTTCACAAGAAAAAAAAAAAAAGCATACACATATCAATGCTTGTTGCTGTACATAATGTGCAATATGTCATTCTGGCATAGTAAAGTTATAGAACCATGCAAATCACAAGGTTCATATACACTTATAATATGTCCAGAAATCAAGCACTACATTATGCACATCAGATGGATTTGTTCACATGGGTCACAGAAACAAGAAAACAGGGTTGGAGCAGTGGGAGGAGATGTTTAGGTAAAAAGGTGAAAAAGAGGTATGGAAAAGGAAAGTAGCAGAGACTGTGCTGCAATAAAATGGATAATAGGACTGTATATGCCATTCGAGCCTCAAAATATCCATCCAAAGATTTTGTGGGGCAGCAAGTGGATGTGAATACATAGGCTTGTTTATGTAAGGATCTTCCAGATTCTTGCACTTTCAGGGCTTCCCCTATTTGGCTGGTCTTTCACACCCTGTACTCAAAGGCTCTAATTTCAAGTACCACTTCACTGCCCCAGGCATGGGCTGGCACCCTTGAGTTATACAGCTCTTCCAAGGAGCCAGGCATCCTTTGGACACCCAAGAAGGCACCTGGGTGCACTGGGAGCTGGAGTAAAGCATCCCAGTGTTCACTTTCTCTTCCAGACAAGGAGCGCTCCAGACCTGCTGTCAGTTCTCTTCAGTGACCTTCAACAGTTTCCAAATCCATCGGTCTTAATGCGGCATCTCTTAAGCCTGGGAAAACGAATGGAAGTCACTGAATATTAGTGATGAGGCAGGACATCAGAAGAAAGACTTCTCCCCTTCCCCAAAAACCAGAGTAGAAGAGAAACTGGGGGACAGGTAAAGAAGCAAAGAGGCAGTCAACATGAAACTGAAAGTCCTCTGGGGAAAAAAAGAGACTTCCGTCAACAAGAATATAAGTTAAAAGGTTTCCACAGTGGTAGAGGCTCAGAAATTTTTCCAGTTGCCTCTCAGCAATTTTACAAGCCAAAAAGAAGTGCCCAATAATACCAGCATGAAAAGATGATCCTTTTTATTTTCTCTTTTATGAAAATAAAGGTTTGAGTGTTACAGTTTCAACTATTCCTTGCATGGAATAAGCTACAGGGAAGATACACAGGCAAAAGTCTATTATGCACTCAGGAAAAGGTAGGCAAATAGAGATCATCTATTTTTAGTCAGCACCTTTAAGAACAAGAAAGCACTGCATGTAAAATCTAGTTTCTATTTAATGTTGTTGAAAGATGCCTCCTGCAAAATTTGAAGCATTAATTTTGAGAAAAATTCTGTTGAGAGGCTGTGTTTCTAAATCTAGACTTACCTACATCATTTATCATCAAAGATTGTTGCCTTAAAAGTACGAATTCTGCTTATTCCCACCTGAAGCCATCAGTTTGTTTGCAACATCACACTTTGTTGCCATGGAGCCATCTGCTATAGCACAGAAAGGTATTTGAGCTTGTGATGGGCTGACTACAGAAAGTTCCGCCCTTTAATTCAGTTTGGATAAATACCAACATTCAGATGTTAAATTATGCAAATCTTTTCTCAGTTAACTAACTTTTCAGAAATTGCTTGCTCTCTCCCTTTGACCCTTCATCATTTTCTCCTTCCCTACAATCCTTCATTCATGCCAGCACCCTGTAAGACAGCAGCGTGCTGCAGTGCCTCCTCCCTAATTTGTCATCTCACCACAAGCTGCCCACACTTGGACGGCTCCCAAAAGCTCTGTGAGCCCTTTCTTCTTTCACTGCTCGGATCCCGTACGATGCCAGGAATTTTATGTACCCTCAGAAGTATCTTCCTGTAATTAGTTATAGTTTGTCTTATTAGAGGCAGCCACAGCATTATAAGCACTGACTATTTAATCATGACTTTTGTGGCATTTACTATCACTAAAGACCCAACTACTTGAATGCAATGATTGCAAATGAGTCCCTGATGTCATTAAAAGGTCGTTGCACTTCTAAGTCTATGATTTCAAAGAGAATCTGAACGGTATGAGCATGTGCCCTCTGAAAGGCTCAGTAGTCAAAGATAATTTTTTTTAATATAATCCAAAATATCTTTCATTTTAAAAGCCTCATGGTTTTGGGGTTGTGTGTCCTAATATTTTTTTTTTTAATCTCCAGCACTGAACATGCTATGGTCAGATTTGGATCAAAAGGAGGTTAGCAGCAGGACCACAACTTATATTTAATATCGCCAAGAATGTTGCAAGAGATGAAAACATAGCCTACAGCAATGCACGCAGGGTGAGTGTAGGACTACTATGGAATCGCTAGGCTGCACAGTCTACTGGAGAGTCAGAGAAAGGAAAGGAAAAAGTTAAACAAAAATGGACTTTGCTGGAATCAGAAAAAGCAAGGAGCAGAAGGGATCTGCTTCCATGAAGACTTATCTGATGTTTAATTAAGAGCTAAACTATGTTGAAGGTTTTATGTAAAGATTGATGACATCAACAGATGAATACTGAAAGCAATAAAGATCTTAGATCATTTTTTGTGCTTGTGCATCATTTATAGCTCATGCTATCCTACCAAAATCATCAGCATGTTCAAGCAGATGTTTGGGAAAAATTTTACAGAAATATCACCACAATATGCAACAGTGGGACTATGGAGATCAATATAAATGGAAAGGAAAGAAAGAGCCCTAAATGTCAGTACATTTCAGTGACTGCAAACTCCTTGCAAAAGGATCTTTAAGTGGAAGCAGCCCACTGTTTTCTCATGCTTTTATTTTTTTTTTTTTCCTTTTCTTAAAACAATCATTCAACATTATAAAACTTCTGAAATAGTTTCATTAAAAGCTCCATAACAGACAGTACAGAAATGAACCTGATTTTCATTAGACATATGCTGTTGCCCTTTCAAAGGATGATTTTTTTGCTTTCATCAGCAACCAAAGAACAGCATTATGGATAAAAGAAAGAGGTTATACTATTTTTCTGCTAACTTTCATAGGTATCTGGTGCACATCAAGGGAAAATAGCTCTATAAAATGTTTGGGTTTTTTCTTTTCATAAACCAGACAAGATATTTTCTCATCAAGTTTGCAACATATGCATGCTGTTCCAACAAGTTTAGATATACGTTAATTCTAAATCTTATCCTCTGCCAATGGCAGTAAGATCACGATAGACCTAAAGGAAATGTAGAAAGTGGCTAAACCAGGAAATGTAAACAAAATGCTCCAACACATACTGCTCAGCCCCACAAGCCAGAAAACTCAACTTTTTTTCATCTTTTCTGCTGAACTATTGCTCTATTTAAAGAAAATTGACTAGATTTCAACTTTGTACTCCACGTGGTGGATCTTTGTGTCAGTATTAGACAAGAATTTGGTTTCAAGACAATTATTTCCAGAATCTGGAATTATTCCTCACTGTACTTCTGGGACAAAAAGATAACGTACAGAACAAGACACTGTCATGAACAGCAGTTTGTTTCTTATTAAAATGACTTGGACCTAACTCCTCTGACATTTTGTTTTCACTAATAACTTTCACCGGATGAATGTTTTTTCCAGCTTTTCATCCCCAGTGTTGACATGTCTCACATCTGTGAGCAGTCCTTTTTGACCCATCTTCACTTCTTCTCATATATTATACTCATATTTTCCCAAAAGCTAGCTTGTGTCTGAATCGTGGTTTCTTTCAAAATAATCTGGCTTACTTTCATACTTATACGTTCCATTATTTTATTGTGTGAAAGGACAAATAAATGTATCTGCATTTATATGAGACAGACTTCACTGAAATTCAAAATTGTTTTAAAATTGTTAACGAAAAATGGGGAAATCATTAAACAATGCACACTTTTGCAGTTTCTTTAAAACTGGTTGTTAGATTTTTAATATATAATCAAAGTCTAACTACAGAGAATTTATTTGTACTCTCCCATCAGCTATTTATAAACATCGATGAGATCCCCCACGAGCCTTCTCTTTAATCCTTTTCTCTCTCTCTCTCTGGGTAACAGAGAATTTGAAATGGAAATTCCTGCTGTGCTGGAATTATGAATGATTTGTGAAATAGGCAAAGGCAGCCGTTCCTGCTTCTTATAAAATGTGCATCTGTACTTGTTGCTCTTAGATCCTAATTTTTAATTATGTGCTGATTTCTGCCTATATTGCAGATTTACAGAATTCTATTGTCAGCTGAGTTATGACCTCAAAACTTAAGGTGTCATTAATGTGTTTCATTGCAATGAAGGTCTTGCTTCCTACATCGTTTAAACATATGACAGTGATAGGGTTTCTGTTTCAGGAGACCTGCTGTTTCCCAAACAAAAAAATATCTCCCCTTAGGGACTTGTTTGTGTTTTATATGTGTGTGTGCAACCTGTAACCTTTCTAAGAAACATTTAAATGGCATTAAAAAATTTAAAAAAAAAAACCCAACTTTTTGGAAATCTGTCATTTGCAAAACAGTTAAGAAAGGTGGAATATATTTACTGGAGGTTTGAGCCCATTCCAAATGCTGCCACATATAAATGCAGATAATTAATTGTTAAATCCAGTGACCTACTGGCCATTAGGATTAGAGTTAAAGATACCATGCCCGTTCAGTATCACCCCGCTTGAATCATGCCTGGCTTCATTCTGGAAAAGTGGCAGAAGCAATGAGGAATAGGGCATGAGGAGACTCATAATAAGGGATTGAAGAATCAGCTGTGATTTTAACATCCCATTTAACAAATTGGAGCAATCCGTCTTCAGCACAGCCTGGGTCAAAAAAGAAGCGCTATGAGGACAGCTTTTTTAACAGGCTTATTTGCTTTTCCAGTGAACCTCATCTTAGTGAGCAGTACAGTTTGGAAGCAAGTAAAGTTCTGTGTATTCTGGAGAGTCTGCAAGAAGAAATCACAGTAAGAAGACTGAAGTTCAGTTTAGTTTCAAGTTTTGCCTTTAGCACACTGATTTTTAATGGATCTCCAGCTTTAAGTGAATCCCAGGCATTGCAAAATATCAAGCAAACAAAAAAAAAAAAAAAGAAAAACCAACCAAAAATGTGTTGAATCACAAAAATTAAACACAGCTAGGATAGATAGCTCTGCTGTTATTTCCATTCCAAGTTTTCTTTGGTTTTTAATATAAAAAACTATTAAAATGCGTAGGCCGGCACAGCTTCTATTTGATTCAGAAGTAAAATTTTTCCTCTTCTTTCTGAAAATCATATGTCTGCTCAATGTAAGTGGGGCAATGATTCCTGTTCTAGTACTCTTCGGTCATGTCTGTTTGCTATGGCAGAGAACCAGACACTGGAACTCAACTGAGTACACTCTTAAAATGTAATAATCTGTTGGATGATTTTTTTTTTTTTTTTTTTTTTTTGCCTGGGACATCTAATAACAATTCCCTAACAGAGATCAGGAGTTAGAATGGGCCACAGGCCATTCCCAAAAGGTAACTCAGACGTGATTTGGAAAGCAAGGGAGTTTAATAGTATGGTCAAACTATGCCAGTTGGCCTCAGGGCCACAATGTGGGCCCTGGGACAGTTAAGCTAATTAGCAGGGAGACTAACCTAAGTGACAATAAAATACAGAGGAGCGTATATATAAATAATACTTCAAGATGCTAAATACAGGCAAGCACTCTTACTGAATTTTTAATACTAAGCAATTACTTTAAATGTTATTATTCAAAAAAGGTTGTCTAGTAGATCAGTTAGATGGAAGGATTGACTTTAGGAAGATTGAATGACTGACGAAATTGCAGTTTAAGTACTACCTTATTTAGAATGCACCTAGTCCCCTTATTGATTCAAAATGCAATACAGAGTTTTAGCATACCCTCTTTGTTTCAACTGTACGGTTGTTTATTTTTGGTTGGGTTTGGCTTACAAGGAATTTTTTTAAAATTTATTTAGTAATAAAGAACTGAAGCCCACTTTGGGCAATGAATTCTTTGTGTTCCACCTCTCCACTTACCCAAAATGAGTATGCCACTCTAGACCTAAGCCACCTACAACCTGCGTGAAAACAGTTTAATTCAGTGGTCATCATGTTTTGTTTTCTTTCTCAGCCTGATAACTTCAGATCGAATTTTTGAGTGATTTATCCTAGTGAATCCAAAGATATTTTAACATGTTAGTTCTGAGCCAAGAAAAGGTCTCCTTATGTTTTGCTTCACTTACTCCTTATACTTCAAGGAGACTTGTGCAATATTAGGCAATAGTTCTGCATATATCAGATATAAGCAGAATGCAAGTGGGGATTTTCACTGTTTAGGACCAAATTCAGTTATGTGGGATGGTTTCCATTTAGAAAGACTTACTGTCCACATTCAGAAAAGAAGGAGGGTTTCAGCTAGGCAGTGTATTCCTGTTACATGTACATTAACTAGCTGCTGGCAACAAGGTGGGGTGGGGGAAAAAATGTCTGAGCTGAACGGGAAGGTACTTCTGAAGCCTCAGATTTCGTGGTGTAAGATAGGATTATGGGATAAGGACCTTGGATTTGAAGGATGAAAGTAAACCTCTAGAATGGAGCATCTGAAGAAGAACGTATGGAGGGAGACTACTCTGGGGAAGTAGAGTAAGTGTGGCAAAGACAGGAGAAGGAGAGGTCTAAAGGCATATCATGAAGCTTAAAGGAGATGAGGAAGTGGGAAAAGAAGGGACAAGCAAATCGACTAAACCTCTGCCAGAAAAGTCCATGCCATTCACATCTTCATGTATTTACTGGGAAAAGCAATGTATGAACAGCCTGTACAATTTCTGTTTTTTCTTTCCCTTTTTAAAATTTTATTTTCTTTTTCCACCCTTAACTGGTATTACAATGATGTCTTCTTTTTCCTGCTTTCCAGCTTTCACGCCTTTCTCCCTCTGCAGATTCATCTGAGGGTTGGTTGTTCTGTGAATGTCAGTTGGATTTCCCTGTCCTTGAATACTCCCATCTAGCATGTTTTCATTGGTTAGACTTAGGAACACGAGGAACAATCCTGAGGAACAACCCATGCCTCTTGTCTGACAAAACAGGCCGGGCACAAAGGTGCCAGAGAAGTCCTCTTATTCCGTAGCAAAACTATTTATCCGCAGTCTGCAGTATTACTTGGTCACGTGTGACTTGTAAAAAATCAGGATTCTGACACAAGTTGGGAAACAGTTTATAAGCACGTGTTTTTACTAACTGTATTCAAGCAAGTACCTGAGAACATTGTTATTTATTACCTTTGCTCTAGGGTACTTTCTACTAAATAACAATTTGAAAATAGTTACAAGAAAAAAAACAGCTTATGGTATCTAATGCTTTTTCTATTAGATCACTGGACAATGGAAAATGAAAACTGATTATGCAATTGTTATTAGCTGCCAAACACACCATTACCGGTAACTGGCTTTCCAAACTATTTTGACAGTTAATATGGGGTTGAGAAATGTCTGATCTAAAATGGACACGGTGCATTTAACCCAAGTAGCCAATGACTCATGGAATGTGTCTTGGATGAAGGAATATGAACTTAGCGTACTCAGAGTAGGCTGTGTTTCAAATTTTACTAAAGATACCCCAATTGGTGAAAGCATAGGAGGGAAGTTATAATCTCAGGATCTTACAAACCTAAATGAAGATCTTTATGTATTTACACAACTGAATATTGTTTCAAGCTAAATTAGAAGGATCCTGTTATTATTAGTTTATACTCAGCCCTAAATTAAAGTATTACCTAAACTTAACTAGACATTCATCTTTATTCATCTTTCACTAAAACGGAATTATTTTCAGCTTGTATCGCTTTCCCCAGACATCACTGCATTCTTCAGTATATACATAAATAGTTCTTTGCACGAATAAACACATCAGGAGGGAGAAATCATTCTCCTCCATGCACATATTTAGGAATAAGTATAATACAACGGCCCGTCTAATGGGCTTATACCTGACCAGATACTTTTATACATTTATCACAAGTGAAAAAGACTGATAGGAAAACAATAAAAACCAGAATCTGATGGAACAGTGAAATTGAGTGAAGTGTATAATACAGTAATACTATGAGTGATGTCAAGTACAGTAAACATCCAAAAAATACCACCAATTTTTAGTCAAAGTCAGAAGAATGAATGTGGAAGAGTGATCCGGAAGCTTCTATAAAGACAACTTAAAGTCCCAAAGCTCTTTTTTTAGGAACAGGGTTTTTTGCTAGTGACTTTTTGATTATTTCATGTCATTAAAAGGAAAAAAAAAAAAAACCAAAACAACAAAAAAAATCCAACCAAAACCCACTCATTTGCCTGTTCTGTTTTGTCACTTCCTTGGGAGATACACAGAATGCCCTAGAGTATTTCCTGGTGAATCTGTGCTATAATAAAAAAATAACCAGGAGCTGATATGAAAGTATAATACTATGAGAACTGAGCAAAGTTTTTCCAATCACAGGAAAGTGTGACTAGAAGAATTTTCTTGGGAAAATGACAAATTTTCTCTATACATTTGCCCTACGACATTAAATATTGAATATATAATTGTACTATTCAAGTTTTTATGTGACTGTGAATTAGGCTATCTCAAGAAACAATCCTAGAGTTCATAAATTCTCCACTAGCTTTCCAAAATTATAATTCTGATCTGAATTAGAACAAGTCAAGAAACATGTCATGTCACAGTATACTTCTCAACTGAATTATTTCATTTAGCAACAATTTAAGTTTGTTATCACTTAAAAACCTGAGTTCTGTGCACTCTTGGAGTTGGAAGTGACTTGCGTTGCGCATCTCCTCCATATCACAGGCAAGTTCTTTCCTGTAAAGGGAAGCCTGAGTACAGCTGTTGGGGTTAATATGCAACCCCAGGACTTTAATCAGGAATTTAATGATCTGGAAGGTTATTCAGCGGAGACAGTAATTTCCTAGTGCTGTGTTCAAAACAAATCTTTCAGGTTTCCCTTCTGTGCCTATTTTTATCATTCCAGCTACCAAAAATCTCCAGTCAATCTAAGTCATCCATTACTCTCTGAAGGGTGTATACACATACTAATACGGTGAAGCTTGTGATACATTTAAAGTAACAGTTTTATTTCCTTAACAGTGGATCAAGAAAGAGGGATTAGGAAGCATTGCTCCTAAAGGAAGCCAGGTATCTGCTACACAGCTTCTTAGCCTTGTTTGAAAAGCATTGGTGTGCTGTTCCTACGTAAATCATGCTAGAAATGCTATATTTGATCCTATTAACATCACTGCTGGCGTGAAGTAAAACACAGGAGATCTGCCATAAAAGTGCATCCCTCAGACAGTTCATGACTGTCATCAGGCCCTTTTCCTTTCCTCCTGAGACAATCCCGCAGTCCATCACACCGGTCGGTTCTGGATGGTGCAGCACCCTACTGGCAGGAGGCGCGATCCTCACCCTTCCTTCTGGCTGAACTCACCATCACTCCGGCAGCTTTGAGCCCTTGCTCCCAAGGGACCAAGCCAACCACGTTCTGAGCAAGGCGAGCCAGTATACAGCTAAACACTACTGTAGGGTCGATATTATTTATTACCTCAAAAGCCAGAAGGACTCGCTATAAAATGAAGAGAAAGCTCTTCTTGACTTTTTTCCTTGCCATCAGCCTGTTCTTCTGTACCCTTTGCATGTACAGCCCGTCATGTTACAGTCAGGCCATTACACTGGATTTCAGGGAGCTGCTTATACCATATATATGCCGTACCTGAATTTGGCTTACGCTCTCCTCCGCAAGCTACAGGGCGAGTGTGGGGAGTGCCAAAAAAAATATTTTTTTTTCTGGCACTAGTAGACAAGGATGAATGAAAAAAATAAATTTAATATAGAAGGAGAAAGCCACTTCTGCTTAATAAGCACTAAAAATAAATAAATATCACCTTTTATAAATGGATTTTCCTTTAAAACTAAGTTTCACCCTTTTCTCAGCCTACTAGTGCAGGAACCATTCCTGGAGTGATACAGAAGGGGTGCCAATTCTTACAGCAAACATGAACATTTTCTCTGTTTCAAAATTCATATCCAATTTTGGCAAGTGAATCAGAATGATCTTTTTAAAGATATTTGGATAAAGATTACTCTACCATATTCACTATGGAAAGAAAAAATATTAGGTGAAGATTTGGAAATCCAAATGTATAATATGGAACACCTGCAAAACCTATCTCTTCATAAATTGTATTAACAGAAATTCTTCATCTCTGTGTCCCTTTTCTGTAGAAACCCTTCTTGATACAATCATTTGTCTTCCTAGATGGCCTCGGGAGGAACACAATTATTAGTAGCAATGGAACAAAGAATACAAAAGTGACTGGATGTGCATTTGAATGACTATATTTGCTTTCTGTAAGGCCTAATACAGCTGCATTTTCTGTATCTGTAGGAAAAGATGTGGTGCCCTGGTTGCTGTAGATTCCACCCCTTACTTTTAAGAGAATTTTAACTTGAAGGACTTTTTAAAATAAATTTTACTAGCAGAGTTCATGGAAGAACTTGTAAGGTTTTTTTCCTAGCAAAGCTTTCCTTTAAGCCCTTGATTCTTTTGGCCAAACTAGTGATAGAGGGGCCCCACAGAAAGTATTTTAGAGAGAAGTGCAGTAGCATAAGCTCCCTAAAATATCTGTTTCATCAAGTATGGGCCAGAAAGACCAAATTCCTTGCAGCCGTTGAGACAGCAAGCAGAATTCCCAAGGGAGAAGAGCTGGGTCTAGCCTCCCTCCCTGTAAGCCTGCCTAGCTGAGCCCAGCAGCTGCTCCTGCACCGTGCTGGTGTTGAACCGAGTTCATTTAGGGTGATTTCATCCTCTCACAATAAAGACAATTTAATTGCAAAATCATTTGCAGTCTTGAGAGGAAAAGTCTCTGAAAAGAACCTGAGGGCAGAGTTGAACAGTATAAAATGGATTTCCCTAAGTGCACACATGTTTGTTTTGGGTTTTTGTTTTTTTCTTCATCACGGATTTATCTCTTTTTACCTCACTGCCAATTTTTGGTAAGGCAGCAGTGTAATATATCAAAGAAATAAGAGCTGTGTAAAGAGCTGCTCTTTTCAGTGTTTCTGTGCTGCTTCAGAGTAGTTTCCTCTGACTCCTATGAACACCGAATTGGCTGCTTAGCCATTTAAATTCATTAAAAAGTTTAAACATACCAATAAACAGTTTCTGGTGCTCAGATCTAGAGGAGAACTATGTCTGTACCTGATTATTGCACAATGCCCACCTTTTATGACTGATCTACACCATTGATCGTAAGCCCAAAGAGTATGGGAGGGAAGCAGGCTTTACAACTGACACCAGTGAAACTGAAGCCATTTGGAAAACAGTCATTTTATATGAATATTTATATTTCTGAATATTTATAGTTTATATTTCAGTCTCTAACATGAAATGGTAGTAGGTTTTGCTCTGTATTCTACAACACAACAAAGCCTGTATTTGGAGTAATTTAGGGGCCAGACGTAGAGAAAAAATATGTTCAGATGCTATGCCAGGCTTCAACAACGTGAAGAGTTAGCATATGCAAGGTAAAATGTCATCACATATTTTACTGAAGTGGACTCTCTAGAAGCAGTGATTTTCCATAGCTCTTTAAGGTCACATTTACTTAGATGAATTTTTTTTTACAGGGAGCTAAATATCTATGTTCTTTTCACATCCAAAATAGACAGGAGGAATTTCTGATGCAAAACCCAAGAAAGTTCAGTGTAGTACAGAGCTTATTAGGTGGAAATATAGATAAAATAATTAAAATATCTCAAAGATAATTAACTAGAAGAATGTTCAGTCCATTACACAACTATATTAGTAGCATTTATATACTGTAAATTTTAATAACTAATACTGAACTCGGCCTCTTCGAAAACAAGCATAATGACCAAGTTCTTCCCCTGGATGCTGAGAAGCTAACATTTTTTGTTCTGGAACCACTTTCCATCAAGTTTAATAGGTGAGTAGTTAGTCTGGTTTCAGATCTGCCCCTCCAGATGGCCTTGTACCCTTTATAGGGCTGTGTTCTGTAGTTTTGACTCATGGAAGTCACACCTGAATTTATGAGAATCCTATTTGTACCTTCAGTGCTCATGTATACGCCAGTATAAATCAAAAGCAACTCCAATGAGGTCAACGGGAAAAAGCAACACGAAAGTGAAGAGCCAGCCCCAGCTTGGTTCACTTTGAGTGTAAAGGTTGCTAAAAATTGTTCTGTTGGGAATATCACATAGGCATCACTCCTTTGCTAAAGGTTGAAGGGTTGCAGTGTGCTCCAACTTTTGCCTTGCCCCAAATACCTTCTGTGACAGCACTGAAGGATCACTGGCATAAAGATGGCTTTCCTCTAGCTTGGGATTCCTTCACACTTGGGAACACCTCAATCTCTTCCCTCACAGCTGACTAAAGATTTCTTAACAATATTGGAATAAAGGGACAAGGGCAGTGCAGCTGACCTGGGAAATCAATACCTCATTTTTCTCGCTTAATGATGCAAAAACTGAGCTGGCTTCGCATCACTGAAAATTTACAGTCAGAGGTTTCCAAGTGCCTTTTTTTTATATTTCTGTCATCTTAGTTAAAGACATAAAACTCAGTTAAGGAAAATTATTTTGCTCAGATGACAACACTACCAAGCATAGCCAGTATTATTAACAAAAAAAAATAATAATCTTAAATAAATTTCAAGTGAATTGGTGAATTTCTACTGTCGCATCATGGGGACTGGTACTAATCTTGAGGCCCTAGAACATTTCATATAGCAAATGCTATACAGCATTTCCAAAATTACACAGGATTATCATATTAAATCATTGCTGATAAGCTTTCACAATAACATTAAGACTGGTGGAAAGGAAAATAAAGAAGATGACACAACAGGCATAGACAGTGGTTTGCCCATGAACTCAGGTGCATGTTTATCAAGCAGTAAGTACAGATTTTGCAAAGTATCCCCCCCCAAATCATTGTAATAGATCCAAGCACAAAGTTCTAAATCAAAAAAAAAAAAAAAACAAAAAACCAGAAAAACAGGGCAAATGCATAGAATGGAGAAAACAGTGACTCCAGAAAGGATGACACACTTGAACAAAATTAATCCACATGTCCCAATGTGATACTGTGTCAGGAAGAGTTAACAGGCTTCCTGCTTAGGTCACATGAAAGGTGGAATCATTATTTTCTTTAAGGGAAATAGCCAAACACTACGGGCCTTTTTAATCTAACAGAAAGAGGTAAAGAAGGGTGATGGAAGGGCTCTGAGCTCAGCTACTTCAGGTAAAAACACCAAATATTTTAACAGTGAAGCTCACTGGCTATTTCTAGTACACTAGGAGAGGTCTGATGGATTTCCCATCTTTTTTCTTCTCCAAATCAAGACAGGATGTCTTTCTTAAAGATTTTTTTCTCACAAAACAGAAGTTATTTGGCTCGAGCATAAAAGTAGCTGGGGGAAAGTTAATAACCTGTTGTATGTTTAAACTAGATGATAGCATGAAGGAAGGGATAGTCTGAAGGTTAAAGTCTAATCTCCCTCTACAGTAAGCAGAGACAGAAAAAATTCAGACAGCTTAAAATTTGGCTATGCCCTGAATTGTCATCCAGAGAAGAAAGGGAGGTAGCATTCCTAGGCTAAATTTAACATTTGTGATGTCTTCATCTGGCGGATGGGTTACAGAGTGTGCTACCAGCTTCATTGAGCTTAGAAAGGAAGAGCAGAGTGAAACTAGAACAGGTTTTTTAAATGCACAACGTGATAATGTCACTTTGACCTCAGTTTTCCTCAGGGTTGTAAGAGAAGGAGTCATTCCAAAAAAAAAAGACATTTGCTTCCAATGTTTCCCCTTCAGTCCTGACAACATTTTTGACTGACCATTCTTCTTCCATTGTTCTTTATTTGCACAAATGTAAGAGAAGAAGAAATCAGTCTACTGAGCCTTTTCCTCAATTCCACCGAAAACTGTGAAATTCTCCAAATACCAGTGTCACAAGGCCAAGAACAGTGATATTAGTAACTAAATAATAATAACCAAATAAAATTTATCTTCTGTAAGTTATTAAAACCAAGTTTCCCAAAATTCTTCTAACTTTGTTGGACTCTATTAAGGTCCATCCTGTGAACACTGGAAGCAAGGAAGCCATTGCTAGGGATTTGTGTAGAATGGCTGTTTGCTAATCCCAGCAGAACTTCTTTCCAGAATTTTAGCATTTATCAGATATCTGTCTACGGTGTCTGGTGTCAGACATCTATCCACCCAGTATCCAATCATCAAACAACATTTTGTCATATCCCCACTCTTTATTGGGGAAAAAAATGTTTTTCTGACAGAATGTAGCTCTAGGGTACAGTTAGAAGAAAAAAGAAAGCAGGAGAGCCACATAAATAAGTCATTCTCAGAAAATACCAGCAAAGAGGCAAAGAGTGTCAGCAAAGAAAAAAGAGAACATAAAGGAGATATACAGAACCAGAAAGTTATGAGCAAATAAATTGTGATCATATAAAAAATAGTAATATTAGATATAGGTGGCTATATTAAGCAAAGTCCTTAAAGACCAGTGGCCATCACTTGTGTGTCAATTGCCTCCTTCACCAGTTACGCTACAAGCCCATGTGTCTGCTCTGATGCATTAGGTCTTGGAAAAACACTTCTAAACCCATTACCTCAGAGCGTTACCCTGGGAAAAAGGCTATGTATTTTACTGAAGAATCACAGGAAGATTACCAACAAATGTCTCTGCCTACACTGTGCTGTTTATGTTTCAGCTCTGTTTTATTAATTGCTAGGAGCCCGAGACCATTTTCCTTACTCCCAGTTGCTTTCTACTGACGTCTCCAAGCTTTAGAAACAAATTCATCAGAACAATTAACCAAGGAAAAGAAAACCTTGTGCACTTGATTGCTGTCACAGTTGTGGATGCTCAGCTACATAAACAACCCTGGCTACAAATCTCTGATACAAACTTAGTTGCCTTTGTTTTTTGCACAGCATTTTTACTAAGTAATTTCACTTAGAAAACAAGTGTCTATTCAAACAAATGCTGCAGCTGTGGATGTTGCAGACCTTTCAGAGTCATGGAAAATCTTCCTGCTAACATGTTCCTGGATTCATTCTCACACCAGTGGTGTCAGAGCAGACTCTTTTCCATGCCTGTAACTGTTCCTCCACAGCCAACACACAATACTGTTTGTTGTAGGTCTTTATCGCCAATGTCCCTCGTGCACTATTTGTAAGGATGTAAATTGTCGGAATGTGCATGTTTTGCCATCAGTGCTCAGCTGCATGCCCTGAAATGCATTTCTCAAATAGCTTCCAAAGACCTTTAGCGCAGATGCCATGGAGCTGTTCCACTTACTTCTTTTGGCCATGCTCTCCTGATTCTAAATTCATAAAGATTGTTAATTGTCCAAAAGGCTCTATGTATATGTGGGTCAATAGACTGCAAGTCCTGGAACAGACTGCTACACATTCTAGGTTTTGCAGCTCTATATTTCTCTGACTTTCCGAACTATTATTTACTGTGATGATCCTTGATGACTATGGACTATTCATTATCATTTTTTTAAGGATTATTTTAAAAGGAGGAAAAAAGACACAAATTAGATGGATATTTGGTGTTTTTATGCCACTCTTTTTACCTTTCCAGCAACTACTGCAGCGTGGCAAAGAGTCACAAATAATTTCTAGCAATCTCACAGATAAGGACAGGGAAGATTCCCTGTCAGCACAGTTGGAAGTTGGTCTTCTGTGAATCCTAGAGAGACTTTGACACAAGAATTTTGTAGAAACCTGGAGCTCGACATGAAAATCTACCTATTAAACTGAGCTTTATAACAACACAAAAACAATCATCATTTTTACAGATAAGTCCTAGTAGAATACATTTCATATTTCTTACATTGGGCTTTTTACCTTCAGTGAAGTAAATTCTTAATTAAGATGTTTGTAAGAAAAGTGAGGCCCCCTCCAAATAGTTGCTATGGGGACTAAACTAAAATCTTTAGCTCAGGCTTTAGGAATTCTTAGCAACCCAGAAGCTTACCACCACTTATTTTCTAAACTTTCTTTTGTAAATAATAGAAGTGCCCTCAGAAGGAAAATATTTGTATGTTGTACACCATAAGCCCAGCATCTGCTAACTGGTTTTTTTTGTTTGGCGTGTTTTTTTAGTTTTTCCCTGTTTGCAAAATACATAAATCATGAAATGGTTTTTTTTGTTTTAGTATTTCAGGCAGTAAATCTGGATACAACAGAATTTTGGATCTCTAGTTTGTTAAGGTGCCATAAGGAACTCTAACCAACTTCTAATTAGAAAATATTTGTACTTTTTTCTTCACACCAATTTTGAAAAAAAAAAAAAACAAAAAACCAAACCAAACCCTAAAATAATCAAAGAGATTTGCAAGATGTCCTCATTTATTGTGCACAAAAGAGGAAAGGTTGAAGTTTACCTGCAGTTAGGAGAGCCAGCAGAGGACATACAATTAAAATCACACCAGAGTGACACTCTTAGTCCTACAGCAATGGTAGGAGTAGATAGTCTATGAGGAGGAACAGCACTGTGGCACCGCAGAATCTGTGGGTGATGCAGCATCAGTCACTGTTAAGGAAGATAACAGTTAGGGAACACTTAAGCCATTTGGACATGAACAAGTCCACAGGATGAGACAAGATGCATCCCTGTGGGTTCTTGTAGATATCATCACAAAGTCACTCCCAATAATCTTTGAAAGGTGACAGCAACCACCGAAGTTTCCCAACAGCCAGAAAGAAGGCAAATATACCCATTCAAGAAGGGCAAGGGTGAAATCAGGAAGATATAGGCTTATTCAGCCTAACCCCATGAAGTCTGCGGACTAAGTCCTCTGGGAAGCCATTTTTAAACACATGAGGGACACTGGTTGAGAAGACCGAGCATGAATTTACCTAAGATAAATCAAGCCTAACTAACCTGACAGCTTTTTATGATGAGATGACTTATGGTTTAACAGACACTTTCACAGCATTCTAACTTGCACAGAGAGAAGGGGGTAAGAATCTTTCAGTCATGAGGTTAATACTCCATATTCTGCTCTATGCTTGTAAGACAGAGGTTTTCTGTAATTATGAAAACCTACTGAATTGAATCTCACATAAAAATACTAAAATAAACATCCCAAGACTGATGCAACAGAAAATGGAACCTACTCCAGAACGTGGGGTCAGCTGACTGTTCAGATGTAAATGTTGGAAATACTTATGTCCATAGTTTATATTTCAATTCTCTCTTGTATCCTGGTTCATACAAGTATTTCTGAATTTACATTTCTTCATTTCTTAAGAAATGCAGAACCTCAGGCATCCATCAAATACCTGTCAAAGCTCTCGAAGGCAGGCTTAGTTTGACTATAACCACACTCTGTCTTGAGTTTTACAGCAACAATATGCAAGTATTTTGTTCAAGAACATCAAGGTGTTTTGAAAAATCTAGAAATTCAGGGGAAGGAATACATAGCTGAAAATCACAAACAGTTCACCGACTATGAAATAACGCAGAAACATCCTTTAAGTTTCTGCAATTATCTTACTATCACTGATGCCTGAAAATACAACAGTGCTGTTTTAAGGACCCCTATGTCATCTCTTCCTGAAATAGTCCATATGTACAATGTCATTCTTCATTTAACACATTTTTTCTGGATTTCAACACTGCTCTCTTAGGATATTATATGGACTCTTGTGCTATCTACAGCGTGTCAGCAGGAGCTACACATGTTGATTCACACATTACCAAGCGTAGATGTATTACTGCCAGCAGCAGAACCACAGAGAAAAGCCATCCTCAAGACTCATTCATATGTAATGGGAATCTCTGAAGACATTTTCTTTCAGAAATTACTCATCTTGAATATTACATTTTTCTTATTTGATCTAATTTTTACATCACTAGGTACATTTTCACAAAGGAAGACACAGGCAGTTCCTGGTGGACATGGTTTTTTGCCACAGCCATAAAAAAAGAACAATGAGATACACTTCTGCAAAGTGTGTCTTTGGATGTCTCTTAAGGTGTCTTCTCCAAAGCCAAATTAAGTTTTGTTAAAGACTTTGTATACAGCTTCTCTTTTTCATTTCTCTGTCCAAAGCTGTTATGTTTATGTACTAGGAAAAGTTAAATTAAATAGCTAAATCATTGCCATTTTGGATTGTTATGTAAATCATGACAACTTATTTAAATTTTCTCTAAACAAACTAAGATACTGAAACTTAGATTCTAAACACACACCCTTAAAAATGGAAATCTGTATAACAGCTCTCATGAACTGCAAAATATCTAATTGAATTAAGCAGAGACACTTGCTTATAATGTTGTACAGAAGTCCATTCTTCATCATTCAGGTTCTGGATATCTCTATCATTTTTACACATATTTTTTTCCATTCACTAAAGTGTGCCAAAAATTTATCTTTCCACACAGGTAAATGAATACTACGAGTCTGTGTGGTCCAGAGAAAAAGTACACTTTCCTTTTGTCTTAAGTTTTAAACCTAACAACCTTATTGCTTCCAGACTAAAACAATGTATATGTTGAAACTATTGAACAATTGGAAACCAAACACATTAACTAAACAGTATACCAACCCATGAGTGGCCTGTGTTTGGACACTTTCATCACTTTCTCTTCAGTTGAGCTTTTGTGGAATATAAAATGTACTTCAGAACTTGTTCACTTGGCCCAGTGTTCTCTTGGTTGAAAATCATCCCTTGTCACTGCCAAATGGGAACATTTCAAGTGTTATTTGCAGTTTAAAAGAAACGGTTTTAACACATGCAAACTATAAAGTTGATTTACAGTTAAACAGTTAATAAACTGTATTTGGCAATGAATCCTGGCTGCTTATAATATAGCCATAAATTTAAAAGGTTTTTTATGATGTAATGTTATCTACTTATTGACAGTTTATCTTGTTAAAAGTATTATTGAGAAGCAGGAATCTAACATTGCTGCTCGTACAATATTTTTTCCACTTTTTGAAGTGCCACTGGTTCTGGAATCCTTTGCTGATAACCATAATCAGGTGATTTTCCATGTGAGCATCTACATATTCCTCACCCATGGTTCATGAATGATATTCAGTGCTGACTGGAAGATGGATTGCCAATTGTGATTTTGAACCACGGGCCAACTGTGCTACTCCTTAATATCAAAGTTGCACTGAACTCATTTTTTTCCTAGAGGTAATTTCTTGAAATTGTCACAACGAAGGGCAGGGACCCAGGACAGGTGTTTGATGCATATGGGATTTTGGTTTGAGAGTAAACCTGACTTGGAAATGCAACTCAGAATAAACAGCTAGGAAAATAGGGGGAGAGTGTTTTCTAGTACTGAGCACGGAGGAGACACTTTTGCTCCATAGAAGAGCATGCTTTAATTTTGAGCCTCCTCAGACAGGAAAGTAATAAGGCATGGACCAGATCAGAATAACAGGGATTAGAAAGAACCTTCTTTAAAAAATCATATAATTTATTACCAGGTGATATTTCCAGAAGAAAGGAACTAAATGAAAATACATCCCTTTCATTTTTTCTTTTCCTTGTTGCAGTTATTTTTCTATGAAGCCTACTAGGTAAATTTACTTTATGAGGAACAAATGCAATTGAAATACTTTTTTCTCTTCTGCAAAGCCTTTCACGTGCTGAAAATAAAACCAATTGCCACACCTGTGCAACAGTCAGACTAGTATGCTGCAGAGGGAAGTTGATAGTGAACCAAGTTGTAAAGCACTCTCAAAGGTTAGATCCTATCTGAGGAACGCCATGCCAGGAGGTCTTAGATTGCTTTTCTGTATTTAGATAGAAGCATAGTATCTCTCCAGCTAATATCTTCCCCAGCCGTTGGCACAAAGCAGGTGTGCTCACCACCAGTCCTGGAAACCTCGTCTGCACCCTCCTGCTCAGCTCTAAATTGGCCATACTTGCCAGGATTTACTTCATGTATTTTAGGAGCAACTCTTTAAACTCACTGGACAGACATGTCTTTGGGTTGGGAATATTATATTCAAATATCATCAGACAAAAGCCAAGAGACATTTTTTTGTTGAAATCTTCACTGAGAGGAATATTGTTTTTCCTGCAGTGCCTGTTCACAGATTTAGCAAATAGAGATGACAAGCCAAAGCAGCCAACAAGGAGATGTAGGATTTCCCCGAATCATGGTGAAGCGATTGTCAGTGGTTGCCTCTCTTGTCCTGTTCCTCACCACAGAGCAAGTTACTAAGAACAGTTTATGTAACAAGGGGAGACGACATGGCCTGGTATGCCAGCAAGTTTGAATTTGTCTATAAGGAGCAAAGGAAGAGAAGCAGCAACACATAAATAGTGTAAACAACAAGAAATACTAGTGAAAGGAACAAAAATGAATTACTATGCTACTTGAAAGAAAAGCATACCATACATTTTATCAGGGTAATCCTCTGCACCTAATACAATGCTTTTGTCTGTACCTGTACATGTGTTTATTTTTCAATGACTATTATAAAAAAGTCAAAATACTGAAGTTATTTGATGGACTGGCTTTTTGCAAAGCCACATGAATAGTTCCTGCAAAGTTTGATTCTCTAGCCTGCATTCTTTTACATATTTCACCCAATTTAAGGGTCTAATTTCATGCATTATCCCAATAGAATCCAACTGTATCTCCCAACAAATGTCTTTTTTATGACATGTCTTTTTTATACCAAGCAAAGGTACACATTTTGTTATGTATCTTATATTGTATCCTTTTAAAAATTAAGGGCTTTTTTTTTTCTGGATGACTCATGGTATTGTATGAAGTCATTACAGTTGGAAAAAGACTTTAGAAAATCCCTCTCCTTTTTCCTTCTTCCCAGGTGTCCTGGTTCTCTAGTGCAGATTTAACAAACAGCAATGCATTTATATGAGTGCTACTGAGACAGATGTGCTCATGAATAAATATGGTAAAAAGATCTATCAGAAGAATATATGGTATATGCCTCAAAGCATAATTGCTTTCATACAAATTATTTACAAAGAATACAGCAGCATTATAAAGATAAAAACGTAAGAATAAGAAAAAACACTCTATTTTTCATATTTCTGTATCCTTATCCTATTTACTTAAAAAACCCAACACACTGGATCATTACCAAGTAAAGACTCATTTAGCTTTGCTGACAGCAACAGACTGTTGTTGATTTACCTCAGATAAGGATGTGACACAGAAATGAAAATCAGAGACTGTATGTTCTATTTGAGCCTGCTTGTCTAAATAAGAGTGAAAATGACAATTCAATAAATGTATTGAAGGGAAGGGAAGAAAGAGAAAATTGAAGAGAGGAGATGCATTTCTTCTCTTCAGGGACAAGTTAGTGAGGCAGCCTTGACTGAGTGCGGGCATTCTCATAATAAGCTGAAGAGCAGTACTTTCCCCCTTGAGCTGCAGGTTATATTTCATACACTCTCCTGGGCAAAATGAGAGCTAGCAAAACAGTTAGGGTGGTGGAAGAGTTATGATGCCTGATGGCGTAATGGAAGGTAAAAAGTTCCAAGCTGCTCTTTAACTTCTAGAGCATATGATTTTCTTCCATTCAGTAAAGTATAAGTTTCCTTCCCTGCAAAGAGGCATTTAGAAATATCATGCTTTCTTTCTGACCTAGCAAATAATTAAATAATGAAAGAAATAAGGAAGGAAGAAAGGAAGAAAAGAAGGAAGGAAGAAGGAAGAAAAGAAAGAAAGAGGGAAAGAGGGAAGAGGGAAAGAGGGAAGGGAAAAAGAAAGAAAGAAAGAAGAAAGAAAGAAAAAAAAGAAAGAAAGAGAAAGGAAGAAAGGAAGAAAGGAAGAAAGAGAGAAAGAAAAAGAAAAAGTTATCAGCCATAGAGTCAACAAATATATTTCTGCCAAGGACAGGCTACAGATTCGGCTGTGCAGCTCGCTCACAGCAAGTCTTTGTCAGATTCCACTTAAGTTTTAATAAGCCTTGAAAGAATGCTGTTCCACCTCAACTCCAATGTTGTCACACCAGGTAACATAAAAGAATCTGGTTTTCATATAAAGCATAGGTACATTTTCTATACTTCCTCTTAAATGTGACTAATTTTGCACTGAGTAAAGTTCTGAATTAAAAAAAACTCACTGTATGGAACAAAAGCAATTAAGACTTGGTTGGGTTTACAAACAGAAATCATGTGTTTTCTGATGCATAAATAAAGTTTTTTTGATAGTCATATCTTTCTTAGTTTACAGGAAGACTAGCTGTAAGGAATTTGTATTGATGAAAGGATGGATGACATACTATATGACATTACATATTTGTAAATTCTAGTCTTTTTCTGTTTCTTTATTTCCCTTTTCTTCATTCTTGATGAATGTATGACTCAACCTCTTAGTTCATGGAGACCAACCAAGCTGTGGTCTTCAGTAACACGTAATCAGAAACATCAAATAACATGTAATCAGAAACATCAAATAACATGTAAATGACCACATTTTCCAAGGCCCTCACCATAGAGAAACTCCCCTTCTCTCACTTTTAATGAAAATTCCCGACTCAAAGGGCCATCAGTTCTACAAAAAATGAGCAGACAGAGGTGGAGAAAAGGAATATAACTAAGACAAGCAATACATGCATGTGAACATCTTGTCCAACAGCAGCCCGAAGTAAAATTACCCTTTCTCCTGCTCTCTCGTTTTGTGTTCAGGTTTCTTGTGTTCTGGCTGCGGGGGCAGAAATATGCTCATTTTTCTGTTTGGAAAGTAGCTATCACATATGGATCACATATTATTTACTAGCTTTGTCTATGAACCACCATCTAACATGATAAATGTCTTTGTCCAGTCATATAGCATCTACTACTAATGCACTCCATAGTTGTCTACATTTTAAGCTATCATTTACTATGACTGCATGTGCAATAGGAATGCCATTCAACCATCAACTTCTTAAGTACAGCTATTATGAAGAAGAATTATGTTGGATTAAGTGGGGTTTTTTATAGTCCATTTACTTTTCTCCATAATTATGGCTACAGCTTTTAAGCTAAGAAGACAGCAACTGGGACTTGGAAATGGAAACACAGAAGCCTTGGGGACAAAACTATCATGCAAATAGGGAAGGTCAGGCTGCTTTCTTGATTAATGGCTCATTTGTTCCAAGTACTGATGTCACAGCTGCACTTCAGTGTTTGTTATGCTGTAAATAAATATTGCAGCTGGCAAATGCATTATTGTCTAATAACCCAGTATATTTGCATGGATACTCAAAGGGATTACAAGCAAATCCTCTAGGAATTATACATACAATTGTATATCTATGCAACATATATGGAAGCCATGTGTATAATTTCTTTTATGTAAGAGAAAGACAAAGAGCTTGGTGATAAAGAAACAGGACTGAAAATGAACAGAAAAGTGATCTGCATTTCCTTCTTCACTTGAGGGTTGAAAGGCTGATTAGAAAGAAAAAATACAACAAAATGGAGGGGAAAACAACTACATAGCCTAAACAGTTCCAGAGCCCATCCTTTGGCCATAGGGCATGAGTTGGCCACATCTACACAGAAAAAATCTTAGCCTCCAAAACACTGTGGCGGTGCCCAAACTGCCTGTTGGGAACAGGCTGTGCCAACTCCCAAAACAGGGAACTGGTTGGGAGAGAGATACCTGGCACGCCAGAGCCCTGCTCCCAAACTACAGGTGGGCAAGGCTGAGAGACCAGGGTTGTCCCTTGCTTCTGTCTGGCTCGTGACAGTGGCAGCACCAGTCAGCTCAGCTTGGACCCATTGCCTCCAGTGGGAAGTCGATAACTGGGTCCTGCGTTAGCTGAAGTCCTGCCCAACCATGATAACTATATCAGTAGAAGTATTTCTATCTTGATATTAAAGATACTCCTTTATTGCTTTTTGAAATTGAGTTGTTTCCTGCCTCCAACACTGGCACCAGATGTACAGACTGTTTTGTGAGGGTACAACTCCCTACCCACATGAAGATACTGGCAAACACATCATGGCTTTTAAGCAGATCTGAGCCCAGCTGCATGGAACAGCTTATTGGCATATTTCAATTTCCAAGCTGGTGAGAGAGGAAAAGGTTATTTGAATAGGATTTAGAATATGCCAGTTAAAAACAAATGGTATTGCATAAAGGAGCATGAGAAATAGAAGAAACTGCAGGGTAGTTAAATAAAATATGCTGTTTACAGAGGGGTGCAGGTTCCTGTTAGTAATGCACACAGTAGGCATGGGAACAAACAGCGCACAGTGGAAAATGAGACATTTCAAAGTGAAGCTCTATGTGGATAATAGCAATATTGCCTGGGGCTTAAACTATTCTTTAGCCTCGTTGTTTAAGCAGAAAAGAGGACAGTGTCCCAAGGAAAAGAAACCAACTTCCATTTTCAAGAAGTAGAAATGGCATGTTTAATGGCTTTTATAGGTCGGTAAGAAAAGAGAAAACAGCATAATTAGAAGTACAGAAAGCCAACAAAAGCCCGGAGCAATAATTTTGAAAGGGGTTCTGTACTGAAAATGATAGCACAGGATTAGGAACAAATTTTTGCTAGTCGCTTAGAATGAATAAAGGGGATTTTTGATTAGGGCAAAGATAGGAATACAAACTGGTTCCAAGAAACAGTTTTTATGTGTTGGTAAGCTATGTGTTAAATAAGATAGTTGAGTGGTAGCTGAAGCGATATACAGTCAGGAAAATCCTGTAAGAGTGTCACTGGTATTTATTTCTAAGATAGTGGGATATAGGAATGCCCGCTACCCTAGGGACATGTGCATGAAGTCCTACATACCTGCAGAGTAAAAGACTTTCCTGTCTTCAGCAGCCTGACACAAAGACAGAGAGTATTAAGCCGCACAGAGAATAATGGTAAGATTTTCAGGAGAATTCAGGCACAACTGAGGCTCCTAAAAAGCTGTTTTCCAAAAGTGAAATTAGTGATGTTGAAATAGCCAAAATTTTAGGCAGAAACTTTAAAAGGAACTCAGCAGGGACCAGGAGAATATTT
Organism: Haliaeetus leucocephalus; assembly: GCF_000737465.1. Lineage (NCBI taxonomy): Eukaryota > Metazoa > Chordata > Aves > Accipitriformes > Accipitridae > Haliaeetus > Haliaeetus leucocephalus. The sequence goes on from NW_010972631.1 coordinate 7,234,058, forward strand.
AAAGGGTAGATAAGGGTCAGTTTGGAGAGGAATTTCTTTTTTGGCAGGCCACTAAAGCCCAGTATTTTCTCTGATCACACATCACGCAGACCAAGAGCACTGAGCAGTCTGTTAGATTTGAAAGGAACTTCTAGTGTACAGCTGACGGCAGAATATGGGCCTTAGATTCAAAAATCTCGGTTAGTGCCACCTACAATTTCCTGAAGTAAAAGTACATCTATCTGTTGTTTTGCAAGGTCACTTTGACAGTATGCCAAGTCATCTGCATGTAGAGCCACTGCAGATGGGTACATTGCTGACAAGCAGGGCTTATTACCTTGGACTAGGGTGAACCAGGATTGCTACATGGTGTCTGGCTACTGTTCTGAACCAGCTCAAATCTGCCTAAAACATACCACAGACACATACCTGTGGTTTCATCTCTGAACTTAACTGCTCTGTGGTATTTTCTTACGAGAAAGAAGTGAGGTTGACTGTGATATTACATTGTAGAAATGTACTTTTCGCAAACTTAGCTATTTACTTCTTATTGTCCCCATATCTGGCTGATAAAGTCCCCCCCAAACTCAACACTGCACTACAACGCAGAAGCCCGTTGTACAAACAAAGCTGAGTGTCAGGAGCACAGCATCTTCTTCCTCTTTAATCTCCGTATTAGTCAAACAATTTCATTAATGGAAGTTTTCCTTAATTGCCTATCAGGTCTTTCCAAAGACAAAATACTGTTTGGTTGCTTTAGAAATGTGTTAAAAATAAACTACTGAATGTTATCATATATAAACAGGGCAAAAGTTGGGCTTCCTGCAAATATAATTTCTCCTTAAAGAGTTAATACAAATCTTCTATTTTCTACCCTTTTCATTGGTAACCTTTAACATAAGCTGAGAGAAATCAAATGCCCCTTGGAACCGAAGCTGCACACCCTCAGCAAGCAGTGTGTACGGCAAAGGAAGGGCGCTTGAGGCTGTCTTAGCAGCAAGAGACCGGCTCATAAGCTAAGAGCTTCCACAAGTTGCCGGATCAAAATCATGCCTGTCCTGCAAAGACCTCAGCTGCCTTCCTCCCCTTCCTTGCCTCTGCCTCATTTTCCTCCTCCTCACCACCTGCAGCCTTACACCAGCAGTTCCTCCTTGTATTCCTGCACAGGAGACCAGGTGGGAAACGGAAAATAACGTGAAAGAAGACTAACAGGCACCTCTTAGGTCAAGCTGTGCTAAGGGAAATTCCTTTAACTAGATTTTAAATGGCTTCTGTGAAGTTGCATATTTTGAAAATATAAGTAGAATAAAAAGGGAAAAACTAGATAGGTTTCTCTTATTACACAGCACTGCCTGTGATAAATTCCGTTAAGCAAAACTGCAGATCCTTCTATCAGAAAGAGCAAATCTGAGTATAATATTTACCCTTTATAATGTCATAGGCATTGTTCCAGCAAAGCGCTTGTCAGAGACTGCAGGAGGAGGAGGCTCCGTGGAGGTTTGAAGGGCATTAATACAATGCCAGCATGTCAGTGCACACAGATTTCCAGAGCATGAAGAAAATGTCAAAGTACCCTACAGGGCCACCACAAGCACATTTTCTCCTAGCACCAACAAGGAGGACACAGACACTCAGGACAGTCTAGTATCACAGATCTCTGTTCGTATGTACTGGGATTTATTGTAATACTTCAGCTTGTGTAAGGACTCCCAGCACTGTTTCTTAGGGAATCTTGCATAATGCAAGATACTAGAAAGAGATATCCAGCACATTAGGAATTAACACCATCCTTATCTCCTCTCTGCTTTGCCTCCTCGCTGATCATAGGAAGAACTCTTGGAAAAAAACAGGAGGAGGGTGCTAGGGGGAAGATTGGGCTCTGCACGTGGTTTTGAGCACACCTTAATCTACAGATTAGTTCCTGTGCTTTGCCTGGCATTTGGTTGTGATACGCTCCTGATGATTATTGTCACTTTATCTCAAAAGAGTCGTTTCCTTCTGCCTACCAACAACAGCCAAAATCATCCAAGTCCCTGATGGTTTTGTTTCTGCTCCAGCAGGGTCACGCAAAAAACAAACCATGAAGCTATGTGTGTCATGAAAAATTGCTTGCATAACTCAGAAATTCATAAAACTTGGAAACAGCTGTATCTCATTTCCCAAGGCCAGCTGAAACTCCATCCTGTTCTCCCAACCTGTTCAGCCTTATTGTACACATCAGCAGGGACACTGACTGAGAAACCAAGTCCTCTGAAGAGCATTACACAATATTAACAATATTCAGCATGGCATGTACAAAACACAGTGCTCGGTGTTGAAAAAAATCAGGTAATCCTAATTCAAGTGAGATAATGTCATTAGTGCCTTTGTTAAATTTATGTACAGTACTTTAGAACAAGGGAAATATAGGCTCATACAAGGCACTGGTAAAGGCTACAGTATATAACATTAACATTTACCAGAATAAATTGTATAATAAACTTGATCTCTGCCTCTAATCAAGTGCCGAGATTTTGTTAGCTCAATGCACATGCTTTCTCATAAAATATCTTGCATAACCTAAGTAGAGCTGACTCAACTTTTACTGAAGCACAAAGACAATTTAAATGTGGAGAAACTGAGAAATTCTGTTGGGAATACCGGCTTGCTGCGGACTATTAATGCTATATAAGCCTTCAGAAGAATCTGTTCACAATAGTTATTCGGAATAATATAGTGGTCACTGAAACATACTATGTCTGAGAAGCTGAGGACAATATTAGGCTTCAATAAAATCCAAGAATGTGTTACCCCACTGAGCCCTCTATAAAATCTAATTTTACATTTTTCAATAAGATTCCATGGTGCAGTTATTCTGTGCCATTGTATATTAGACAAAAAAGAAAGCAAACTCAGCTCTAGCTATTTGTTTTGGTAGTTCACACATTCTGGTAATAACTTTCAATTGACTAAAGTTGCCCTTGTTTGTATGACCAAATTACAACAATAAACATGAATTACCATGTGTCAGTATGTATATTTTATAAAGCTTAAAAGGGAATTATGATTTATTAGAAGCAGCAGGAAGAGTTCCATGCCGCAGGAAGCCATCTGCAGTGATTACGGAATTTGACCCCAGAGTCGGTCACTGTTGTCTGCGGCCCCGGCTCCCCACTTACACACTTTCTCGTGGGGAATAGTTAAGCTACATGGCTAAGAACAAAGTTCCTGTCCCCTTCACATCTTTTCCATCTAGTTTGTTTCTAACTAGAACTAGTCGGCAGGTCTGGCAACTTGGTTTTTTTGCTTTTGGTCAAAATAAGCAGCTGCATCAATCCCAGGTTGTCGTACAGAGAAATATTGATTTTGACAACATTTACAGTGGGAGATTTCAAGCATTCGGGGTAGATTCTTGGATTGCTTCCAGTGGCAAGAGACATGGATTCAAAAGTTGACCTTTCTGATCAGAAAACAGATGTTTCACCACAATTCCCTTTCCTGAAAATATTGAAAGGTTTTGGTTTTGTTCTAATTCAGAAGAAAAACAAAATTTCAAACCTCAACAGTTGTCTCAAAGAGAATTTTTTATTTCAGTCCAGCTCTTCATCTTATGAAGGTACTCTTGAAATGCAAACTTTCTGCTGGGGAAGGGATGCTGTCACAGCAGCCATTCTTTCTGGATGTGTTTCTGTTCATTTCAGGGTTGGAGCTTTTGACAGATAATAATTAAAGGCAGATTATTCTCGAAGGGTATTTAAATCTTAAATATTTTTCTAGATCTTGTTATAATATTGCGACCTGTACCCTTATGTCACCTTTAGTGAAGTAAGAGGGCAAAACTAAAGTAATTATTTGCATTTTTATGAATAATGGTTTACAGGATCAGTCTCTCCTTTTAAAATAATGGACCTAAACTGATATTTTTTGTGTTTGCCTCTCCCCATGACAGGAACTACAAAGGATGTGGCATGAGACCCTGTGATAAGAGTGGCCTGAGAGGACATAACATTTTAAAAACTAAAGAGAAATACTGAACACTGATTGTAATTCAGACATTTCAGAATTATCCAAAGACTTCTATTACAGTTCTTAATTCAAACAAACAGACAAAACTCACACAAAAATTAGTTTGAGAAATACAGGTTGTACCTAGCACTACTCCACAAGCAGAGGACTGTAAGTGTTATATACATAAACTGGAGACACAGCACCAAATTGTTTCTATAGCTTATGCTATATCTTTCTAGCATAGACAACATTGATTCTCTACTAATAACAACTTTGACAGTAGGTACAAATAAGCACTAGCTGTGCTTCATGTCAATTTTTCAAACAATCATTTATACAAAATACAGCTTTTAGCAGATTTAACAGTACTGCAGATGATAATTTTTAGCCTATTTCTTTACTTTTCTGACACTGAAAAATGCATGTTTAGTCACTTCTTTTCCTCAAGCATGAAAACAGTTAAAACCAGTCTTCTTACTCTGCTACTTGAATGTAAGATCCTGCCTTAAGTACAATTTAGATTAAGGGATAAAGAAGTGAAAATTTCTCACCCAATATTCTTTTAATAAACATCAGAAGAACAGACATACCACTCCCTATGAAACTATACAGGATTTGGGGTCAGAAGTAGTATGCCATCGTGGAATACATTGATCTGGAACGCGTATGCTGGAAGTCTCACACAGATCTTTTTAGTCTGAAATTCTTCTGGATTTCTGGGATATTTAAGGTAAGTGGGTCAGAGAATTTCCTAGCCTGAGCTGAGCTAAGCCTCCACGCTAAACTAAACAGTGCCATGGCCCATTACCAGGCCTTGATATTCTATAAAATTCTTCTATTCATAAATAAGGTGGCTGCTACCATAATGCTGTATTGGAAATGTATATGGAAATTATACCACAGGAGCTGGAGAGATTCAAGTCACAAAGGGGCTGAGCCTGGGAAGAGCAACGGCAGCTGACACCCAAGCTCTAGAATATACAACACGGTTGTCCTGAAAAGGGCGAATAAGATAAATTTCCTTACTGAAAGAAAGTAGGATTAAATTAAGTGTACAATTCCCTATACTCATTAAGTAATAATAACTCCTGAGAGGTCCCAGTTGACTGGAAGCTGGCAAAAGTTTTCCCAGTTTTCGAGGGGGGTAAGAAGGAAGACCTGGTCATTACAGGCCTGTCAGTCTCACTTCAGTGCCTGGTAAAATCATGGAGAATGTTATTCTGGGAGTTATTGAAAAATGCTTGAGAGACAACACAGTCATTGGTGATAGCCAGCATAGGTTTGTGAGCGGAAAGTCCTCCTTGAACAACTTAATTTCCTTTTATGACAAGGTCAACCATCTAGTTGATGAGCAGCCCCATGGAAAGAGATCTGGGGATTTAGGTTGATGGCAAATTGAATATGAGTCAACAGTGTGTCCTGGCAGCAAAAGGGCCAACCGTGTCCTGGGGTGCACCCAGCACAGCATCGCTAGCCAGACGAGGGAGGTGGTTGTCCCACTCTACACTGCACTGGTGCAGCCTCACCTCGAGCACTGTGTGAAGTTTTGGGTGCCTCAATATAAGAAGGACATCAAACCGTTTAGAGTGTGTCCAGAGGAGGGTGACCAAGACGGTGAAAGGTCTTGAGGGCAAGACATACGAGGAGCAGCTGAGGTCACTTGGGTTTTTTTCAGCTGGGAGAAGAGAAGGTTGAGGGGTGAGCCCGTCACAGGCTACAACTTCTTGAAGGGGAGCATTGGAGGGGGAGGTCTCTGGTGACCAGCAATAGGACATGAGGAAATGGAATGAAGCTGTGTCAGGGGAAATTCAGATGGGACATTAGGAAAAGGTTCTTCACTGAGAGGGTGGTCGGTCACTGGAATAGGGTCCCCAGGGAAGCAGTCGTGGCACTGAGCCTGCCAGAGTTCAAGGAGCATCTTAGTCAGATGGTTTAGTTTTAGGTAGTGCTGTGTGGAGCAGGGAGTTGGACTTAATGACCTTTATAGGTCCCTTCCAACTTGATATATTCTATGATTCTATGATTCTAATTTGCTTCAAGACAATCAGCTTCTTTTAAGTAACCAAGTTAAAACTTTCTTGGCTTTGATTAGACATAAGGATTTTTAGTGCTGTTTATAGTAAAACAATTATTTTGAATGAACTAAATAAGATTCATACAGAAATTTGTATTTTAGGCTTGTTTCCCCCCCCCCCCTATTTCCTATAAAATTCACTTTGGTTACAACGTAGTTTGATTTTTATTAGTCTAGAAGGCAAACTTCTAAACCAGGGCACAAGGAACATCACCCACACGGGTGTCCACAGAATGTGCAGAAAAGATTCAAATCAAAGTTAACATTTGTTATGTGTCTGTTTTGCTCATCAAGAGGCGTTGGTCTCCCTGTGGGGTGGATGCTGGGAGCGGTGGGGCCTTCCCTGGGGCAGCAGAGCAGGACCCATCCCACTACCTCAGCCAGGAGCAGGATCAGGATGGGGTCAGGATCAGGCCCAGCGGGGGGGAACCAGAGTCAGAAACAGTCCCAGGGTGGCGGGGAAAAATCTGAAGCAGCAGATTATATGACTGCTGGGGATTGTCCTAGTGTAAAGGTTGCCACTGCTGTCCACCTGAAGGATGAGAGCAGCATGGTGTGCTCCTAAATCAAGGCAACCAGAGCTGTGTAGTCCACATTTAGTATCATCTATAGCTATAGTATGATCTTCTGGGGACCACATGCTAATGATTTTAAAAGGGCAAATTGAATAATTTTGCATGACACAAGAAATTGAATCAAAACAACCCAAGACATTAAAGCTTAATTTAAAAATTCAAAAATATTCTCTAGAGGATAATCAACACAGAACAAAACCTAACTGAAATTGTGTCTTAAAGGAGCTATAAGGCTCTGGTGCACATGCAAGCTGACATGTCTGGAGACACTGCTATAGAAATTTGGGATCACTTTCAGCATTTCACTTAATCCTAAGCTTTTGTGAGTGAAGTGAGCATGATTCCTAAACATCCTTAGTTTAGTGCAATAAAACATGTTTTCAACATCCTCATCTTTCTGATAAACCTTGCCAAGTTTTGCAAGCACTAGCTACATAAAATTAAAAAACACTTGTGGGTGCTTCTTTGTATGTCAAGGAACTATGTTTTCAGATCTATCACATTGTAGTTACAGTCTATAACCTTCCATAAACCTTTTTGCCCACAAATAATCTCTCAAAGATTGCCACTAGCCAACATTAATAGGACTTCCTAGTCACAGCTAGTTAACAACATCTCAGTCTTCAGAAGTTATGAAACGCTCCCTTCTTTCCACTTACAGACCAGAAATTACACAGAAGACATACTCCACTGGTACTGAAACATCGTTTTTTACTTCTTCTTTTCCCCAAAGCCTTCACCTGCCCTTCCCAGTCTGCCTGTCAGTTGTATATAGCAGTTACAAGTGGTACTTCTAGCTCAATGACTGGCTTTTGCTAATGAGCTGTCAGACTGAATGAACTCTCTCAGACAAAAACACAGGGTTTGCCTCGAGCTCCTGTTCCCCAGCTTTGTAAAGAATTTCACTCACTTTCAGGTACGAACCTGTAGTACAGCCAAGGCAGCAGGAAACAGGTGGGTAGAAGAGCTGGTGACTGAGGGAGCCATTAGGGACTTCTGAGAAAATGGGAGATACAGATTTCTGACAAAAGTGGAGGAAAACTACCTAAAATACTGTCTCATCTCTATGTAAATATTCATTAACAAATATTTGCTTACATGAGTACAGCAAGGATAACAGTGCTCCTATATCAACAACAACTCCATATGATCCCATTCCAGGGCATCTTCTCATGGTACTTGCCATGAACAGCTATGTTTTTGGACTTGGCAAATTTCTTCAGCTCCCTGTCTTTCCAAGGACAATAGCATTCACCCAGTATCGTACAGACACTGAATATCCCCTCTATAGCCTTATTTTCCATAAGAGTCTTTACTAATTCACCAACTGACTTAACAGTTCCATCAATGTGCTCCTCACATCTCACCTCATGACCTACCACCTCCATTTATTTTTTTCAGGATCTTGTGCTACAGTGTACTCACTCTTCCTATCCTGTTTGTCTGTTACCATTTCTTCATGAGCTCACATAGACAGATTACCTTGAATAAAGAACTATCTCCACTCTCCTTCCTCCCCCTGCCCCCATTTCTAGGAAATAATCTTTGCCCCTTTCCTAAATTCCTTTTCCACAAAGCATTAGGCAAAGCCAGTGTTAAGACTTTCAGGTGTTCATGAAGTATAAATAACAAACAGATTTTCTCCAGCAGCCCTTTCCCATGCACATTTTTTCTAGCTATCAAATGAAGAAGACCCTTTTGAACGGACATGGCAAGAGACACTCATATATGGAAGTACTTTTTATACTTTAATGAAGAATTACTGGCTCTTTGTAGGTTTTTCTGTAAGCAGGAACATGGAAAAAGAAAACTGATGCCCAATATTTTAAAACACACTCATGCTGCTCAAGGTACATAACTTTTTCCTTCCTGTCTACTTTTTGTTGGATTTTTGATTTTTCACTCTCTGGGGTTGTAAGTATGTGAAATTTTCTACTTCTTGTTATATAAGATTGACTATTACTTAATCTTTCTCGCTTTTACAAGTATCTACTTCTCATGTTTACACCAAGGCAGAAGTTTTGCATGCTCTGCCTATCCCTGGCAAGAGCTAACAGGAAGCAATTTTAGGATTAACATAGTCAATAACAAGGCAGATGGAAGGGGGTAGTTTGGTCACATTAATTTGTGTGTTAAATAGTTGATCTGTATTATTGGTATATTTTAAGGGATTGCTAACGGAAGCCAATGATGTGTCACAGTCTGTGGCATAATCAAGCAGTTGTACAATTAATATCTTTCCTCTTGCACATTTTTCAGTGTCCTACAAAGCCAAGGGGAAAAGTGTTCACAGTGGGCATCATATTGTTTGGGAAGGGAGGAGTCAGTTAACTCTCTAATTCGGTTGACTTCCTAAGCAAGAATGTAAAACAGATGAGCAACTTATGTTCCAAAAAGCTTTTTGCATATTATAGGAAATCAACTACTCAAACTAAAAAGAAGTTTTATGTGCCTTCTCATACATACGAATCAATAATCAAAGTTACCTGATGATGTGTTTCCCCAAATCATAATGTAAGGGGAAACGCAGCTCCTAGGGTACACTGAAAACTGATGTGTGTTCAACAGTAATGTGATAATTATTAGGCATAAGAAAGAGACAGAAGTTCAGGGTTAGGGCATTTGATGCTGAAAAATACATCTCAAGAACAGAGTGATCCTTGCTCTATAATGACCAAGCCTTGCCTAGGAAAATTCCTAAGTGAGAGATAGGCAAAGTGTTGCAAGTATATTGTAACCCACTATGTTTCTGGTTTTTCTGTAAGTTTTCCCCAGTTCTGTAATAGAAAACTAAGCCTTTACTTGTTAACTCTCCATTAATTTTGTCTGGTAAAAGCAAAACTGCCAAGTTGTACAAGGGCACTCTGTTTCTCCAGCAATAACATGTTCAAAGAAGGCATTATATATACACAAGTCCTTTAAGCATCTGAAACGTGGAACAAGTTTACATTTCGCAGAAGAACGTGTATCTTTCCCACCAAGTTTCTAGGCTGAGTTTGAGCACTGGTAGCTGACAGGATTCAGGGAGAAATTCTTCCCACATGGGCAAACACCAGTGCCCTGCTGGCAAGGAAGAATTAATCATGAGATAATTTAACATAATCCCGTGTTGTCACAGAAGGCCTCTTTAAATTTTTCATACACCACCACCAAACACTAATCTTTTGGGAATTTTCTTCTGATGTTCTTCAGGCAGACACAAAGAAGATCCACAGAAGACACTAGCAGATGTGTCAAAAACAGCCAGAGTGTTTGCATGAATTATTCTTACACCTAAAAATACAACCAGATCCAAAAAACAAACTTTGAGCAAAATTTCTGCCTTACAGATGCTAAAACTAGCAGGATGCAAGGGCACATATGGGGAAAACATGATTTGTTTGGGAGAATAGTATTACAGTAATATACATTTCCACCAACTGCAAGCAGAAAGGTTGAACACATATTTATACAGCAGTAGTAAAAAGCTGAATGATTTAGCAGAAAGTGAGAACGAAATACAAGAAGTAGGTCAAGAAAACAGAAGAAATTCTACGCTGAACGCTACAGAAAGGAAAATGTTAATGAAAGAGGAAATGCCTAGGCTCTAGTCAAGCATTACTGACTTTAAAGTGAACATTTCAATGGGACAAGTTTTTCTGAACTTTGGACATTTCTGATGCTTAATTTAAGTTAAATCATTTGTTAAATACATAATGTTGGCTGAGAGTTTCCTGAAGTCCTAAGTAGACATAAGCATATATGAGTGCTTGGGTCTACAAAAAATAAAATAGAAAATATCTTTTTTTTTAAGTTTGGTTTCAGAAGAAAATTGTAGTAAAAAAGGTAGCATATGAAATTTTCTAGTTTGATACATTAGCTAAAGTTTCTTTATTGCATTTTATCTTCTGATCTATGATCTGAGGATATTTTCCTGCTGTAGGATTGACTGTATTTATTTTGTATTGTCTAATATTTAAAAAAAATAAATCCATCTGGATGAAATCAGATTGTCTTTCAGATGTTGAAATCCAGTCTTGTTTCAGTTTAGCTACTTACATAGAATTTAAATGTCTCCTCTAAAAACTGTTCTTTTGTAAAGAACCAAACCATGTTGCTTTTCTTTTATGCACAACTATTGCTCCTTATTTTATTTAGAAACATTTGCAACTGACATTGTCACAGGACCATATGGCTAGGCCCATATTTTGGTTTGCCTTATTCAGTTTAAATATTAGCCTGACTTAAAACCTGCAACATAAATAAGGTCTGGGAGGACTATTTTAATTTACTTTATTAGTTGCATATCAAAGACTTTCCACTGAAATAGACTGCTCCAGTAACAAGACAAAGAGTAATCTGTCTAATGACGGTTGCTGCTTTTCCCTTCTAGCTGCCAGAAAAGACACAAAAGCTTTGTACTCCACAAGCATCTTCTCAATTATTAGTTAATTAAATGGTTTGTGTCTGTGCTTTTTCTGGTGCAATTGCATCTGCTAATTGTTTTATGGATTCTTGGTGTGCATGTTTCTGTGTGCCTTTCCACATTTTGGAAATCAAGCTTTAAGTTTGGTTTATTTAAGGTTAAGTATATAATAAATTCAGAATTGAGGGTGGAATTATCTGGTATTTCTAATGTCTTTACAAATTCTGCTCTTTATATTTCCACATTTCTTACCACTGCTGAGATGCTTTTAGCTAAGACAGATGGTATTGGTTATACTCACCTGTTATTGGCTTCCTTTAGAACAATGATATTAGGGTTATTTGTTATTCTATGTATTTGCCAAGATTTTTGTCTTGGTTTTAAAACCTTGTTACAATTAATTGGTAGAATACACACCTCACTTATCAAAGTGTGCCTTAACAAGTTTATCCTTGATAACCTGTGGAAGCTATACACTTACTATTCAGCACTCATCCTCTCCTGCAGGTTACTGCACTGTGATTTTGGGATTACAATTTATTAATTTTATTTTGGCTGCCATTGAAAATGTTACTATCTATCCAAAAATAGTATGATAATTGCATTTCTCTTTTCATCAGTGGAGCTGATTAAATTTTTTGCCATAGGAAAATGCTAGCTTATTTGTCCTGGTTTCGGCTTGAATACAGTTAATTTTCTTCCTAGTAGCTGGTATAGTGCTGTGGTTTGGATTTAGGATGAGAATAATGTTGATTACACACTGATGTTTTAATTGTTGCTAAGTAGTGTTTATACTAAGTGAAGGACTTTTCAGCTTCTTGTACTGCCCTGCCAGTGGAGGCTGGGACTGCACGAGAAACTGGGAAACGAGAAACAGCCAGGACAGCTGACCCAGATGAGCCAAAGGGCTACTCAGTACCCTATGACATCATGCCCAGTATATAAACTGGGGGGAGTCGGCCAGGGGGCACCACGGCTCAGGGATTGGCTGGGCATTGGTCAGCGGGTGGGGAGCAATTTTATTGTGCATCGCTTGTTTTGTATAATAATAATAGTAATAGTAATCATCATCATCATCATCATCATATATTCCCTTCCCCTTCTGTCTTATTAAACTGTCTTCTTGATTTCAACCCATGAGTTTTACTTTTTTTCCTGATTCTCTCCCCCATCCTACTGGGGGGGGGGGGGGGTCGGGGGGAGGTCAACAAGCAGCTGCATGGTGCTTAATTGCTGAGTGGGGTAAATCCACAACACTATTGAAAATATATTGCAAGAAAAAGAGCATTTCATTTAGGAAAAAGAAAAAACATCTTGATAAAGATGCTGTTCTACCACCCTCCTGGAACTATATATTTCTCATATTTAAGTTTACTGCTATGTAAAATAAATATTTAGCTTTTCATTTTTTTGTTAAATCAGAATTTCTGTTTAATCTTGGAGTTTCCTACTGAATGGAAATTCTGAATCCTGAGCAGCTGCCTTTACGAGCCATCTTCACAGCAGACATCAGGTGAGAACCCCTTGGAGAGGCTGCAGATGTGTACTCCTGTTGAACTGTAGAAAAGTAAGTGTCCAAGAGCAGAGATTGATCTGGCAGACTGCTAGTAGTGGATTTATCATTACTCAGACAAGTGGTTACATTCAATGTTTTCACTTTGCACAATAAGTCCAAAGTGGGTGTGAAATCCATTTATTTTCTTTTAAAAGGCATTTCCTATGGACTTGCTCAGTTCCTGCTCTCGTAGCATTCTCCTTCAGTAGAGCAGATATTTTTTAGTGTTCTCTTTGACAAATGACTTCTGAAGTGTTAGAAATCTTGTCCCTGATTTCACAGCCACCTTCAGTCTTTTTGTAGATGTGTAAGTAACTGCTAAGAATTCAAGACAATGGAAAGACAGTTCTTCTGAATATGAAACATCAACAAATCCCAATTCTCTCTGGTCTTATTAATACTGGAAGGGATGTAGCTAAGCCAAACGTAAAGCTAAGAGGAGGAATAAACATTATCATAGCACCAGTTGAATTTGGAATTTCTGTTCTGCAACAAATTCCAAAGAATTTCAAAAAGAAATATACTCTTTTGAGTCAGAGGGCAAGCTATAAATTTTGCAGTCATCCCAGAAAAAGACATTAAGAAATAAGAATCATAACATTTTAAACACAAATAAATATATCTCTATTAATAAGTTTAAGCATAAATATAAATGTAAATTTAGGGTTAAGCTCACTGCATGAGTCATTATTAGCCGTCTTCCTCATCTCTGAAAGGCACTCAAGGTCAGTGCTGGACACAGGAGATTTCTGGAGGACTTCTCAAACTAACATTCCACCTGAGAGTAAGGAGATTTTGTACGCAAGGGTCTCATGCGGCCAACTGGAGTGTACAAATCCACACTCCTGCCCCAGCATCTATAGCTGGGAGGAGATTCTACAATCAGTAGAAGAAATAATTTATCCTATAAAGACACCATGGGCAGCAGCAGAATCATTTTTGTCCAGTAAGTCTCCATCAGCAGAGTTTTCTGAATTTTATTTAACTTCTCTTGTTCCAGATAAATTTTGTTTTCTAGCAAAATGAATCTTCACAAATAAAAATTTCCAAAGGATCCTGACATTCTCACTTTAAGAAAAAAATGGCAAAATTCCACTTTGAGGCTCCATCTGAACTGGGGCCTTATGTGATAAGCCCCCACCTTACAGAGCTGCTGTTACGTTTGCTGTAGGTGGGATATGCAGGTGGACAGAGCTCTCGTATGTGAAAGTCACCCACAAGGGCACTACAGATGACCAGTAGAGCAAACCCATCAAAAATACAATTCTGCTATTAAAAAGTATACCCTGAACTCACAACCATCACAGTTTTCCTCTGTGACCACCATCCCTTTTAATCCATAGTGTTATGGCAGGCTGGGCAATGAGCAGGCACTTCAGAAACATTACAGGGCACCCCCACGTCTTCTCTCCTGAATCCATTCCCCATCCTGCCTCCAGCAGACATTATAAAAGTGTTTTACTCCAGTACTGCCTAGTGGGCATCAGGAAGAGGTACACTAAGCATCACCATTCAGCAGAGATTCACTGTTTGTTTGGTCTGATAATTTCTCAGCCTTGGAAAGGAAACCTCAACAATCCTGAAAATTCTTGCTCAGGGAGGTTCTTGGACGTGCTGGCTAAATCTCTGTGGGTTTCCCAATTTGGGGTCAGTCTGCAATAGAGGGTGCCAGAGAAGCTCTGAACCTGAAGGTCCTCGCACTGCCAACCAGAGCACAACCTTCACGAAAATATAACTATGAAGCTGGACATGGTAAGAGCTCAGGATCCCCAGCAACCTGTCAGTTGAGCTGGCAGAACAGTACACTTTTTTTTTCTATGTGAATTTGTTTCATCCTTAGCATTTTTGTCAAACCTTTCATATTTAACAAAATTATATTTCTCTGACAATGACCCCTTCCATCAATGAACTAATTAGTTTTAATAAGAATGTAACATTCTGCCCCTGCCACTGTTGCTCATGAAAAGGGTGAGTAATACACAGTGATTTTGATCTGAAAGAAAAATTCCTTTTCTTTTTTTTATTTTTTTTTTGACATGGAGGCTGACTCCAGGATTATTTCATAAAAATTAGCAAAATATTTCAGAAAATACATTTGTTTCTCTGTGTATAAGACCATTAAAGCAGTGTACCAAGCTGACTGACTCAAATACCTTTGCTGAGACTAGAAAGACATGGTAGTTAAGGATTTGCTCTTGAATGCATCAATTTATGGGTGTTTATTCAGACAGACATATTAATAAATCTTCTGTATATATATTGTCATCTCCACTCAAAGAGGCCAGGGCTTCCTATACTATAATTTAGCATAATTCCTATACCATAATCCAGAGACTGGATTTCTATCCTGGACAGCTTTCTGGAACTGTTCTGTTTCATAGACTCTGAATTTAAAAATGTTGTTACATAATGTTCATGGTAACTGAAATTTTCAAACACTCCATAATAATTCCAAATTTTTTTTTTTGCTCAGGACCATTGTCAGCATATCTAACACTTAGGGATGTGCAAACAATATGACCACTGAACATAAAAGTACATGAATTTCTGTACAGCTAAATATGAGGGAGGCTTCGCTGCTGTCCTCTGTATAAACTTCTCAGCACAGTCATGGGTTTTGTATATTCTTAATAACATATACTTCAGTCTTTCAGGAATAACATAATGAGAAGTTAATAATCATACAGAATAATCCTTATTAAAAAAACCCTTTTATAATGTTTCTAGATAAATAGTATTTTCCAACATCCCACAATTAATATTGACCTGGTTTGATTTTAATTTTTCCCATTTACTTATTACTAAAAATATTTTTCTTTTGAAAAGGATGAAATCCCTTTCAGACAATTTTTTTCTTAGCTGCTCATGTTTAGCCCCAAGGCTGAATCCTGGACATACCAATCATTCTGTGGCAAAAGACTAATGTCATCATAAATCTGGGTTTATGACCTCATGACTGAAAGAAACAAAAGAAAAAATGGGGTTGTGAAAGCACCAGCAAGATCAAAGAAATGTAGTGGCGAAATAAACTTCCCTGTTACACTTTATATACTACAGTATTATTTCAAAAGAACACATTTGGTTCCTGACATTTTAAAAATCTGCATTTGCAGTCCTGTGGATAAACTGCTGCTATTTTCTAACAAAAACAAGTCCTCACCATGTGTTTTATTGGAGGGCAATGAAAGAGATTTTCTTTATTATTCTGATCACTGTTATCACAGATAGACTTTTGGATCCAAGCTTTGCTTTGTTTTTCATGCTTGACACCATTCCACCGAAGCCTTTGGAATTAATCTGCATTTACATTTTTCATTACTAAACATAACACATCTTTGGAGACATTGTCTAACTTGCAATAAAATAAAACAAAGCCCTACCTTGCCTGCATGGGTGACCTTCATTCACCTTGAGTGTAATTCATGGATCACAGATTAGTTCGTGGTGGGAGTTAAAACTGAAATTGCTGACAGGCTTACTACTTCAGCTATCATCTTCATCTACTTTCGTTGAAGGCTGGTTTTTTTCCTTCTAAATTCCATTTTCAAGTTCTTGTTTTTATTTTAACTATTTCTTAAAGCAATTATCATGACTTTGTACATAGTGTCTGTTTCTACTGACAGATGGGAAGAGGAAAGCAGGTTTTTTCTTGTGGAAGAAGGACACTGGGCTGTGTCTATACTAATAAGCTGATCAAGGACAAGGCATGGGTTGAATGCTAGTATGAAATTGTCCACATGATGTGGTTCTTAGCATGTATGGTGTTTGCCTGTACCATCTACCGTTATCACAAATAACGTATGAGTACAGCTCAGAAGTTAATGTGGGGCAGGGACTGTTCCCGAACAGAGTATGGATGAGGCTGCCTTACCCTGTGGGGCAGCAGGAAAGGGAGGAGATAGCTCTATGGCTGTAACTGGTGCTGTGCCACTTGTACTGGGAGCCAGAAAGCGAGACATTTACTTGTAAACACAGCCCTGGATTCTGAGGCATTGCCTGGAAGACCAAGGGACGCTCCAGACAGTCAACAAGGGTAGTACAGAATAGGAAGTCATGTAACAGACAGACGTTTGCTTTGGAAGGAATTTTTTAAATGAACTCTCCAGTGTGAGACATGTCTCTGGGTATCTATACCTGTGTGCACAGGCACCGGTGAGATCGAAAACTGCACTGGAAGGAAAGAAGGAAGCAATGTGAGCCCTGTAGTGCAGATCAGGAGAGCACTGTTTTTCTCTAGAACAATGAGAATTTGAGTTTCAAGAACTGAAGCATTGATGAAGAAATATGAGGGGTGTGTAGAACAGGAGGAGACAAATCTGGCACAAACTTACCCATATTAACTCTAACAAATTGTACAGATAGATAGCAAACTGTAGAGATTCATATCCCTGAAGTCTGCTCAGAGAGACATGGTTAGCTAACCTCCCGAAAGCATCACAGAAGTGAATTAACATATGTGCAGGGTATGATGGAAACTGATTGTTTGACAAAACATATATTTATTTACATTATATAAATATAAATGAACTGGTAACAAACAAGTACATTTTGATAACTTAGGGAAGTAATGTCTACAGGTGAGAGAGGAAATAACACATGGACTTCCATGATATCAGTCTTCTCCTTAACTCCATGTGTCCTGAGACAGGGAATTCACCTGAGCTCTATCCAGCTTTTATTCCTAACTCTCAACTAAACTGCGTGTAACTACAGCAAAGGAAATCATGTTTTGGTAAGGATAGGCACCAACCTCTGAAGGTCCTACATTATCTCATAAGCAAGATGGCTCTTCATACTTTATACTGTCTACCCTAACCAGAATTCAGCTGTAGCCCATGGCTAGTACTTCCAGCTATTAGGACCACACAGTCTGAGCAGTGTCTTCAATCTTTAGGTTATCCAGTCTAAACCTAGTCTTACCCTGGCTGTCAGCATTCACTGTAGACCAAAACATGTAGACCCCAATCAAACAAGTTCCCAAATCCTCCAGAAACAAAATGAAATATGCAACATCTAAATTCTCAAACCATCCCAAACCTCAACCTGAGCCCAATCCAAGCCATATAAATGAATATTCACCCCAAGCTACACTTTCCTGAACCTAACTTATAACTGTTGCCCAGGCATGAAACCCAACAAGAAAAGATAGATACAAGACTAAAAAAAAAGATTTAAAAAAGACACAATACACAGGTAATACAATTCCATTTCATAATACTGAGGAGCATGCAGCTTCAAGCATGAAAAGGAGCTCTTCACTTTCCAACCCTCAAACACTGAGTCCAGCCCTAATTCTAAACCCAGTAATGGTCAGGGATTTCAGTTCTCAAGAAACAGGACACAAAGCATTAGCTGTCCTTAACATCCTTCTTAATCTTGAGACACATAGCATCCAACATTTAATTGCCTTCTTCAGTCTGTAGCTTCCCAAACACTAGCCCAAACATAAAAGCTGAACTTAACCAAGGTCATGGAAAAAATTACAAGAAAAAAGAGCACAAAGTATTGGCCTAAAACAACTCTTTTTTCCT
Organism: Haliaeetus leucocephalus; assembly: GCF_000737465.1. Taxonomy (NCBI): domain Eukaryota; kingdom Metazoa; phylum Chordata; class Aves; order Accipitriformes; family Accipitridae; genus Haliaeetus; species Haliaeetus leucocephalus. Next base: position 7,252,164 of record NW_010972631.1, read on the forward strand.
TATTCTGAGGGCAAGGCACCAGATGTTGGAATGGGTTCTTCTGTCATTACATTCCCCCAAATAACCTTACCCTTAAAAATAATTCTAGCCAAGGGAACCACCCATCCAGTGAAGGGAACGTAAGCTGTTGACCACAATTGACTCCAGACTTCTCTTCAGTCTTCTCTCTGAAGGCTGCTCAGTCTCAAAGACAAAACTAGACCCCAGTTTTAGATTTGGAAGCCCCCAGCATAAAAATAATTATGACAAGAAGAACTATACACAAAAAAAAAAAAAGAAAACAAGTGTTGACAACAGACTCCAGCTCTATTCCAAACTCTTGCAGGCAGAAAAGAATTAATGGGTTTCTTCAAGCTTTTATATTACCAAAATGTAATCCAAACCTAATCCTAATTCTGATGATTGCCACAGGACCCATCCTTCCAATAAGAAATCATCAATTCCTGATCACAGTCAACACCAGCCAAAGTTTAGTATAAGGCTTGTTTTTTGGAAGTAACTTATATTATCTTACATTGGAGAGAAAGGTCAGCTGGGCATATTTGAGTTAAGCTTCTGAATTAGATTAAGATTTGAAACGTTTTTCTCTGAAGATGCTGTAGACGGAGATTCCTGAAAATATTTTGAAGCACACCTTAAACTACAAGTGCATTTTACAGAATCAGTGGGAGGCACTGTTACTTATATAGTAAGAAGGCCCTGAAGACCACTTGGAGTACTAGGTTTACAAGTAAGAGCTGAGGAAAAGTTGACACGACCTCGCACCAAACAATGCAATAGCAGAGGAACCTGGACTCTGCTACAGTGACAAGTAAGATCTCCTCGTATCTCACTTAACCATAGCTTTGTTTATTTGCCGGAGATGAAGGATTACTTTGATATATTCTATAGCTATTGACCTATATGGCACACTGCGTCATTCCGTGCTTTGAAGTGTCATGATAAGTTTGGATAGTTATTCATCCTCGCTGCAGGGAGTTCATTTCCACCTTCTCTAGGAATCAGATAATAAATTGACTGAAAATATTTCCTCGACTGACCGACTCGCAAGGCAAGTGGCAACGGCCCTTAGCTGCTGTGCAGCTGCCCCAGCCAGTTTCCCCCTGTATTGGTGGTGTTAGGGAGATAGCTGGTGTCAGTGGTGGTCATTCCTTCTTGGGGAGAGGGTAGGGTTAGGATTAGCGCTAGGATGATTTTGGAAAAGGAGCTATGACGGTGTCACCCATATGCAGTGTATGCCAAGCTTCCAGCCAAATCCAGGTGAGGGGTGTGAGGGATAAGGATCGGTGGCACAGGAATCCACGTCCACAGCCAAGGACAACAGCAGTCCACCCTCGAGTAATAATTCTCACTGGCTGGAGAACTGTGCAGTCTTACACTTTCTGGTGATTAAGGACCTATCGCAGACACTGCAAATGTGCCTGTGACTTCTGCTCCCGGGGATGGCTCTTATTTTCTTTTCCAGCAACAACATGCTTTTGCAGCAAATTCAGCGTGGATGTTGAGAGGAGGGTGGAGGTAGGGGTCCTTATGGAGAACAGAGTGGAAAATCAGAGGTGTATGGGGTGCGCATGAGTCAAGTGAGGTAATGATGTTAGAGGAGTGGTGTGAAAGAAGGAGAGTGGGTGCAACGTGTGTCCCAGGCAAACTAAGACCTTATGTAGGGAACCACATATGGCAAGCTCAGATGAGAACTCAGACATGGTTAATTGTAGATATTGCCTGTGATTATAAAAAGCTCTGATTCTCCACTAGATTTTTTTCTGAGGAAGCTTAAGGAGTAGTCTTTAGCCTAACCTGCCTTTATATAAATATATCAGTGAGGTGGCATATTACTGACAAAAAGGCTTGAATGAAAGAATGAACAAACTCCTTGAATGAACCCTTAATAACCAGGATTATCTGTTATTTGGCGAGTTATGTACAAAGGGGTAGTTTGAAAATACCACTTAGGAGAATGAACATGGTAACATCTCACCAGTGGAAATAACTGATCATTTGGGGGAAAATCTGATGAAATGTGGCTGGAAATTAAGGTGTGAATTGTTCTCAGTGGGAAATAACGTAATGAAAACCACAAGACTGTATATTTCTAGGGAGTTGCCTTTTTGTGTAAAAATACCATCATTAAAAGTTCATCATTCATTTTTCTTCTTTAGGCAGCCATATAGGAGTCAGAAATCAGTATTTCCAAAACCAAGTTGTTGTTCCATATAAATAAGATCAGTAAAAGGAAAATGTGCTGTACAGCAAAACTATAAGTAGTGTGTGGAAAAAAATAACAGAATAAATACATATTAAGTATTGTCTCTGTGACATCTATGCTTCTTTGGACTAACAGAAAGGAAAACCTACTGAAGACTTTTTAAAGAAACCTGTGAATACAATAAAATAAAGCCCAGACAAATGACTCAGTATGAGTTGTGACCCGTAAGAGTTGCTGTGCCACCTTTTGTCCTCTGAGCACAGATGCGACGAGATGAAGACACACTGGCTCACTCTGGCCTATGTGTCAGGTTGTGAACTGACTAGCTAACTTTTAAGGAGGGCAAAAAGAGAAAACTCATTACAAGAAAGTGGAGGATGGGACTTTCCAAAGGGTCAGGCTTAGCACACATGCAATCCATAGAAAGTGCTATGATAATAAAACATTCCTCTTGCACATTTAAAAATGGCTGTACTGGAGACTGACCTTTTTGAGAGAAAAGACAAATGAGCGATACGAAAAAATTATCTGAAAGATCATTTCCTTTATGATAAATCAATAAAGAAACAAGTAAATAGATCATTCTTTCCTCTTTAGTCATTCTAAGCAAAGCAATATCTTTAGATATATCTGAGGGGTCAGGGGACAGAGGTTATGCCTTTATTAGTAACTTAGAAAAAGCTATGTCACAGGTTCAAGCACTGACATGGAAACATCCATACTGTTTCATTTCTAGCAGTTTCTCTGGCACAGTTTTAATGTGTGTCAGGTGATACCTGAGCACAGTTTGTAGGACAGGATGAGCCAGCGGTTCTTCTAAATGGGCAATATGGTCGAGGCCATTTGGTATTGGGAAAGGAGAGAGTTTAGTCATATAGGTACAAGCCATACTGTGCTCCTGAGTGAAAAAACAAGTCATACTTTCTAGCATAAAAACAGTCAAAGGAGTCTTCAAGTGCTGTGTGGAAAGCATTTCTTGAAAGACAGTGTGAGGACTAGACTACTTGTTGGGTTTTATGGAAATGTTTCTCCAGCAAACAGTTTGCAGTGTCTCTTTTACAAAGAAGCAGTTGACTTCAAAACTTCCCAGGTTTGTGGGCAGGCCCCAAAGCATCAGTTCTTTGGATCCTAAAAAGTAACACTTTCATACTCATTTTTCAGCTTGTACAATGGTAGACCTGTGTTAGTATGGGAGAACAAATACATCATTTGAGCATTTATTCAATAACTACTCTATGGACAAATATACAGGATTCTACTGTATGTATTTCAGTCTCTCAGAGGATGTTAGACTAAATTATAGTATATTATATGAACATATTAAGCCACAAAATACTAGACATCTAGCTCACTTTTAGAAAGAAATCCATCGTGGAGCGCTTTTAAAAATAATAAAAAGAGTAAATTTCATGCAGTTTATAAATTAAGAAATTACCTTACAAATTATGCTAGAATTATATTTACAGCTATATACACAGCAGTAACTCAAGAATCGCCCAAGTGATGTCAAATATTATGCAGGAAATACCAGTGGTCTAACAGTTTCACAGGTGTGATAGAAATATAGTCCTGTTCTGCATAATGCATCTCTCATCTAGCTGATATTTTGTTTGCCTATATCAGAGGACAAAGTCTGTGTTATTAGTCTGCAGAGACAAAAATTCAGCTATAATCATTGATTCACACTATCCATGAACAAACATACAGAAATATTCTAGAACTCTTTTTTTTTCCCTAAATCTAGATCCCAATCGGACAAACTCAAATCCATGTTGAGCTAGGAATGCTATTCACATGCATGAGTCCTCACAAGAAGGATTAGGTTTTGGCGTTATTACATAAATAGTTAACATCTCTTTATAAAGTCAACTTTATCAAAAATAACAAATCAAAATACATACTTGCCCAAGGACTGGTCCTCATGCAAGTTTTTTTTTTAGATATTATACATAAAGTAACAACTTATACCTTTTATGTTGTACTTACTAATTATTTAAATCATACAAATTATGAAAGTTTATTCTTCCATACTTGTGGTTCGTATGTTTAACTTCTTCAGTGTGCTTACCCAAAGGAAGTAGAAGAATTCTTGTTCCACTTTATGAATAAGTACAATTGTATGTGAGAATGGGATGAAATGCAAGCTTATCACAGAGAATTCAGTGCATTATTATGCTGTTCTACTGCTGAGAATAAAAAATAAATAAAACTATATAGAGAAATAAAATTATTTTAAAACACATATTTATATATTGCTAAGAAAACACTCTTGGATTTTTTCCCAATAAAACTCATCTTCATTTTGGTATGGGTTTTGCAAAGCTGACAATGACAAGACTAGTCTTATCTGTGAATCTACTCCTTGACTTATACTAATACATTTAAAGAATTTTGTTCTGAATTTTTCAAATTTAAATAATAATATTCATATCACTCAGTCATCAACTTTAAAAAAGCAAGTAAATCTAAAGGAAATAATACTATCAAATATATTTAGACTGGATCCTCAGCTGGTGTGAGTGGGTCTTCATGAGGTTAAATGTACACACCTACATGGAATTATCATAGCTGAGGATCTGCACTAGAATTTTTATTAACTTTTTCCACTGTTTATTAAGGATCTAATCGTCATATACGTTAGAACCCCTTGACAGCACTTTGGCCATGTGAAAACACCTCGATCTTCAGCTTTTAGCTCATTTACAATACCAGAGAAATTTGCAGGGGCCTCCCAGACAGGCAAAAGTCTGATGCAGAGGGTGGAATCTTGGCTCCATAAAAGTCAGTGGCAAACTCCTACTGAGTTTACTGGACCTACAATTTTCCCCAGAGTAGTAGAACAAAACTCTATGAACAAAATATGTGTTCCTAAATATAATTTATGAATGATGACAGTGCAGCTAGGTACCTTTTTCTGGTCAGCTATGGAGGAAAAAAAAGCGAAGAATATTATCTCTTAGAAAGTCTGGCAAAATCTGCTGATTGTCTCAGTTTCCTGACATAAACACATCCTGAAGCAAAGCCTTCAGTGGTAGCTATAGGACTTAATAGGGAACCTCCAAGAGAATTGTGCTTTCCAGCAACGTTTTTTACATTACTATTCCTAGTGTGAGTATAAAAGCAAATTTGGTTGATAGAGTACATATATTTACATTGGATTATTTTTTTGGCTATGTGATCTCCCAGCTTTCGTTATGATCTGCAGATTTATGAGGAAAAACCACATCTTAGAACAATTATGAGAGTTACTACAACACAGTTGAGACCAAGAAATTATTTTTTCTCATTTTTGGCTTTTCCTCAGTTAATGTCAATGACAGTGGTTACGCTCCTTCTGGATAGAAAGTGTTTTGAAGGAACTGGACAGCACTGCTGAGCAAAGGAGAAAAAAAAAAAAAAAAAAAAAAAAAACAAGAAAAAAACAAAGTAACTTTGCCATGTGCCACAACAATGTAACATGCAGTCAGGTCATAAACTTACTTTGGAAAAAAACAGATGCAGAAGAAGCAGCTTCAAGGGCATTCAGACTGGGAGTCCACCTTCTTATTAATTCATTTGCATTATTTTGTCTTCTTTTTTTTAAAAACAAACAAACAAACAAGCAAAAACAATAAAATGAGTTAATAGCAAAACCAGGCAGCTCTTCCATTATTTTTCTCTGTTTTCTCAGTGGTTTGGGGATTTATGTGCTATTTCCTATACATAGTTCAGTAAGCTTTACAAAATACTGAAAAAAAAGGTGAACCAATTATGGAAAACAGAATTTTGATACTCCTAGAAAATCGCTGAAGACCTGTTCTAAACCCCTCCAAAGCCAATCAAAATATAGGTATACGTTAAGGATGTGGTGGAGGATAATGCTGAAAGTATAATGCCTTTACATAAATTGATATTACCATTTCTTTGGCCATCCTGACTTAGCTTTGATTCCTAATCTCAGAAAGATGTAAAAAAATTAGAAAAGGTTTATTGGTGGGTATTAAAGAAAATCCATGAAGTTGAATATTGAGAGTAGTAAATTACTCTTTTTGGTCTAAAGGCAAATATAAGGGAACAGAACGAGAAAAACATAAATCAAATATTCATTTTCAAAAACAAGGAAGCAATCACCAATATACAAAGAAAATCCATTTGCAATTGTTAAAAGAAATACTTTAAGAGCAATAACTGATTACAGAATTCATTAGCAAAAGTCATCTTGAAAGTCAAGAATTTAATGAGACCCAAAAAACTTTAAATACACATGTGTAACAGTGTCCTTTTTCAGGCCATAGCAGGATTTGATTTCACCAAGGACTTCTTTAGAGCATCTACAGCTGGAACAAGGGGATTCACTCACAGGCACTGGCAGCCTCAGACTCTTCATCTAGTTTTGCCACTAGAAAATGGCAGAAAGCTGCACATAAACTCTCAATGTTACCTCTAGGAAAAAGTTTGTCTTGAGTTCTGGGGTATCACAGAAAAGTTCAAACGGCACCACATACCACTGTTTAATCTTTTCCAGAAGCTGAACCAAGGCATTTTAATCTAAATTTTAACTTCCAATAAAGTGGAAGATCCTGAGTGAGACAAAGTGGTCACTCCTGAAAGAGTATTCATGGAAATATCATTCTGTGTGTGAACACCCTCTCAATATTGTATCAAAGCAGGTATTTTGAATATATTCCAGCATAATAAAACCACAAATCAAGGGAAAATTGAGATTCAACATCCTATTTGTTGAAAAAACTTATGGCATAACCAAATTCTGATGTGAAGCAAGCAAATATGCTGCTCTTGGCAGTTACGAGAATCTTCTCTCCAAAATATTTACTTAGCCCTCAAGAACAAAAATGCTCTGCAAGGAGTGAGAAAAGCACAGCAACTTTACTCAGGACACAGTATGTTTAATTAAGTCAATGTCAATCCAGAACAACAGCACACGCTCTATTGTAGCTGGTTTAAATGCTCGTGGCGGTGTTGGGATGAAGTTAACTCCCAGCAGGTGGCCCAGGAATTACCTCACATTCAAGGAAACTGGGAGCTGGCTGAATAAGTGCGCTGACTTCCAGAGAGACTCTCACTGCTGTCCTGGTGAAACAGAAAAGGGAATCTGGCAGAATTCCCTATGAATACTATCCAGCAGAAGGCCAGATACTTAAACCTGAAATTTCCCATGTTTGTATTTTCAAAATAGTCTTAAAATCACAATGAAAGCATATTTCTTATTTCCTAGGAGTACCAAGGTTGGAGGCCTGGACAATCTGAGTTATTATAGATTGATCTACGGTTTCAGTAAATGGCAGCTCAGGGATTTTCTTGATAGAATGTCTTCAAGCATGTGAAATGGGAAAAGATTCAGAAAGAGACATATCTGAGTTCTGGAAAAGCTATTCAGTGAGTTTATTCCAGTTTCCAAAACAAAGTTAAGAAATTGTATTATTAGTATTCAAAATCACCTGAACGATGAAAATCTTCCTATAGTGAAGAGCATAGGGGAGGATGAAATACTGTGTCACACCGGGCTTCAGATAAGATGATTCAATGGCCAAGAAAGGACCACTGTGGTCACTGAAAATCAGTTACCAAATACAGATATTGTCAGTCTGTGCGGAAACACAACTTTTATGTTTGCTAGTAAGGAGATTCCTCAGTCTGCCATAGACATTATAGCAATGACAGTGCCTTCTTGGATCTGTTTGTTTGGACAGACGAGGAGAAATCTGTTACCATCCCTAAAGCTTAACTGAATTTAGGAGAGATCTTCCCTCCCTGCAACGCAGCAGATAATACAACGCAATCATGGGCTTTTGAAATCACTAGGCAATGAATCAGTATAAGAATGCCAAATAAAGGTAAATGGCTTTCGTGTGGAAAAAAATCTTCATCTCATGATAATACAGAATAACTGTGATAACTTTAAACTAACAGCAGTGAGAATAGAGTGATTTTCATTAGTTTTCTGGTATCAACTGCATAAATACAACTACCTTCTCTCCAGAACAGCCATGCAGTACACGTTATAATACAGTGCTTAATGATGTGAGGTTATAAAGTCCTTTTCAATATGGAGCAATCATCACCTTTTCATATATTTCAGATTCTAATAAACATGAGAATCAACTGCAATGATGCTTAAAGCAGCATATAGTGTGTGCTTCTCCATCCCTGCGGCTGGGTTAACGCCACACCCATGGAAAATATTACATTCTAATGATTCCAGAGTTTGGTTTTCCTCTGATGGGACTCTGAAAGCCACGTTAAACTGACCAACAGTGATTTACTGCTAGTTTGTCTTCTGCCTGGAAAATGTACAAGTGAACTATTTAAAACAGTAGCTGTTTTCCTCATTCATCTGTTTTGGATCACACTAATCCTAGGTTTGGATGAACGATAACAAGAAGTTAATGTTTATGGTGTTCCCAAGTATTTACTAAGTATTACACAACTGCGGTGCCACAATGACATAAAACATTTCTGCTCATTAACAGGAATTGTCTTTACTGCGCTCTGAATAGTAAATCACAAGAACACATTTTAAAATTTCTGTGTAGTGAGAGCCACTGCTTCAGAAACATTTGATTCATTAGAAGGATGATTGGTTAATTAATGTTCAGAAAGGAATCGGTACAATATTTTCCAAATGTAGTTTGAAGCATTTTTGTATGTCTGTTTATCTTTCTACACGATCTTCATGGAAGAGACCATAAGAAAAAGCATTTTTGGTGTTTCCATGACTGTTGTTTTACTGCAACCAGAGTAAAACTCAGGAAAGCATTATGACCAAATAATGCTGTACTAGATGGTGAAACTGCAAAATATTTGACGACCCAGATCTGGTGTGGGTGTATAGGGAAACCAGCTTTCATCTGACTCTCCTGTGAAGCTCATTTATTCAAGCTGTATTGTATCACAGCTAATTCTTTTTCCCTTACATGTATACCAGGAGGAAAACTCCTGTATTCTCAAGAGGATACCAAGAAATTTCCTGGATCCTCCCTAGCATTTCCCTACTTTCATCCAGTAAACATTTTGAGTGGGAGTATAGTCATTATACCCAAGGGCCTGCATTCACTTCTCTGAGACTGAGCTGACATATGCCTCTTTTCAGAAAAGAATATTTGATTTTATGAAGTGAGTAGGCTGTTTGGACAAAAATTTTGACGCTATGCAAAATAAAAAAATGTGTTTTAAACTCCTACAGGCCTTTAGAGCCTAAACTATTGGCATTTGGTTATTTGTGCTCTGACATCGAAAGATGTCTCAGAACAGTAAACCAGGGATCCACAGGTATTTTTCTGATATCCTGCTCTGCTGCATTTCCTGAGGAAACTATATCAACTTTCAGGCAAGGTTAGGGCTTGCAGCTAGCTCAAAAGTAGGTTCAGCATCAATGAAATTGGCTTCAAGTGGTCATTTCTTTCATGGAAATGATACGGTTCCAGCAAGTATGGAATATCACACAGCATTACAGAAGGAATGATCAGAGGCATAACAAGCCACAACTCACAAAAGAGCTTTGCCTTGCAAGATGTCCTCCCCCACACGCCTGGTATTTGAGAAGTTACAAGACAGAGTTATGTGAGTTGGATCCAGCAGCCTCCTCCTCCATAGAGTTTTCACTCTTCAGGATCAGCTGTAGGTCTCTGTACACAATTGTGGCTGTGAATGATCTTTTCCTAGGTACAGCCTGAGTTCAGAATATAATTAAGGTGAAAGTAGTTAACATAGTGCTGACAGATGGGACAGCCAAATCTCTTATGCATGGGGAGAGAAAGAGGAGATGGTCACACAAAACTTTTTTTTGTACTTGGCCCTCTGAACATTGCTTACATGTGGATAGTTATGTTTTCTAATGCAACATTCCTCTATTGTTTCAGTACACTAACCCAGACACGCAATTCACATCACAGATACTCTATACTGTTTAAAAGTTTTGATCTTGGACACAAAATCATCAGTGAGCTTGTATTCTCAGATTACTTGATCCTTCAGATGAACTGTACAACAGTAAACGAAGAAGCAGGAGGGATTACAGGCAGGTCGGTCTAACTGGATTGAGGGTTGAAATTCCATATACCTCCAGATAAAGGTATAACCAAAAATGTTATAGCAACAATGGTGTTTCAACAGGTATTCCACTAATGTGTATAAAATGGCTTTTCCATTAGATATGTAATTTATTAGATGGTGCAGTATGCAGTAGACTTTAGTTATGCAAAGCTATGTTTTGCCTGTGTTTTTCTTTAAAACTTAGAACCAAAGACTCCTTTGGTCCAAATCCCACTGTGCAAAATTCAATTGGGCTTGAGTGAATAGTTTTGAGTGAGAACTGTCTTTAGAAAAGTCTGTTGCAGTTGCTGCATCTAGTAATTCTGCAACATTATGTTTCAAAATATTTCTAAAAAGCACTTCTCTATATATATTTCTAAAGATTTCTTTAAACACTGGTGGTACATCCAAAATGGTTGTACAGGAAGCTATTCAGTTACCTAGATGTACATGCCAGAATGCCTTTTGTGATTTTGGACACAATAAACAATGGACGATAAAAATCTCCTTTTCTTCTTAAAGTCTTTTTAAAGAAGTGAAATGCTGTTGAAAGGTTTTCATTTTCCTTGCACATTTCCAGTAATGAGTATTGATTATTATTACTTATAACTTAGTATTTTTGAAGTGAAATATGTATGTAAAGGTGAAAAATAATTAGTCTCAACACAGAAAATACAGTTATGTCTTGTAATATGTATTCTTATGTTTCTTTCTCTATGAGAGTCAAGTCTGGGACCCAAACTAGAAGTTACTGAGGAAAGAATTACTTCTCTAGCTGGGGAAACAAACCAAGACCAAAGTGTTCAGTTAAGAGGAGATATATAGGAAAACGAGAGACTAGAAACAGACCTAACAGTGAGCAGGGTTCGTGTTACCTGTGAATATGCATTGTGTGATCTCTTTAGGAAAAGTTGAAATGCCAGATATCAGGGTCCTGTGTAACTAAGAGTGAACAGGAGGCAGAATTTTTTAAGTGCTTAATAGGTGAAACCCTGCAATTGTGAAATAGGAATTATATGCCTAATTCTCTCTCTGAATCTTGGCCTCACTGTAGAAAAATATTCTGGCATGGTATTCACAAGTGCAAAAATGTATTGATCCTTTTTGTGTATTCCTGATATTAAATCTAAATCACAGTAGATGACATTTAATTCGAACAACCTTGAGACAATATAAAACTAGCATGTCTTTTTCTTACGGATTAATTAGCTGCAACAAGACTAATTAAATGGACTAAACCCATGTATTTTTTAAAGTTCTTCAGGGTACTTATATGAAGAAAAACTGGCATTTGAACAGCTGAAATAAATTAACTCATTAAAAAGTACATTTGCATCCAGTGTAACAAGACTACAACATTCAGTCTGTGATAGAAACAGATGTCGAATCTAGGAAGGGTAGTGACATGACCATATACATACTGGCAAATATTTAAAAATACATTTCCAAAAATGCAGTGTTAAATTTGAGAAAGCCAAAGGATCTAAATTTTCATTTGTAAAAAAGCTGGGTTTTAATTAAAAACAAAATAAATCTTTTGCTTTTGAAGATTTGTCTGACATTAAATTTATTCATCACTGACTTAAGTAGACGCAAAGTATCAAATTAAGGGAAGCGGTTTCTAGTGCTCCCAGATGATGAAATTCTGCTGCACACAAGGAGAGGTTCACTCTTTAAGAGGATGGTGATTTAATAGTTTGGGGGTTTTTAATTTTGCTGGGAGGATTAAGTGTTGGAAAGGCATGGACAATACCTTTCTTTTCACAAATCTCTGTAAGGATTCTGCCAAGGAAAATCGTTAAAGTAAGACACATATGAGGAGTGTTAAAACCAGACATTCTTCTTTGAGCACATACACTTTGGTCATCATTAATCTATTGCTTTCCACTTTTCCCATTGATGGCAATCTCCAGTTTCGTGATGCCACAGCCCCTTGATAGCATGAGGTCCAACAGAGACCTTCCATTCCATTTCCTTCTGGACACTAACTTGATAACAGACGCCCAGTGGTGCATGCAGTTCAGCTTTTTCAATCCAACTATTGAGGAAGTTGTCCAATTTTCTTAACACCTTAGCAGTGCATAGGTATAACTATAGTTTCCCGTGCAATCTTAATTTGGTTTTGGCTGATAGAGTCTGAGAGTACATGGTCCTTGTTACAGCAAACACTCTAGCTGTAATTCCCTGCTTTATAAATAACATGATGGTAGGCAACATTCCCTGATTGCATCCTTCTCCATTTCACTGTCCTAATTCCCAGCTCCTCACCACGTTTTAATTTTCTGTTTAAAATGGCTTTGTGCAGCTACTTGCCCAATGTGTACCATATACCCAGACCAGCATAGCCAAGCCAAGCAAGAGCATTGTTTTGATGGAAAAAAAATTTGACAAGGCTCTAAGACATCATCCCAGAGCTTACCCACACTCTTACACCACCAAGGGCAGAACAGGAAGACTTTCCATATGGAATTGACCAAAAGATTTGGTGTGATGATTGCACACTGATTTTCGCAGGTATTCAGGAAGAACAGTGATGACAGTTGTGTGGTACACATACAGCTTTGTTTGTAACTAGGTGGGGGTTTTTTTGTTCTAGATAAAATGATTTCATATCTGTGAAGCTGCTCTGGCGTTTACTGTCTTCTTCATGACATGGCTCTCAGTTGTAAGGGTCAGCGACAGTTTGCTGCCAAGGTAACAGCAGTTTTCTACAGATTTTGGGTTGCATTGTCAACACTGCTTTGGCAGAACTTCCTTACAGGCAAGACTGAACTAGGGGTTGGGTTTTTTTTTTTTAAAAAGTCCAGGCTGAACTATTTGGTAGCAATTAACACAATCAGGAATATGCTCTTAAAGGAGTGTGGTCACTAGGATGGCCAGTGGCAGACCGCCAAAGGCAAAGTTTGTAGGAATACATAATATCTTTCTTTAAACAAATGGATATGGTTTCCTGCTAGATGCTCAACAGGAAGTAACACAACTGAAACTAAATATGGAACCGTAGATCCAATAAAATTTAATTAAGCAATTAAACAACTTGAGAAAAAATGGATATGGAGAAGAAAAGATGCCATGTCACTAACCCTTGTTGGATGAACAGAAAAAGAGCTTAACATGTTTCTAAGTGGAGAGATGATCATGACAATTAGAAGGGATGTAAACCTATGTCTTAAAGAGGTTCAATTGTTTTCACCACTTGTGTAGGAGGTTATCAGAAAAAAATTGCTGGAAGAATGTTGGTCACTGAATTTACAGTGGAAGTTACTAAGGAAATCCAGGTTTTCAGTCTTAAAGAAATCCAGAATAACAATTAGAGCTGTTTTCTTAGTTGCATCATATGTAAATTCCCAGATTTATTTTTCCTCAATTTTGCAATAAATGAGGCACAGGTAATTTTCTCATTATTTCCTAAATCTCGTAAAAAATAAAACAGGTTGAATACAGCCTAAAATAGCTACATACAGTAGAGGAGGTCTAGGTGTTTTGCAGTATCTGGGGTAAAGAGTATTTTTGTTCTATGTAAAAATATGTATCTTTTAGTATTGGAATTTATTTTCATATGTAATGCTATTTCATTTATTCACACTTTTTATTTTCCAAGAAGATATGAAATACAATCCACAACAGATGCTGAGAACATAGTGCATTTTTTCACATTCAGGATTAAGGTGTTAATAGATGTTGTAATCAACTTAGTAACTCAGAAAGAAAAAAAATCACTTAACTTAGAAACTGGGGTTATTTGCATACCAGTCATATGCACACATAACACAAATGCATACCTATATATTCCAATAAGTAAAAGAGATATTTCAAGAAAACTATTAACCTGTATCCCACATTCATCTAATACAGTCGTTACCCAAAAGTGCCTAAAGTTTTTTTCACTTACTGTAGTATTGTAGTAAAAGCAAATAACACCTTAATGAAAAATCGTCTTTGATAGACACTCATCTGTCAATGATAGGTATTAAAGGAATTAAGAAAATCTTTCTGAAATTATATGGGAAGTAGAATAGAAAAAATAATTCTTCTAACGTGTAAAGCAATGTGCCATCTGACAGAAGCTACATCAATATTAAAATATGAACTCAACCGGTTCAGACCTAATGAAAAAAACATTACAGAGGCCCTTCTCTCTAGAACAGGTAATGAATAACTTCTCAATTCATTTGATAAATTATCAGGATTATAGTGAATAACATAATACCCTGCATGATAAGCATAATATTTTACAACCAAACCTGAAGCTACAGTAAATCATGGTCATGCACAATGGCTGAAGCTTTTCCAGTTCCTGCGCCTTTGGAGTCTTAATGTATCCCAGATTTAGTTGTTTTTATTGGCTCTTGGTGTTCAAGTATGTAACCAGCTCCGAACTTGAATGTCAAAACACAAAGAAAAGTGTATGGAGCCCCCTTACAATAATCTGGCATTGAAGTATAGGAAAAACCTTCAAAAATCAAAATTTTCCTTATGTAAGGTCTCCTTAGAGTTATATTGAACTGAAAAATAACAGGCTTTTGCCATATGCACTAGGTGACGCCTTTGTCATTGGCTGAGGCTTGGTAAATATGGGGTTAAGTAACATGGCTGTCAGTAATTAAGCTGAAAAAACAGTATAGAGTGATCAAACATTACCTGTTCTGCAGACAATTTTTGATCTTATAATGCAAACTACATATAAAATAAATTACTTTAATAGTGATAACTTTTCAGCTGTCTTTCTAAGTAGACAGTATCTGCAGTCCTATGTTATACTAAAAATTTTTTCTCATTAACTTTTGCCTATTATCTCTCCTATATGTGTACCTCTACTACCTATGTTGGGTGCTAAGAACAATCTTAAAGACAATGTAGCTCTATAATTTTTCCAGAGACTGTGTCATCTAAACACCACAAGTTTACAGTATTATCAATAAAAAGCTAAATATATACCTATAAGTTTAGGTATACATATATATATACACACACATTTATGTATACTTATTTACATAAAATATACATTTATGAATATATATATTCTCCATGATTCCTCTTCCTGACTTTAAAAATATTATCTTCTGTCATGTCTGAATAGTATCTAGTGTTTCAGCTTTTAACCAACACTAGTTAAATAGTGAGTGCTGAATTTTAAAAGTGGCAATAAGCTTTTTTCTGTATGTGAGAGTTAGTTTAACTCTATCTTAACAATTAAGAATCTGTTAAGGCATTTACTAGCATTTGCCTACACAATAGACCTTGCACAGCTTGGTTTTCCTTTTTCTCTTAGATTTATGAGTCATGTATCATTTTTTGCAAGAGATTCCTGCTGAACTTTTCAACCTTGCCCTGGATAAACTAAATATGTTGAATTTTTCTGGTCAGTCACTTTTTCAGTCAGGCTTTCAAAAACCTGCAGGTCTTTCCTAAATCTTGTCAATTTTAATAGACTTTTTTGACAACTATGATTAAAGAATCTCAGTAGTTTTCTTGCTTATTTCCAGAGATGCACAAAACTCATACTGCTTCCCAATATCTGCCTGAATTTACATCCAAGTTTTATGACCACTCTTATCCATACACCGAAATGTTTATTTCTGTACAATATTAATAATGAATATGTTTGGCATACTTCTTTTTTCTTGTCATATACTGATGAGTAGGTTTGAAATTGTGTAGTCTTCCTTGCTCAGGGTGAAAGCTGAAATCTGGCAGGTTTTGTAAGCTCCCATAGACCTCAGTGGAAAATAAGCAATGATGATCTTGTACGTTCAGGCCCTTAAAATCTTAATAATCTGAATCAGTCTTGAACAGTTTCATAAACAAAGCAATAAAATGCTGGGTATAGTCATCTCCCTATCCCTGCTGGCCTTCTCCATGGCATTTAATGGAAGAAGAAGAAAATTCAGTCCCAAATGACAATAAGACAGGCATTGGAGAAGATGTTTGACTATGAAAACAAAATTCATGGTTTCAGTCAGCTGTCCAAGACAACAAGGTCAGCTTCTGCCTTTGGCTTTCAAAACAAAAAGCTCAAGCATACAAATCCACAGGTCAGTGGAAATGATTACCATAAACAAATCTGGACAAACATCCTGCCATTTGGAAGCCTATGCAAATGGACGTTTTCATCATCTGGGTTCCACTAATCTACACAAAGCTACGCACATTGTAAACCAGGTATAAACAATGCCTCTTCTTTGATTATCCAATCAAAAGAAAATTAGTATCTTCATGAAAAAGAAAACGCAAATTTCACTCCTGCTTTCCATTTTGGGGAGGGGGGGGGAGAATGAAGGCTGAATTATCACTCAAAAATATCTCAGATTTTAAAGAGAGTAGAGTCTAGTCATCCAGCGACAGAATACTTATTTTAAAAGGTTGATCGACAACCCGGGCATGTCTTCAAGCCTGTGTGGCAGCGCCCAACTGTTATGTGATGTTGCTTCTTCCCTGCGTGGAGCGGCAGCAGCGGCCGTCTCTGATCCCCTGCCACATCACAGCTTTAAGTGGCTGCTTTCCACACCGATGGCACTGACACTTCGCTGGCTGCACATCTATCCCCAGCCTTTGCACTTACAGTACCTGGCACCAATCCCTAGTTCTCCTTCCCTGGATTTTTTCCAGCAGTGCTTTTCCTGGTCATATTAGAGCTCTCCAGCAGATCCCCACTTAGCAGTATTTTTTTACTTCCAAGATTATATTTTTTTTTCACTTGTACATTTACTGCCTCCTGCCTTATCATTGGACTAACTACAGACGAGACACTTTCTTTGAAGCAAAATCCCATAGAAGTTAAATATGGAATGAAGAAGGTTAAAGGCTCTAGTGGAAAAGAAGCAAATAGTATTCAATAAAGGATGATCTTTAAACACACCATTAGACAGTTGTAGTAAGGATAAAGTTGTAATGGGTAGTTCCAAGAAAAAAAGAACTTGGTTTTTTCTAATAAACTGACTATAACTTTCCTCTGAGTATTTTCTTAGGAACTGCTAACACACAGCACATTTAGGTAGCATAGGTTCAGTGGAATCAAAACTATCTATACCCATGGGGTTTGGGGTTCAAGGGCTTTATGAAGCCAGTAGAAGCCAAATGTCTCAGCATGCTTTTGCATCACAGAAAGTCTGGTTTAATTTCCAGATCCCAGGAATTATTGACAATTATGTCTTTTAGTGTCTTTAGAGCTATTTCCATGCAAATATTGTATTACAGTTCTCATTTTAAATCACTTAAACACATGTGTATTTTTAAGTCCACTGGCACAAGCTTTCAAAGTTGAATGCTGCCTGTCTTTAACGAAGCCACCTGTGCTGTGTGACAGCCTGCACCCACTGTCCGAGAAAATCTCCCCCAAGTTGAAGTCAAACTTCAACCAGCAACTGAACACCACACTTTTACCCTGTTTTCTAGACCGTAGTTAGAAGCATTTACCTTTTTCCCATTATTTAAATGGGGAAAACCACAGCTCAGACATTAATATTTCCTCTGATATACTGTGGAGTCAAAAGGGAGAGCGGTAAGTGCAGAAGTACACCATAAATATCAGCCCGGCAGCTAAAGACTGCCCTACAGATTCCCAGTATCCCAAGGAATAAACCACATGCACCACCCAGACAATTCAAGCTCTTCCTTGAAGGCATATAGAGACTCTACAGCCTGGATTAAGAATCCTCTTACTGCGAAAGCAACAATAGATCCCCGTTGTTTTCAAAAACACTCATAAAAAAGAGCATCCAAAAGTCAGCAGGAGTCTTTCCAAAGGGTTGCAGAGGAGTTTTTGAACAGGACCTAGGTGTGCAGTAGGATCGAAAGCCTTCTTCCTCTTCCCAGCTATGTATTCTGACTTTCTGCAGGTTGTTTGCCTGCTACATTCTGCTGTCTTTTGTGCCGTGTTGGGAAGTGCAGTTCTCATTACCTTCATTTGCCCCATATCTCTGCTTTTCGGATGCAGGCAAATGCTACTTCTGGTGCTTTTCAGCACAGAACTCCCTCCACAGATACATTGCCAGTCTCACCTACTTACAGTTCAGATGAATAATCTCTCTGTCAATGTGCGAAATCACTTAAGAATATTAAGGAAACTATCGGTCATCATTTGAATGTTCAAAATAGGAAAGCTCTAAAAGTTGTTTTTCTTTGACAGTGGGAATCTAAGGGTAACCCCCGTGTTCAGTGGGGTGCACTGGCACAGGGACTGTGAGTAGGTGCAAACCCAATTTTATAATATCATGGAAGGAAACAACAAATCTGAGAGATTCTACCTTGACTTTTGCTGCTTGTAGTTCTGTTATACTTATTGACTAGACATAGCTACTTTGGGCTATATTACTAAAGCTTCCAGGGTAAGAACTGTTGGATTGAGCTTTGATGCTTATATAGCCATATTAACTCCTCCCAGAATCGTGGCTAGGGGATAAGGTGAAAAAATTCCTGTAAATAAACAGACATACATGACCCATTAAATGGAGATTCCAGTGCATCTTGAAAAGGTGACCAATTCTGTAATTTTCACAGGTTTCATTTTTGTTCCTGAAGGCACATTTAACCTGTTACAGCCTGATATCATATTTGCTGCCACCTCTAAAATTAAGGTGCTTTGTAAATACTCTGCTCTCTGGAAATTTGCTTTGAAGACTTTTAAAACTGTATGAAAACTCTTTGTTTTGCTGTGAGGAGTAAGACTGGAGATGGCTGAGAGAAGAATTTTTTACTGACTGTGGCCAATATAGCCCTTGGATGCAGTGGTAGAGACTGTTTGAAAATCTTTTTTTAATTAGGACAGCGCATGCACTGAAGGGTCGTGAGTTCAAGATGTCAATTAACCACAGAACAGGCTGAGTCCAAATTGTTTTAGTTAGCTGCTGTGTGAGACACAAGGACATTGCAAGATGTGCCTCTTGAATTAGGCATTTCACCATACAACAATCTTTATCAGTTACCACATTTTAGCATTTGCACTAAGCAGCACCAAAGGCTCTAGCCAAAACTCATGCACCACTGTGCTAAGTTCTTTGCAAATATGTGAAATATCTTTCTTTTTCTTTCTTTGTTTTCCCCAAGTAGCTCCAAATTAGTTGTTCCTATGCTGGTATGATTTTCTCTCTAGACTTGTAAATGAGACTACACAGAATTCAATGAAGAAACACATTTGATTTAGAGAAGTGATAGACCTAGGTAGGAAAAAATGTATCCTAGCCAAATGTATCAATTTATATATGCATATATATGCTTTTTACTTTTTTTGTTGTTTGCTTAGAATAAACAAGAAAAGAGTCAACTCTTTGCAGTCATTGCTGGGTTATCACAAAATGGTTAGGTGCTAAGATGCTAAGTACTGAAATCCACCAGAAAGATCAACTGAGTGTAAGAGAAATACTTATAAGAATGAAAACTTAAAGAGCTATACGCTGTGTTTTGAATCCTGTATTTATAATGCGGACTTTTTATTCCTTTAACTTACTCTCTAACAAAATAACAGCTAAAATGTCCAAACATCGTTTTCTAAAGTTAGGCACAAAAATTGCTTGGTTTTCAAATATGCTAAATAACTATCATTTTTATAATTGTAAGTCAAAAGTAAATAGTGATACAAATACTCTTGTTGCGAATTGTTCCCAAGATGTCTGCTCACTCAACACAATATGGGATATTGGTTTCAAACAAAACAAAACAAAACAAGAGGGGTTTACTTTTGGTGTGTTGGTATGTTTGTTTTAAAGGAATATTATAAGTAGCTGCCAGTGGCATTTACATCCTTTTCTCATTTAATCAGGTCTGTTTGTCATTAGAATGCCAGAATACTCTGAATTAGCTGAAGTGTTGAGCAATGCACAATACACACAGAAATGTTATACTGTATTTGAGCAGATTCAGCATCTTTTAGCAATATCTTAAAAAACATGTGGAATTGTTAAAGTTTGTTTCCCCCAACAGATTTTAATATTTTGCCTGAGTTTTATTTACTTATTTCTTCAAATAAAGAAAATCCTTTCAAATAAAGAAGAACTTTGTTTTTATTAAAAAGTAAGGTAAAACATGTCTGAATGATTATTATTTTTTCCTATTCATTCAGCATTCAGTCTTAAGCCCACAGTGTTTCTCCCTCTGAGGCAGCCGGGATTGGCTAGGTTAGCTTTGCTCCCTCTCCGAAATTTCCATCTGGATCTGGGTGTTCTTGGTTCTGGGTCTCCATGTGAGGAATTCCCACCCTGAGGCAGATGCAGCAGACTCACTCATTGAAGCATGATAGCTCCTATCAAAGGCTGAGGAGCCTATTTCCCCCCCTTTCAAATACAGTCACACACTTGTAGGGGTTTTTTTTCTCACAAGCAGGGTGCTTTGCTCATGCACAGCTTCAATTTTTTTTTTACTTTTTATTTTTAGTAGGATATCTTTTTGCAGTGTTTGATTATTCCCCTGCACACATTTGCGGCTTAGCTTAATCAATGTAGTTATCTCAAAGTAGCAAGCCTTTATGAAAATACAGAGAGGTTAATCTTGCATTAAATCTCTGCAAGAAGATTTGTGTATAGAAGTCCACAGCTGCATTGCTTAGTGGATCCTTCTTCATGTTGCATTTTCTTTTGCAAGCTTGCACACATCATTTGGTCTGTAGGGGAAAAGGCAGAAACAGGCTCAAGCACGTACACATTCAGCAGAGTAGGGGAATGTCCAAAGCAGAAAACTGTGGAAAACACCCTGATAACCCCACCAGTGTCAATTAATCCCTGCCTCTAGCCCTGCTGGTGCTGCTCTCATGTGGATTTTCCCAGAACATATTTCTTTCATCTCCATAACTGGCTCCTCCCTGGAACACTTTTCTTCCCCCACACACTCTGAAGTCAGACACCACGTGGACCTTAAAGCAGAAAGGAATGACATTCCTGCCCATTTCTTTAATAACCAGTTGCCAAAGTTCTGTGCAAACAGCTATGCCGTTAGTATATAAGTATTTACATGGTCATCATTTTTATATAATGCTTTTCATCTCCAGCTTTTGATTTTTATATTTTAAGATTCAGCCTCATCCATCATCATATTGCTGACAAATGGTATTAACATTTTTTCTGCAAAAGAAGTACAAAGCGTACAGAGCACAATTGTTATCATTTAACCTGACCTAAATACTGTATAGGTCTTCCTGCGAAAGAAACATTCCATTCATTTCTAGGTATAAGAGAAGGAAAGTTTCAACTGAAAATGTGAACCCATCTGCCGAAGTGATGCTTCTTGTTGTTTTCTTCATCTGGCAGCTCTCTTCTCTATTTCTTAATTTTTTTTTCATTTTCTGTAATGTGAAAAATAATTTAGAGAAGAAGTAAGAGGCAGAACATTTAAAGTCATGAGGTTTGTTTATTCTTATTTTTTGCTATCAGTGTTGTTACAGAATTCAAAACAGACTTCTATTTAGCACTTTTTTTCTTTGACATAAGTTCTCTACATCAGGGATTAATTTTTTTAATTCTGTTAGCTCCTTACAGCCAATACCATTTTTTTCTTGTCATTTCTGTTTATCTATGGCTTGAATTCCAAGGCTGGGTTTGTGGTGTGCAAATTACGTTATATATTGGTTATATACATGGTATGCAGAGGCATATAGCATTGTTTCTTTGTGCATGTCTGACATCAACATTGCACTTGACATCAGAACTTGGAAAGGATTCAAAAACTGTATAATCCTACAATGACAGTATAAGGTTTGAAATTCCAAAAAGAGATTCATAGAGCTGTCTGCACTTTCTTGAACTCAGTGACATCTCCCAATTGCAGAGCCAATGATTTTGGCTGACACTAGTTAGTGAGCAGATCTGAGGAAAGATTTTACAGAATTTGATGCTAACACTTGAGCATCCAGGCTTTTAAATCCGTGCAATGTCAAGTTTACAAGGATGTGCTGGGAGAAATCTCTGCAAGCCCCTTTCTGCATTGCATTCTGGACCTAAAGTTAAGTTCGTTATGCAAATGCAAACCAGGCCAGCGGAAGGTTTTGGCAGTGCTATGCAAGCAAGAGATGCACATGGTTACCACGCAGTGCGCATGTGTCTTTCAGTAAATGTCTAACTCTGCGATGTTTGGTAAAAAATTATTA
The DNA here is from genome assembly GCF_000737465.1 of Haliaeetus leucocephalus. Lineage (NCBI taxonomy): Eukaryota > Metazoa > Chordata > Aves > Accipitriformes > Accipitridae > Haliaeetus > Haliaeetus leucocephalus. The sequence goes on from NW_010972631.1 coordinate 7,274,474, forward strand.
CTGTCTGCTGAAGAAGAAACTTCCTCAAACACACAGGCCAGCTACAATCCAAACCAGATTTTGTTCAGACAGGCATGTGCATTACAGAGCTGATGTGCTGAGCAGCAAAACCTGCAGCCGCAGTAGACCGCAGGTTGTCTTTCTTGAGAAGTTCCCTAGCGTAGTTGTTTTTTTAGCCAGAGGACTTGCTGTACCAGCACGGGGAATCTCAGGGTCCTTGGGAAGCCACAAGGCTGGTTTGTGGTTCTCAAAACAACTGGAACCTTTTCTTGCCATCACTTCCATACTGCCTGCGAGGAACTCACACCGGAGGCCAGGCAACCTGGATATTTAGTTACTAGAATACTTTATGACTTAGTATCTCCAAAGGACATGGAAAGAATGAGTCGATATATTGCATTACAGAGTTGGAGGATGAATCAGTGCTTTGGCAGTCATTAGGAAGTTCCTCAACAACACAAACCGAACCTTCATTGGAGACCATAACCCCCAGCACATAATATATGGGCTAACTGAGACTTTGGTGCTTACCTCATATCTAACTGCCATTCGTTATCCTTTATTGCCTCTGCGAACTGGGGCTTGAGGTCACAAGGAGGGCAACGCTGAGCCTTGTCCCACCACGAGGAAATCAGAGAGGCGTTGCAGTTCCACGCTAATCAGATAAGAAGACAGATGGTCAAAGCCACACCATCAAGAACTGGGAAATGAGCCAATAACGGGGTATCTGAGAAGATCAGGGAGCAAGTACACATCCCTTATACTGTCTCGTTGCAGAACTGACAGCCAGATCAGTTCTTCTGTAAACCCTCCAAACTCTTGCCACTAGAGACAGATGCGGTGATGCACGTACAAGCTGGTAATACAGATCTTCCACATGCACTCTCTGACTCCAGTCCACTGAGCACAAGGGCCTGATGCACACCAAAAGAGAAACTGCATATTCTTTCATCAAAACACATTCAACTTGTGCTATATTGTTGTGGTACATCCGACAGGAATACAGATTGTTGAAGTAGTAACTGGTAGCACAATATCAGTACAGAGAGGATTTGTAAGAAAAAGGAGCAAATTGATAGTAGATCTTAAAAACAGTTGAGAATTCCTTGACTTTCAATGTTGACAATCATCTTGGTTTTAACCCTAACTCCTAATTTTCTTTGCGAGTTTCACTCTTCCAACTATACATGCCTACTGTACATTTATTTCTATAGCAAAACCATATCACCGCTTGGTATAGTTCAATTCAAAACCAATTCAGATGTCAAATACTGTAAATAAGCATAAAGTGAATTAGTAAAATTAGTAAAAATATGATTTTATTTAGATAATTTTGATTTTTTCTGTGTTTCTTATTTAATGATGCTATAAACAGCTTGATTTGTAAAATTTCTTTTGTTTTAAAGCATTTTTTAGTACAGATTATTTTATAAGGGAGATTTTAAACTTAAAAAAATACATTTGACATTATGAATTTGAAAAAAAAAATCTAAGAATGATTTGTGTTTAGACACTGGTCAGATATTTTGTTCAGCTGTTTTTAATGGATGTACGCTTTCTTTGAAAATTTCTGACTGTCTTTAATTATTTCTGGTTCCAGAGGAGGAAGGCATTAAACCCAAGTGTTCTCCATATGGTCAATAGGGAGTGATGGGCACATTCAAAATATGATTTGCTACATCCCAGAATGGGTGTCCTAAATATACCTCCTGAGCCTTGTTTGTCCCTTCTTTTGCCTCGCAATGTGGTTATATGGAGAATGTAGTCTAAGTCCAGCCACTGGAGGGGAGGTTCAGCTCCCTGATTAAGCATGCCGTCACATCTGCTCCATGGCTGGCAAAGTAAGCTAACTTTAACAAAAACAACTGCATCAAGCGCCTTTTAATCAACTACTTTCATTAGAAATTCTCAGTGCCATTACCTCCACAGTCTGAGTAATGGAGCTGCAAGCGGGAAAATATTCTATGATTAATGCCAGTATTTCTCATTTTTAAAAGAAACCTGACAATCACTGGAGACAAACCTCAGACTCAAAGCTGTATTTTCTGATTTGGGTGCTTAACCCAGGCAACCAACTAGATAGCTTGCCTTATAAATAATAGTGCCCTGACCAGAAGTGTGGCATAACTGCAGTACTGATTATATCCAGCTTTAGCCTTGGCTTCTTTGGAAAATTTAGAATTACTAGCAGTACATTGCATTTTCAGTTGTGAGATTTGTCTTATACATAAAGTGAACTTGTCTAACATCAAAATAGTTTGTCTGAGATATTATATAACAGGTGTGGAAAATAAGCTGCAAACATTGCACTTATTTTAAGCTACAATACAAGGGAATATCTTATATTGATTTTTGCCCCGTACTTAGAACATTCATTATGTTCTCTAGAACTTCCTTTTTACTGAAGTAATAACATTGCCAAAATGGAAGCAATGCCCTAAAATTACATTCTTTTGTCTTTCATTCAATGTAGTTTTTGCGGCAAAGATGACACTGATTAATTCAGACACTATGTAAATAACTGAGAAATAAATTCACATAGTGTAGTTCATATATATCAAAGCACATTTCGTCTCCACCTTCATTCTTTTTAAGGTTATATAATCTTTTTTCCTGATTTAGTAAGCTTAAAATCAATTCTACAGCAGTGACATTCAAACTTGGCTATAAAATTAATAGTAGCCAATTGCATGCAGATTCATTCCTTCAAGCCCTAAGGCACTGCACAGGACAGAACTTAACAGGTAGGTGCTGGAATTAGGCAGTTCATTTTGGATCCGATTTTGAAATGTACCTCCTCAGAAATGCTGAGCTTTCCCAAGGCTTCTGTCATGGCTTTTACTTCCTTTCAAGTGACATTCAGTTGCTTTCTCAGTGAGGCCAACAAATTGTAGGTACTCAAAGCTTTCTATGAGGGACCATTCCTATTTGGGATAAATGCAAAGGCACCGACTGACTTCAGGGATGAGAATCTATTTTAGTAGGGTTTTTTGGTTTGGTTGGGTTTGGGTTTTTTTCCAATAAATTGCTTTCAGATATTTCAGGAAACTATTGCTACAACTTGGATAGTTTCAGCCTACAGAAAATAACATCATTTAAAACTGTCAGACTAAATGTCTTATAAATTAATGAAAAATGATATTTCTTTATATCAAAAAGAAGCAAATAACAAAAGACAATCCAAAATCATCAGGTCAAAAAGAGCAGTCTTTCTTAACACAACTTTGACAAATTCATCAAACCAGAAAGGTCACAGATTAGTGACTATTGCTGGAAGAAATTCATGGCTCCTGCACCAAAAGCCCTAGTAGCTCAGAAAAGGCTCTGAGCACTAAGATGCCTCATTTGCATTGTCTTCTAGCAACAGCCTGTTATCTATTAATTTTAACTCAGAAAGCAATTAAAGTTATGCCTTTAGTATGTTTTACTGATATATTTTGGGTACTGTCACTAAATGTTTATTAGCAATACTTTGAAACATGGAATCTTGGAAGAACATTTCAGGTGAATGATTATAATGCTTTGAGAAGTGACACCTCCTCTTTGGACTACTCTCACCTGTTTTATCTGGCCACTGCCGTATAGTTGGTGCCAGAGAATTTCCACAGGTAGCTTAAAATCAGACAGTTATAAATGAAAAACTGAAGAAGGCAAACTTCAGCCAATTGTATTGCAAAGCGACAAATATTAAAAGTTACTTTTTCTTTTTTTTTCTGTATGAGATTAGAAAAATGTTTTGACCTGGGAATTTAGGAGGAAATACACTGCACTACTGAGACATACCAACAATACTTTCTATAAATATTGCTTCATAACTCCTCAGTATTCAACAAAAGATAAAATGCATTAGTACAAAAAATCTTATCCCACTTGACCTTGCAACCCATTTCTAAATCAAAGTTCATTCGTATGTACGCCCTAATCTTTTTGATTTACAGTCACAGATCCTTCCTGTATTTTCTGACATAAATCTGAGGGTTATAAAAAATGTAGACCTATTCTACCTCTTTCTGTGGGAGTAGAAGTTCATAGTTTCTCTTCATACTGTTGAAACAAAGGATAAATTCAAGATAACATAATCTAATGCTTTAGAGTGAGCAGATTTATTGTTTTGAAATATGAACATTCTGTTCCATAAAAGATTAATAGCTATGTTCAGATACTTGTACATGACAAAATATAAGTAGGCCAAGGTTGACATGTAAAGAGAGGTTGTATATAGTTTACTTTCAATTTTATACAAGATTTCAAATTAGTTACAGTGTCAGGATTACCTTTGGAAAAAAATTAATTTTTATTCTAGAAACAACTGCATAAAGGCACCACGGGGGAAAAAACATCTTCTAACTCTGTTCTTTCAAACTCAGAAGTGCCCTGAACCAGACCATCGAGTCCATTTGCGGCTGTACGTGAGTCTGGATATGGTAGAGGTGACGCACTGGGGCTTGCAAATAAGCAGAGTAAAGATGAGTCAAACCATCTCAATCAAGCCACTTAACAGGATTGAAAGAGGCCTGAAGGAGAGCCTGTACTCTCTCCTTTCCACATAAACATCACACCTTATTGCCCTGTTTAAACTAAAGGATCCGGGGCAGTTTCCCAGGTCCCACCTCCAGTTCTGCCTGTAAGTGCGGTCAAACTCCCTATGGTGCGTTACACCCTGCTGTGACGTACAAACCGAGGCCGTGGGCCAGGGGGAGCCGTAGAAAACCATGAAACGTCCCTGGCTGGGATGATCAGGGCCTCAATAGTCCGAGGAGCACTGTAGCATACGGCTGCTACGCAGTTCAGGTATCATGTGAGACACCAAGTAAGTGGAGAAAAAAGAGCTAGGGAGGAAGGACAAAAAGGTTAAATATCCTGTATGCCATAAAGAACTCCTCACAAACAGTTGCACAAATGCACACTTAACAACCAAGTTCAACAGCAAATCAGAACACTTCAGTCCAGTTGGCGTAAATTTAGATCTTTTACATTAAACCTATCTACCTGCAAATATCTAGGAAATAAGTCTGGTAAACTTCCTGAAAAGTCACTCGTAATTCAGATGTGGTCAGTTCATGTTAATGATAATGAACGTTTATGCAGCAGCTGTAGCAGGTACAGGTAAATACTAATTAATCTTTTGTGTTACTTTATTGAGACAATGGATCGGGTGCCTTTGCAGTACCATCTCAAACATTCTACCCTAACCGACTATCTCAACATATTTATGTCAAGCCACATCGTAATTAATCTGTAAGCCAGAAGATACCCACAAAGCTGGAGGAAAGCAATAAGTAAATTAGGGAAGATGCATATTAGTCCAAGAGTGACGCTGGATATCACAATATGAATATCATATATTTTGGCCCCCCTCACACTTCTTGAGAACTCATTTTATCAATCTCCAAGTCAGACACCAACTGGAGAACCTTCTTTACAAGAACAGCACAAAGAAGGTTTTTCATGGACCACAGTGCCAGAAGAGTCACTGACCTACCTGAAGGGTAATTCTGGCTGACTTTGATTCCACAGGATCTGTAGAGTTCCCAGAAGGAAAGGCCTATAGCATGTGCTATAGATTATAGACTTACAGGTACAGAGCTTTTGTCATGTAAACCTTGAAAAAACATTTCCCTCTTTTGATCATCCTTATATGTTTGATTTTAGGTCATTCTTATGTTTGCTGCATGTGTTTACTGTGGACATTAGCCAAGCTCAGTTCTCATGAAGACTGATTTTGTTCTCCTAGTCCCTCTCTATGCTCATAACTTGGGCCTCATCTAGATAAGCATTAATGTAAAAACTTAGAAAAGAACAGCTGATCTCTCTTTCTGAACAGCTAATAACAGTTTTAAGTAGCTAGCCCTAGGTTAAAAAAAAAAAAAACCAACAACAACAACTGAGACATCTTACTTTCCTGAATAATGCCAAAAATGTCCTTTCCAGAGACAAGTACAAGTGTCACAAAGTCAGAAGTACAAAAAAACATTTCGTTATGTCCACTTAATCCTTCTGTAATTATGGAATTGTTTTCTACAGTTAGTAATTGTTTTGTTGTTTTACGTGTACTAGACTCTCCCATATGGTTTCCATACACCAACTATATCTTATTCTTGAAATAATTTTTCTCCAAATAGCCTAAATTTTTCTTTCCTGTTGTTGTTCATAGCCACACATAATTGAAGAAAACATCCTTAAACACTTTCCAGTTAACATGTCTTCTCAATTGTCTTTTAGCAAAGTTATGTTTTATCTAGCTATTTTAAACTTTTCTTATGAATCCAATATTATTTTTGTGATCCTTCCCTGAACTGCATCCAGTGTGCTAATATGTTTCCAGTAGTGAGATCCTGAGAGTGGTGGAGCATTCCAGATGCAACCTAGGTGCTCTATCAAGTTGCGGTTCCATCTCCCCGCACTATGACATGATTTTTTTTAATGTCTTAGGCCAAAATGTTGTTGGCCTTGTTTGCTGCCACATTCCGTTGACAGCTAACCCTTAGAGGTAGCCATTCATGCTGCCATTTCTTTTTGGCATCTCTGTGTTACAAGTTGCTGCCTATCCATATTTTGCATTAGTTTCACCAAATATCTTTGTGTGTTCCCAAGTGGAATGAACTCTCTTCTGCTCATAATTTTAACCTTTTGGTCGTAATGTAATGTATTATCTGTGTCCAACTGTTTTGGGCTTCTCTCTGCTTATAGCTGTCTACTAAATTTAAATAGAGCCAAAGGGAATGTTATGCAACTATGAAGAATTACTTAGTCTTAAAGAAATAAAAACATGTTATTGCATTCTTTTTCTACATCTTTGTAAGCTTTATGTCACTAGGCCCTTTTTTCTCTGTCTGATCGACCTTGAATAGAACTTAAAATACTTGCGAAGCATTATTTTCCTAGTTAACCTATTTCTTGATCCTTATTCTCTTTTTTTTTTCATTTTCATTTTTTATTTACCCAAAGTGGTACATTTTTTCTATTGAGTACTTACTTACACATTTCTAAATGGGTGCCATTAAAACATAGCCTATTTATGCAGCAAAGCAATAGAATTGCCTGCATCATTCAATTTTGTGTGGAATTTCAAAGGTATATGAATGGAATTTCAAAGGTATATGAATCAGGCTGTATTTGATGTCATCTTCAACTGTTTTCCCACCATGGGTATTTTATTCCATATCTACTATTTCAAAGGAGGCATGTCTGGCAATCATAATATCCCAGTTTAGTAGGCCAAGTGTAGAAAACATGTGCACCGAGAAAATATGTTTCCTCTTGTTTTCTATATCTTTTATTCTGGAGAAATCCTATGCCTTCCTTGCAGAGAAAAAAAAGCCAACAACATCTGTTTCTGCTAATGTCTGTTTTAGATAACTATCACATAGAACAAGGTTTTAGAGTACTGGAGACCAAATCTTCTAAAATTATTAAAGTACACTCTTAGTACTGTTTTAGCCTGGTTTTGAATGAAGCACAGATCTACTTTAATGCCTGTAATTTGATATTTTTCTTTTTAATAAAGGTGAAATTTGAAAAATAAAATGTTATTCCTTTATGTAAATAGAATTGAAGGAAAAGAGTTCATCTGGGCTTGTTAACCCTTGCTCCCTTTTCCTCCATCTGGAATGCACCACCTGGACACACTCAAAGTCTACCTGTCCATTCCAAACCATTACTTATATCCAAAGAATTAAATTAAGGCAATATACCAGCTAATTTTTCTGTCAGAAAACAGAATATTACACAGATAAAACATATTTACCTCTTAAAAGAATATAAGATCTGCCAACAATGTTTAGGAAAGGTATTTGTCTGTGGGTATCAGAATAATAAAGGTCTAAGAAAATAATTGAGAGGAAGAGACATGCAAGTCTTACTACTTTGAGTAGTACCTCCAAAAAAGACCAGCCTTTTTGTCCTCCTTGATGTTTGCTTCAGCTTGAGTGGACCACTGCCTACAGAGGTCTCTCTGCCTCATGCCTTTCGCTCCACTGGCTTTCCTCCAATAACTTCTTACAAATTTGCATTTGGTCATAATTCTTTAACTTACAAGAACACTATGATCATTTCTTGGAACTGTTCTAATTCGTTTACTACAGTGGTGCACAGCAGTCATTTCAGGAAGGCAGATATTTAGTTTGGATGTTTAAAAATGCCGAAGTCTTACATACTCTTTGAGAATTTTGAACGCAAATGTGTAGAGTTCTCATAAAATTAGCTGTTCTCATAAGAAACATACATTTTATTTTGGTCCTAGTCTCATGAAACCAATTATGTTTAAATTTCCAGAGGGCTCCCTTCCAGTTGTAACTCTGCTCCAAATCAAAAGAAAAGTGTGTATTATTATAAATGGAGATTTTCACATCTGCACAGCTCAGTGACTCTCATACAGGAAACGATTTGGATGCAAATTGTCAGGTTGGGCTAATTTCTAATCAAAGTTTTCCCTACACCTGGTTTACGTAATCTTATCTCTCAGGACTTTAACTCTGGGTAGTGCATTATCAGGAGAAAAATTTTCAAGGTGAATTTCCACCTGTTTTCTCATTTGAACCACAGACTGGCTTCTGTTGACTCAGCTGGAATCCTAGTCTCAAACCTTAGCAAATATGGGCCAAGTCTCATGTTCATAACAAAATATGCTTACATCTGAACTTCATCTATATCCACATTTCATTGGGAACACTTCACATGGGTTTTCTCACAATATGTAACAGAAATTATTTGTTATTTTAAATTAATCTTTTTATGCTTCTTGAATTCTGCCTGAATGTTTCATGCTCTGCTCTCATGAAATCTGATTACTTCAATCAGATATTTCATGTTTAAGACTGGTAAATCATAAAAACAGACACCTCAGAAAATTAACTTTCATATTCCTATTTTATAGAACTGTGCATCTGTGTTGCACTGTTTTCAAGAGAGAATTGGATACTCTGAGTAGATCTTAATCAGGTGTAAATTCACAGACTGGGTGGATCTGGACCAATTCATAAATCTTGACTATTTGTCTATATATGTCTTAATGCATTTATAAATGTACTCATTGCATTTCATATTCATTATGCATAAAGAGATGTATTTAGTAACATAACTATAAGAACAGCTGTATTGGCTCACACTAAAGGTTTAGCTAGCCATGTGTCCTGTCTCCTGCAATGGCCAGCAGGAGCCAAGCCCTCACAGCATCACTACCAGAGATTCGTGTGACAGAAATCATCTCCCCACACCAGAGGACAGTCCCATCAACTTCCACAAAGACTGGAGCCTGAGGCATGTCTCACCTTTCTCGCTTTGTAGAACCTGGTGAGAATTTCTACTTTTCCATCTTCTAAAATCTCCAGGTAAGCAATTTTCTGGCCCATGAATCTTTGGGTTTAATTTATAATGTACCTCAGTTCCGTAAGAACATTCACAGAAAACAAATTACTTGGGTTTCTTATTTCAACTACTGCCTACCCCAAAACTAAAGAAGGCACTATATTTCCGAAATGAATTTATAAATCTCCAGAATATAAACTGTCAGTTTGTCACTTTCATTCTTCGATTTTACAAAATAATGACAGAAAGCATCTTTCTAAGCATTCTAGAGGTTAAGGTGAAATATACTTAGAAGTAGCATGTACAAATAATATAACAAGGAACACATAATAATAAAGGTTAACATGCAACATGAAAATTGCATCTTTCCCTGTTTTATCTTCCGCTTGAAACAATAGTCATGTGCTCATAAGCAAATCATATACCCTGAAGTTCAGCATATTTGAACTATTTCTTACCAAGGCAATGTATATTATAAGGTAACATAAATACGTACTGACATGGATTTACACAAGAAAGTTGTGAAGTTCATCGGTTTACAGTATTACCTTTTAGCATACTCTGGTTTTGTTTTCTAGCCTTCAGGGGCAATAACTTTGCTGCTTAGAGTAAGTCTATGTTATATTTCATATCGTTTCAGCATAAAGCACACTTTTCCTTATTCTTTAAAATGGATTTCCAAAGTTTCAAGATGGGAATGTACAAACTGAGTAAAGGGGGAAAAAGAAAGTGTACGTTTATCACCTTGTACTGTTAGCTATATAAGCAAGAACTAGTAGCATTAGGCAGTTGCCAGCTCCTCAGATTCCTAGTCACAGGAGAGAATTACAAACTGATAAATTTTTAAAGTAGCTGAGCAAGTTTTACCCCATCCATCACTGATTCTTACTTTATTCAGCAAGTATTCAGCTCATTTTCACATTCTGTTTATCCCAAGTTTCCTCAAATATATCCCTGGAGCTTTTCCATCTCACTTCAGAAAAGATCTCTTGTCATGTAGAAACCTTATACTCTTGACTTAGCTTGATTACATCAAATCACAGGAAAAATATTGGAAATTTTCCAGATTTATTGTTCAGATTTTTAATCCTTTGAGCACTTATTAGTATCTTTGTTTTAACTAGTTGATAAACAGCTCTTATGAGCATAGGTTTTCCCCTTTCTTTATTGATGCTTACACTAGCATTTGGACTTTCTGTTTGATTTTGTGGTTTCTCTCTAGCATGACAGAAAGAAAAGACAGCAAGAGCATGCATATTTCTAGTATTAAAAAACAAAGTGTTATTAGGCAACATTCAAAATCAACTCAAGGATAGAGAAGATTGAAAATATGGGGAAAAAAATCCTGGAATGCATCTGAAAGCAGAGCAGATGTTTGTTTCGTTAGCTGTTGGTAGCCTTACTGTCAATACATGACCTGTGTTAATGGCCATTAAAATTATAAGATTCTGCTCTCTAATCTAGGTTGGCACCTTCATGATCTCCATACCTTAAAAGAGTCAATTTTTAGCCTAAACACCCAGCATGGGCAGAAGGGTAATAGTCATATTCACCATTAGAAGGAAAAAAATAATCTGGGCACTGTAGGTATCATTCACTATTTCTGCAAATAACCTATGGGAAACTTTGAGGCAGGCAAAGACTATCCCTGAATTATTATTATTATTATTATTATTATTATTATTATTATTATTGCACTCGAAAACGGGTTGGGAGCTAATGAAAAAGAAGAAACTGCTAGAAATGTAATGAAGACCACCTATTCATAAATATGTGAAGATACTGTAACATTTTTCTGTCTATTATGTTTTCAGGGTCAGCATACAAACTCACAAGTCATATGTCTGTCAGGGCGTGACCTTGGATGGCCCAGGCTTTGTCACTTTGCCCAAAATACAAAGTATGAAAGTTTTTCTATATGACTTTTTAATGTAATATTTCCCTGGCCAATTTATCTCCTCTACAAGAAGTAAACTAAAATCTTCAGGTAGCTTTAAAGAAAATAGATAAACTTCTTAGGAAGAATGTATTGATTTTAATGAAACTTGCTTCAGTTAAGACCTCACTGGCACTGATGGGAACTGTAATATATTTCTTCATATTATTAAATGTATTGGGAATAGTAATGAAAAGCTGATAGGAATTTTCTTTTTATATCATTATATTGTGTTTGCCACTTCTTGTAAAACTCCCCATAATACAAAAGTATCCATGTATACATACATGTACAGAGGCACTGCAGGTGAGAAGATCTTGGATTAAATATTTTTTCAGGCAGCCAGCTTCCACCTAGTCTTCAAATGATATTTGATATTTTTGTTTACACTGACCTTAGATCCAATATTTGGATTTTGCTTTCCTTTACATGAAAACTATATTAGGCAAATGTAAATAGAGGAACGGGCTACTAATTACTATAACAGCCAAGAAGCAAATTTGCGGAAGCACTGCAAGGACAGAAATACAAGGATCTAATGGAACCTGTTACACTGACTTCTTCATGAGTTTTTTAAAAACCATTTTTACATCTTTCTTCTTCCCTCCTTCTCCTATTCAATCCCCCTTATTTGTTGAGAATTTTCCTAGATGGACATATTCACCCTCTTTTTTTAAAATGTACACATTTGAAATAAAACCTCTTCTGGTTGTTTAGATTTAGAGTATAATAGTGATACGTTCTTTTACTTTGCAAGAGTGCCAGAACCGTAACTGAACAGCAAGTACAACAATTCATAACTACATAAATTTTTATTTCCCAAATGATTGTGAAACTACTGTTTGAGAATGCTAGCACTACAGAAAATGTAATCCCAGGAACTTCTGAACTTCTTTTGCAAAGAAGGTCTTTGAATGGCATTATAAAAACAATAAATTTAATACATGTTATAAATATTAAATAAATCCTTGCAACTGCCTGAGCTCTGGATACTACAGTAATATGTCTGGTTTAGTGGAAAGGAGAGAAAAACAGGGATCAACCAAACCATGCCTTCTTCAATAGATTTTATTTGTCGTGAGCAGAGTTGCAGAGAAAAGATATTGCCAGATCTCATTACCTCGTCACAAGTTTTGCATTTCTTTAAGTTCCAGACTCAGCAGTGCAACGTTTAAATCCAATGATTAAGCCCAGCTTTCATTAAAAGAAAATACACTAAAATTTAAAAGTGGCAGCAAACTGAACAGTAAAGGGTTATTAAGACATAAATAAAAAACACTGTTTAATTTAGTGTCACCCAGAAATTAGTTTGGTATGCATATGACATCTATTTGTCTCTCTGTATGTATTTCTGTCCAACCATCTGTCTGCCCCTCCCTTTCTATTAATTTTGGAACCCATTAGCCAGTTTTACCTAGATAAAAAATAAATTGAAGTCTCAACAGATAATCCCGAAAGTGTCATAAAAATCAGATTGATTTAGAAGAAAGTTCCTGATGTATGCAGGAAAGGAAAGCAAAACTCCACATTTATACATTGAATTTTTGCAGCTTCCTGTTGGCCAAACAGCGTGTGCTTGCTGGCCTGACAGATCAGCAGGCACACAGCTCCAAACTAGGTGTAATGCTTACCCCGGGGCCATTACAGGAAAAATGGGATTACTGAAATGTGTGGGACTGCAGAGAGGGGAATAAATCTTTAGGAAATCAGACATCATTGATTTCACTGCTCAGAAAAAATTTGCCTTAAATCTCATCATTTCAAGTGATGACAGATGGGTATGGCAGTTTAATTGCTTTGTTTTCAGGTCACTGCATATTGTACATTCTGCTAAAGAGTTTGGGAGAAGGACGACCATGAGCTGCTTTCTGGCTGCTGCCCTCTGGATCAGCATAACTCCTCAGGAGGGAGGGGAGATTCCTCCTCTTTCAACAGAAAAAATGCACATCTGCGACCCGAGATCTCCAACTGCAAGAGGAGGCCTATGGAAAGTCATGCATAGAGCAACCAAGAAGTCAAGAGGCACCATAGGACTCCTAGGGAAGGCTTTCCTGGATACCTCAGAGGGTCTGTGCATGGTTTCTGCAACTCAGGAAACCACCAAAGGTTTCTGGAGCAAAAGGAAAGCCAAAAAGAAAGGTCCTGTCCTGCCAGGATGCAAGTGAAAAGAGGAAGATTTGTTTTCAAGACTAATTTTTAACAGATCTCACCCAGCAATCCCGAGTTTTCTCTCTGGAAAGAATTGCCATGTTCCAGCTTACTACTTTTGGATTTTATTGAAATATATCTCTAGAGACTGGAAACCTTCACTGTCTTTTGGCACGCTTAGTTTTAGAGAACTGCTCGGTTTTAGTGGTGGAGCGATTCCAGCTCAAGGCACTGGCTTGACTGGGGATCCCATCACATAAGGCTCTTTCATGTCTTGAGGTCATGACTCACCATTTTTAAAGTATAAGGTTGGCAAGGCTGTGGCTGTATGTTAGTCTTCGTACTATGGCATTTACACCCAAGACCTCAAAGTCAAATCCTCTGTGTGTTGTAACAGCCAGAGCCATGTGGGCATCTAGCAGTCCTAACAATTGCCTCCATAGAGACAGGTTACAAAAAAATCATTGCTTGTAAATGTTTTGGTGTTTGGGTGTATTTCAGTACTCCACACAGTTTATCCACATGGATTTTAGGAGCAGATGCAATGTCCTTCTACTCACACTCCGTATAAATGTGTCCAGCATCATTTGGAAGGTACGGGGCTGCATTAGCACTGGTTTAAACTTAAACAAAAATTTCCTGTCTCTCAGATGCAGGGTTTTTACTTGGGATAGGAATTTTTAGGGCACAGTACTAGGATGACCACAGAAATATATTTTCCTATGTGTTCAAGAATGGGAAGTGTGAACTTCTTGTGAAAGACAATGTATGCTCATAATAAAAGGTTACAATGAAATCTTTAAGTTAAGAAAAAAAAACAGTGACAAAGCTGTGAAAGCATTAGTTTGGTATAAAAAGATGGTGCGGCTGAAATAAAAATATTTCAATTCCATATGTCTTGGGAGTTATAGTTCATGTATGCTATATCCCTTATCTTTTCTAAAGCTTCTAAGATGCAGCAGTTTCATTACACCAAGAGAAGAAACTGTAATGCATCTTGAGAGATGGACTTGACAGGGAAATTGCACCTACAGGAAAGCCCAGAGAATCACATCTCCCTGAAGGAATCAAGAAGTGGCATTTCAAAACTGAACTTGGCTGTTGCCTTATATATTTCAGCTCTTGATCTTTTGTTGTGCTCAAGGCGTTTTGCTTTAAGAAGAATTTGGACAGACTGTGGAACGTCCAGGGAACAGACTTTAGAAATGATCAATGATCAGCAACCTAGAAAATAGTGTTCAACACTAGAACACTAGAAAAGTGTTCAAAAAGAGACTGAAGTAACTGAGGTTGCTTAATGTAATGAAGAAAAACAGTTTCTAATCATGTAAGACAGTGGAGAAAAAGGCAATGATCTGTCCCACCCAATGGACAGGACAGAAAATGATCAGCTTTACATCATGAAATGCTGAAATGCTCTCCAAGCAGGCAGGGTGAGTTGGCAGGGAGGAGACTGAGCAAGGAGAAACCACCAACACAAGCAGAGCCTGAGAAGGGAGATGGTACACAGCTACAGGGAGACACGATCCGAGGGACCGTGGAGGCTGGGAAGAGTTCGCAGCAATTCGGGAAGCTGTAACAGTTGCTGGACTCAGAACAAACCTGCAAGAACTCAGTGGGGAGCATAAAACCAAGGAGGAAGATTTTTTTTTTTAATTTCTCTCTAATTTCTCTCCTTTAAATTTTTATGATTTTTCCCAATTTTAGAAAAATTCTAGGTTCATAATTTGGGGATGTTTTTAATGATACTCATGGCAATATCATCCATTAAGGGAGTTCTATCCTGAAGTTTTGGCCACCTGAGTGTCCTAAGAGGTTTTCACACTGTATTTCATATGTTTCAAAGATGAAAAACACTATTTTAGAAGGTTTTCTAGCAGACTTTCCATATCATCAAAATCCTGATGTTGCAAATCCTAAACTCTTGCATGTCTCTTCCCGGGCTCTTTTGCAGTCTCCCTCATGCTTTCCTTCCTCCTGCAATGTCAATTACTAGCTAAACCATTCAAAAGTTAAGTTACACTTTTGCTCAGAAGACATAGGTTGTATGTCAAAAAGAAGAATTGTTCAGAAGTCAAATTTAACTTTTGCATTTATAGATTCACTAGTGCTCATTGGTTTGATAAAGGTTATAAGAACTGATTTTGGATACTTTGGGGGTTTTTTTTCTGTGTAGCAGTTGTCCTGATTATTTTGCTAAAGATTTATTTGTGATACTTTTGATAAGATTCACTTTGAGCTAGTGGTGCCATCAGTTTTGTGCATAGCAGTCCCTGCTGTCATTTTGTGATTTTGAAATGCGGAAAAATAATTTTAAAAAGGAGCTTTATAAATGAATTATATCAATTGTTGAGCTACATGTAAGGCATACACTTGTGTCCCTTTAATTTTTATTTACTGTGTATTTTATGTAATTTACTATTTATGAATTATTGCCTCTAATACACTCTACTTGCAAAATTTCAAAGAATTTCTCCATTTTTCAAAGAGCAGTCAAACAGTGAACCAGTATAAAGAAACCTGGGACTGTGCTCAGGCCTGGTTCCTGCCCTATTTAGTCAACGGGTAGATGTGGCCAATGTGGCCCCAATATTGGTCCCTTCCAGCACCCTGTGCTGACTTGAGGTGGTTCTTGTGAGACATGGACCTCATTAGTCTGACAAAAAAGGGTGGCAAAACATTTAGTTCCTGCCAGGGCCAAGGGGCAAGCAGAAGGTCAAAGGCAGTAGGAGGTCGGCGAAGCCTGGGGTCGGCCCCAGGGTTTGGTAAAGAGCTGTAGCAAATCATTCTTCTCCAAGGGCAAGACCAGAGGAGAAATTGTGATCACAAGTCCATTTCCACCCGAGATTTCTCCCTAAGGAAGGCAGCTGCCTCTTCACCAGAGGGTTTTTAGCATAATATCTGAGCAACACTCAGATACAACTCACTGTGACTAAAGACTGAGGCACCAGGCCCAGCCAAAAGCACTTTTAAATAACATTCCTCCAAACTGCACTGTCTGTTCATTCTTCTAAAGAACACTTAAGACTTCGTACTTTTAAACAAATGGATTGTCCAGGGCAATTCTGCAAAAGTAATTCAGACTGAGCTGAAAATATGTACCACAGACATGGCACAAGCAATCCAACCTGAAAGACTGAGCTACAAATTTTCCTCCCTGACAATGTGAAGTCTCTCTTTTTTTTTTTTTTTTTTTTGCCTTTTTTTCACTGTCTGGCCAAATTAGTTTGGACTTCTTACTGGAAGCTGGCAATACTGTACTCCTTTGCGTTCCATAACCTCCGTTGTGTTCAAACCACAAGTGCAAATTTGCCAGGGGCTGGTTCCTCAGGGGCGTCAGGGCAGAATGGGTTTTGCTGTATCTCTTAGTTGCTCTGAACTGTGTTCCTCTGATATGTCCTTGCTTTTGAGATAGGAACTTTTTTTTGAAAGTTTACCTCCCTTTAATTTTTGTGAAGAATTCTCTTTGAAGCATTTTTAAAGACCTTTAATATGGACATTTGATTATTTCTTGTTTTCATAGCACCACAATATTGGTTCCAGAGGAAAAAAAACAAAACAGTTTCACAAGGTGGACAACTTTTCTTTTAAAATAATTAAAGTGTGGAATATGTTCAGAACTTAAGTATCTCAAGAGCTACAAGGGCCTTTTCACAGCTTTGTTACTTAGAAATAAATGTTAATGTTACCATTTGATTTTGGGATAGAACAAGACAGAAAGTGTCTGGTTTTCTGTGTTTGTATCACATTACAGAAAATGTACTGTTAACGCTGAAGTCTTTTTTTCCTATTCTCAAATCTCATTTCTTAGTTTCTTCTCAAAATATTTAAATTGAATTGTGTTTCCCCACAGTGTACTTGCTCCCAGAGTCACATAACTCCATCTCAGGGATATTATATCACAAAAATCTGGCTATTATTAAAAAGTATTTGGTTTCCAATTCTATTTGTAAATGTCTTTTAAAATTATAGGTTGAATCATAGAGCCATCTTGTTATTTATTTTTATACAGGAGAAACATGCTAAACATGTTTTGGTATCAATTTTAATAATTCTCTTTTTCCTGACTTTTCATTCCTGTTTAATTTTTAAGAATATAAAACAGACCCAGCAATATTATCCACAGTTTATTTGAAGAAATACTGGCTTAGCCTCTTTTTTTTGTTTGTTTTTTTAACAATGTTATTGTTTTGCCAACTTGTCAATTTGTCAGCAGTCCACAAGTTAGCTGTGTCCTAAATCTACTATCAGATCATCTGGGCAAACACTACTTTCTTCGTATATGATAAATTAAATGCAATTACATACCTGACAGTCTCCATTTAGCATTCAGTTTCTACAAAAGAAACCTCATTTTCTCTGGAGCTGTTAGGAGCAAGAAGAAAACACATAGCACATTAACTGAAGACATCAGCAGAGGTGGAATCCAGTCATAAAAGGGAACGAAAAGAACAAAAATGATGGAAGGAGTCCTCAACGCCATCTAGCTTGCTTCCTTTTGTGAGAGAGAGAAATCTGTTTATGTTTTCTCCTAATTTTAAACCAATTTTAAATATTAATATTAAATTAAGTAAATATCACAGGATTGTATCATCATATTTAATATTATTTTAATATATGCAACTAAAGAATGAAGATTCTTTCACACTTGTGATTGCACTCAGAACACAATAGATGTACCTCATTTAATCTATCTCATTTTGCTTTTAAAATTGTTATCATCTTGAAGATTTCCAGTCTGATGCAATAGGCTGTACAAATGCTGAGGAAGAACCATTGGCACTAATAAGTGCTATTACTGTTGTATCAGACAGTTCTGCACCTGTGACATATAGTTCCACACAGAGCCACCAGAAGAATTCATTTGGTGGGAGGGGGATTTGAAAAATATTTAGTATCATCTGTAACAAATATTTCAATGTTTATTTATTTTTAAGGAGGAAACCCTTTTTTGCCCAAGCTAAACATCCCTGAAAATATCTACTTCTATTTTTAAAAGCATGCCCCCGCAAACGGCACATTTCATTAACAAAAAAACTTTTAAAAAGCATATTCAAAGGAAATTTCAGGAAGAAAGGAAAAAATTACAATGGTTAATAATTAAACACATCATAAATCTGGACTTTGGGGATATTGCACTGAAGCTTTTAAGGCCAAAAATTAGTCTGTACCATCGAAGCATATATGTTGTCCATGCTTCAGAACAATTTACTCCAAGAGGAAGAAAAGTAACATGAAAATGCAGAAAATCTGTTGTGGGTGGAGAGGAGAGGAGGTAAGAACAGAACACAAATCTGTGTCTTCAGCTTTTGAGCAGGAACAGGTTCAGGCTCCGTTATTCAGTTCATCATTACAATGACACTTGATAACAAATCCAGAAATCCTGCCAAGCCAAAGTCCCTGTTGTGCCTGGCACAGTACAAATGCAAATGCACGCTCAATAGATTTTGAGGTGACAAAGGGTATAAAGGAGACCTGGGACAGTGTGGTAAACTGCCAAAACCTCAGGTCGTTGACAAAACTGGGTAATCGAGTGCCCTTGACACCCAGAACAACTGGTTTGTTGAATCAGTGTGTCCCTCTGCAAACGACTTGATGAACTTCAGTGCCATCGATGAAATATTAAGAACTCATCAGCCCCAGTAAATTCTGCAGCAGCAGAATTTGTCTCCTGTTCCTCTATTTTTTATCTTCTAAGGCCTAAATGATTATTTTTGTAGGCCAAATATCTCTTTGCAGACAGAACTCAAATAAAGCAACAGAAAAGCCCTATTTTTCAAGTGCTTTACCATTATTCGCATACAAGGCTGTACAGATCACTTCTGCTCTAGCATTATCCTCTACCAGGCTTGCAGGAGGGTTCAGGATCTCCTTCTCATCACCAGCACTGGAGGCTTCCTCTTCTCCACTGTCCTGGTGACCAGCAGTGACCGCAAAGTGATAACTCCGACTCCATCCAACTACCACTCTGGGGCTGTGGGGTTTAGCATCTTCAAGGAGCTGCTGAAAGAATTCTCGATGGGTTCCACGCTCCTTCCTAAAATAGTCCATGTTTGATTGATCATCTGTGTGCTACAGATGAGTTGTTGTGTAGCTACCACATCAAAAGGAACAAACAGGCTTTTCCAGCATTGTTGCTGTGATCCTGATTGTCGTGCAAGTATCCTGGTAAGTGTGTAAAGTAAGTGCCTGATGTCCATAGAACACTAAAACAGGATTTATGTGGCCACTTTTCAAGAAAATGTGTTTTTGTGGAAGGTAGGCTTATGGATACAGAAGCAGTAATGGGTTAAACCCAGACCTTAACTACAATGTCTTAATAATGAAAGAAATAGATTTTTCTGAATTCAGGGAGGGAATTTAGTTATATTTAGCCAGATCCCTAACATCAATTAGAAGCAACTGGAGTTGAGCATGCTGGTAAAGTACAGCTTTTGAAAACTGTACTTAGACAATTCTTTTGCTGCCTTTAAAAATCCTGTCATTTTTCCATAAAGCTCTCATTTGTAAAGATGCATATCAATTAACCTGCTAAAATCTGGCTTTTTTAACCTACTGAGACCACAGCTTATCTTGCTCAAGAGTATCCTGTTGTTTATTTTTTCTGGTGCCTCCCCCTGCCCGCACCTCTCTACATTAGCTTTCTAGTATGAGTTTGAACAGGACTAGCTTTACTGTTTCCTGAATCCTCAGCCACTAGACACAGTGTTAATTATCATCATTGTCATCATTATCATCATCATTATCATCATCATCCAGCTGGGGACACCTGTGCCTAGCTGTTATGACACACTCTTTGCTTCCTAAAACACATAACACAAAGCAACACGTTTAATACTGTTGCTGAAGGGCATTTCTTTCTTTTTTATGTAGCTATATTTGTCCAAGCCAGTTACTTACAAGAGGTTCCAAGTCTGTTCAGGTGTTTATGTCTAAACCTTACAGATGCTGGTGCTGATGTATCTGCCACTTGACGCAGTGCGACTTTGCTTGGATAACACTGCCCCATGCTGGTTTGTAGGGAAAAATCCCTGCCGACTCTCTGTCTTTTACCAAAATCTAAAAAGGGCAGATGCTTTGTAATTTTTGTTTGTTTTGCTTTGTTTCCTTAGGGTGCTAATTGTTTTTTTCTTCAACCGTTTTTTCCTAAATATCACACAAAATACCCCATTTTGGTGTTCCTGGAAATAAAACACAGAGGGGAAAATGTGACTTGCTAAAATGCACTGAAACAGAAGGCTCATTAATACACACTGATACCAGACAGCACCCAGGATGTCATCTCACAGAGCTCGTGAGAACAGGATTTCCACAGACATTAATGGGATCTCTGTGATGTGGTCAGGCTGGAAAACTATAAAAGAGATCATAAGACCATTGTAAGTCCCACTCCCAGGAGTTCAGCACTATGTATATTGCTCTTGTTAATAATCACGGATTTAGAAAGGTGCTTGTTGGTGGCTGACATAGCTCCTGGTACATGGAATAAACCAGGTCCAGGTCATTGCCTTCGTCAGCCCATGGTGCCCTTGTTTTACAGCCCAGCATCTGAGCCTCCCTGGGTTATAAACCAGACGTAGCACACAAACACTTGGTAGTTTTAATACTAGTCCTGTGTACATGGACTGGAGAAAACTTCAGACTTCCTTTCCTACAGGATATCCTAGGTTTCAGTGCTTTTCAATTCATGTCTCAGTCAATTAAGGATTTATTTTTCTTCCAGGGATCAAGTGATTCTTGAGATCGTGTGGCTGCTCTGCAGAGATGTGATGTCCACCTCAAAGAGAAATGTTATTCTAATTCATTCCTATGAATTTCCCATCCTCTCCCAGGTTGGCCACTGGCTGATTCCTAACTGGCCTCACAACCTGTACACTAAAAGGAGTTTTTCAAAAACGGACAGGACAGTTATGCTTTGATATGCTGCAGCTCCTGCCTATGGACATGCTGGTCTGACTGTGGATACTAGCTGTGGTCTAAATGTGCAGTTTCTGGATTTTTATTTCTTTCCATGCCTTTGTTTTCCTTTTCCTGGGACTAAACTTCTGTGAGCTGAATTGTGGCTGAGAATTCTTGCTGCAGTCTCTGCACTGTCATGGACACAGTTAATGTATCTAAAAGTTTACAGTCATAAAATGAAGGAGTGGTTTATGTTTTTTTCCCTCTAAGGATTGAATACAACTATATTGGCAACCTACAATTATCATTTTGAAATAGGCCATTTAAGGGGCTGCAGGCAAATTAAAAATTTCATATGTTACTGTTCGTGGCAGGAGTATAATTGGCTCATAAGGAAAGCAGGGCTGGCTCTGCAGACCACAAGAGCTTCACCCCATAATCCCAGGAGCATCACACTGTATGGGACAAGTGCTAGCTAAACACAGCGAGCAGTAGGATAATTATTACCACCAAAGAGGTTGATTTATCACAGATTATCCACTGAAACCTGCAAATTAAGTGATCATATGTAGGGATAAAAAATTCAGTCTGGGACCCATTGACACAGAGGTGAGACAAGGAAGCAAATAGAGGGAAATATTAAAATCTGGAGGGAAATTCACAGGGAGAGGAAGAGATGCTGAGGGGCGACCTCATTGCTCTGTACAGCTTCCTGAGGAGGGGACGTGGAGAGGGAGGTGCTGGTCCCTTCTCCCTGCGATCCAGCGAATACCAGGGAATGGTTCAAAGCTGCACCAGGGGAGCTTTAGACTGGACATTAGGAAGCATTTCTTTACCGAGAGGGTGGTCAAACCATGGAACAGGCCTCCTGGAGAGGTGGTCGATGCCCCAAGCCCATCAGTATTTAAGAGGCTTTTGGTTAATGCCCTTAATAACATGCTCTAACTGTTGGTCAGCCCTGAAGTGGTCAGGCAGTTGGACGAGATGATTGCTGTAGATCCTTTCCAACTGAAATATTCTATTCTATTCTATTCTATTCTGTTCCGTTCCATTCTGTTCCGTTCTGTTCTATTCGTCTTTAACACCAGAGATACAAAGACATATATAGTCAGTGACAGAAGAAAACGAAGAGGTTCTCATAACAGGTCCGGAACAAGAGATATGTGGAAGGAATGACCATCATTCAGAGTAGCCTGACATCTCTATCAAGAATATGGATGAAATAAAATGTTTATAGACAGAGGAATGCTTCTGCCACACCAACAGCATGAAATAGTGAGTTGTGTGTGTCCGTCTGTCTGTCTGTGTTGCACAGCTCAGCTCAGAAAGACATTACAAGTAGAGAAAAGAATGTAAGAGTACCCATGCTGGTGTGTCCATGGGCTATCTAGTTTCACGACCGCTCTTCAGCAGTGGACATGAGCAGATGATGGAAAGGAGCCTAGGAAATAGAGTTAAACTCCATTGACCTTGAGACACTTTCCCAACTTCTTCCCTGTGCTAACATTTATAAACATCTACAGCAACACTTCCTTTTTGGGGCAGCTACTTTATTGAGAATCAACATTGTATTCCTGTGTATTACTATACTGTATAAATAAATATAGATATATGTGATGAAATACATACTGTTCTGCAAAAGTAATTGTTTCTGGTAATATCTGTACCTCACAACGTAAATTTGGTGGAATTAGTACTGGGTGTGGGGTGGAAGGAAGGGGAAAGCATCCAGCTATGAAGCAACTAGCTGTCAGCTAATATGTGAATAAATATAATTCCCATGCTTTGCCTGAACAAAAACAAAACAAAAAAAAGCTGAGTCAGTAGGGCAGAAATGAGAAAGAAACTCCTAATCAAACTGGAAATGTAGCCACCCAAACACTTGTGGCTGGCCATGAAGTGGAAACAGAAGAACTATCGTAGAACATTCCTTATTTTGCCAGCGAGCCATTGCAAAACAATAAAATACAAGATTGCAAGGATCAAAGGGAGAGTTGAAGGAAATTAAATCTACATGACAAGAAAGTACATGGTGGTTCGGATATACCACCCTTAATTTTAGACAGCCTTTGTTCCATAATTTTATCCCTAAGTTTTCTCAACCTCTGGGATTTTCAGAAGATGATTCAGATACTAACTCGACATGGCTCCCATTCAGAGCAGAAATATGACATGGTCAGCACTCAGGATGATATGGTCACAGCATGATCCCAGACGACTAACTCCTTCTGCGTGTTTAACTGCCGACCACCTCAAAATCAGTGAGATTAAACACATGTGAAGATAAGTGAAGATAACACCTCTAAGAAATGCTCTTAAAGGTGATCAGGCATCCTACTTGTATTTTTATGAAAATTCCTCTAATTTTCTGTCATCATTTTGGGTTGGTTTTTGGGGGGGGGGGGACGGACGACATTTTTGCCTTGTCAGCTTCAAATTTTAAGGGCATAATATTGCGAAGTATTATATAGCTATTGGCAGCAAAGAGGATTTAATTTCAGATCCTCTCCTGGGACCCATGTCTTCATGGTCCTTCAACTCATAAGGCAATATATGAAAGCAGTACTGTGACTGCAAAATGGGCTCTTTGTAGGCCTTCATTTGTGGCCCTGTCAGCAAAGGGTCAGGTTATAAACAGATCTTGTTGCAATATTTGTTTGGAAGGAAGGTTCTCTTCCCCAACCTAAACACTTCTTATAAAGGCTTTCTCCTCTAATGAAGTGCAGATGTCTACCCCTCCCATCAGGACTGAATGCTTTTGCTTGTCACAGTAACTATATATCCCTTCTTTTTCTAGAGAAGAAGAATAATCTTTTCTTCCCTTCTTGTGACGAGTGTACCAGAATCCCCATAAGAATCAAGAAATACTGGTTTTAATGTGTTAGAAATTATTATGTTGATAATAACTACTAATGATGTCGTGGTTTAACCCCAGCCAGCAACTAAGCACCACGCAGCCACTCACTCACTCCCCCCCCCATCCAGTGGGATGGGGGAGAAAATCGGGAAAAGAAGTAAAACTCCTGGGTTGAGATAAGAACGGTTTAATAGAACAGAAAAGAAGAAACTAATAATGATAATGATAACACTAATAAAATGACAACAGTAGTAATAAAAGGATTGGAATGTACAAACGATGCGCAGGGCAATTGCTCACCACCCGCCGACCGACACCCAGCCAGTCCCCAAGCGGCGAATCCCTGCCCCCCACTTCCCAGTTCCTAAAGTAGATGGGACGTCCCATGGTCTGGAATACACTGTTGGCCAGTTTGGGTCAGGTGCCCTGGTTGTGTCCTGTGCCAACTTCTTGTGCCCCTCCAGCTTTCTTGCTGGCTGGGCATGAGAAGCTGAAAAATCCTTGACTATAGTCTAAACACTACTGGGCAACAACTGAAAACATCAGTGTTATCAACATTCTTCACATACTGAACTCAAAACATAGCACTGTACCAGCTACTAGGAAGACAGTTAACTCTATCCCAGCTGAAACCAGGACAAATGATTACAACATAAGAATAATTTTCTTGGGGTTCTTGATTTGACTTAATTCACCCAAAACATTAAAAGCCTCAAACATGCATCTTGCACATACATTTTTTCTTCACTGATATTTTATGGGTAGTTTCCTACCTTGAGATTTCCCTTCTTTCATTTGCAGGTACTCCCATATGCTAGAGGCAAGTCCAGCAAATGCTTTGATAAAATCTAATTAATAAGAGAAAACTGAGGTGAGATGTGGTCTTAAGCATTACTTTTTCCTATGTCATATTTCTACTCTCCCAGTAAAGAGAAAAATTTGCAATGGCACTGTTAAAAAAGTAATATATTCATATTTTATTATAAACCTTGAAATTTATTTTCTTCTTCCATGTTATCATTCTGTAAATATGACCTCATCTTTTTTGGATTGACAATGATAACTGCTTTCCGAGACAAATTTTTCAACCAAATCTGTACTCACCTTATGGTCACTATAACTGCATCATATTTCCTTAGGTTAAGAGAATGTCATTCAGAAAAGCATGAAAAGCCTTATTAAGTTCAGAATATATCGCATCGTGCATGTACCTTCCCATTATCCATTTAGGCACTTATCCTGTCAAAGGAGAAAATTAGATCTAGTCATAAAAGAAAATTAGATTTATTCGATATGACCTGTCCTTGACAAATCCATACTGATTATTTTTTGCCTTGTCTTCTAGCTATGTACATTCTGATTGCTTTATCTTTTGTGGAGATAGCTTTATAATTTCTTGAGTCTTTGTTTCTGAGGCCAGATTAGATTAACCTATGTGTAATTCCTTAGTGCTCTTTTTTGCAAAGTTAGTACTATATTTGACCTTCTCCTATACTGTATCCACTTTTCCCATCATCATTGATTCTTTATGGAAACTGATAGCCATAAGGAAACTGGTAGCCACAGGAAGAAGGCAGTGAGGAGGGGAGAAGATTCTCCATTTCTAAATGAGAATGGGGCAGTCATACTGAGTGGTTTGGAACATTTCAGAAGCTGTGCAAAAAAATGCAGAAAAATGCAGAGTTTCAGGAGACTGAATGTAGAGCCCATCTACTTATGGAGGACAGAGGCGAACAGGGGTTATACCTGTGAAAGGTGAAGAAGGAACTGTAGTGAATGAGGAGCTCAAAATAAGCTCTTGGTTAGATATCTTGGAAAAGTTATTTAAGGTGAGTTAGATAAATATGGGAACAGTCAGTATGGGGAAAGTTTATTTTAGCTTCTTGCATAGCAGCATAGACAAGTATTGCAATGTTCTGTCTGTCTTTTTAAAAGGAGGCTGAAAACTGAAAGGGCTGTAGGGAATTATCAGTTAATCATTTCAAGAGCTGTCTTAGTGATGGAGACATCAATAGTTTAATATATTTATAGATTCACCAAAAAGACTTGATTACAATTTAGGCATCCTTTGCTGGAAAGGAAATATATCATATTAAAGAATTCTTTGTTTCAGAGAGAAATATGCAAGGACCAACTGCTAGAAGGTGATCACAGGCAAAAGAGTCTCAACTTGGGGAATTTTTAGTTATTCTTTTGCCAGTTAATACAAACTTTTAATCACTGATGTGTGTATTGTGAAAAAAAAGAACATACAAACAGCTAAACAAACATACTTTCCACCCCATTCCCAGGCTCAGCTGAAGCCAAACATCGTCCCCATCCCCATTCTCAGCTCCCCTTGTTTTTGCTGTGGGTTGCACTCCCTCAGTCCCAATCCCTCTGCTGAAGCAGCAAGCAACGCAGTAGGTTTGGATCATGTGCACAAAAGTTTCTTTCTGCTGCTCCATGTTTCTTACTGGGTTTCCTCCACTTCTCCATGCATCCCAGTGTCCCTGCCACAGCATGGGGTCCTCCACAGGCCATGGGTGTTCCTCTTTGGCATGGAGAGCCTCCTCCAACGAGCACACCTCCAGCTACGTGTCTCCTTGGCAGCTTGTCTCTCCGTGCATCTCCAAAGCGTCTCCTCCACGTGTTCTCCCAAGGGCACCTCCCCGCGTGTCTCCAAACATATTGTCATCATATATTTCCTCCCCTGGGGGCCGCCGCTCTTCCTTAAATGTGTCTGAGCCATGGTTCAGTATGGTCCCCCACCTGTTTGCAGTCTTGGGGCACGATGGAGCACCTGCATGGGTTTCAGACTTGGCTGTGACTGGATGGGGACGGCTCACACCACTTCCCACACAAGGCACCCTGTAGCCCACTGCCACGGAAACCCTGCCATTTGTATCCAATACAAGCCCAAAACTTCCAATTAAAAATTATATTCACACTCTTAGAAGAAAGGATGACTATTCATGAGCACACCTGAAAGATAGGAGTGATGGATTTTCTACCTCTTGAAGACTTAAAATGAAAACTGAATACTTTTTTAGATACATGCTTTATCCAAGTTCATGTTACTACCTACAGTATGTAGGATAATACATGAAATAAGCAGGTAGAAGAGTGTAGAAGTGAGATGTTATAATCAGACAGTCTGTTCTGTCTTTAAAATCTCTTATGTCTATAAAGCTGAGACTATGAAGAGGAGGCTTCAGGAAGCAGTATTTTAACTGCACAGTCAAGAACATAGACACTGTGCACCTCAATTCATGTAAGTGGCAATGGGATCTCTGTTAAATGAAGAAAGGCAAAAGATTTTTTTGTAGGCAATAAGTGTGAGATAGTAAGGATGATTTATAGACTACTAATGTTGATGTAACTATGCTTAATAGCATTGTTTCATTATATCATGATAAAATAATTAAGGTTGGAAGGGATCCCTGGAAGGTCTACCCCCTGTTCAAAACAGGGATTGTTTCACAGACCGAGCAGGTTGAGCAGAGCAATGTCCAGTCAAGATCTGAAAGCCTTCATGGATGAACACACCACAACCTCTCTGGGCAGCCCGGTCCAGGCAAAGCCAGTCCAATTCCTCATACATTATGTGCTCCAGACTCCTAACTGTTTTTACCAGTCTCTTTCAAACTGGGAAGCCTCAAAATGAAAACAGTACTCCAGATGCATCCTTAAAAATGCTAAATAGAGGAAAATAATCACTTCTTTCCACTCCCTGGCAATGCTCTTTTTTTAGGCATTCTTAATTCATTTAGATTTTTTTCACTAATACCATATGTTTAGGGGACATAGTATTCCAAATTTAGATTTTATATTCTGTTCTGAGCTACTTAAAAAATCTACTCAAATAAATAATGTAACTTAAAGATAAAAACAAATCTTCCCTTTCAATAACAAGTTGTCATATTTAAAAGGACAAGGGTTCAGCTGAGTTCAGTGTGCCTAAGTGAAATATAATTGCTGTCAGCTGAAGGAATTGATTAGTTACCCATCAGATCAAGGAAAGTAATTCCAACCTTCATAATCTCAGATTAAATTAAAAGAATGGGAGTTATCAGCTGTTCCTCAGCAGTGAAAAAACACATGCAATTTGTTCACCATCTTCATAAACAAACTTCTCTGTATAGGAGCTTAGTGTGTGTGCATAGACGTATATGAAAAGAAGATCCATCCTCTGGCATTGTATCAACACCTGCGTGATTATCATCAAAGGTGAGTGGACTCATTAGACCCATTCACCATGTGCACTAACAGAATCAATACCAACACTAATAGGTTCTCATTCTGTGCATCAGGGGTATCAGATGGGATGAAGCGTTTTGCCAGTGCCTTTTAAAGCTATTTATTTACTGGTACCAGAGCACGGTGAAACCTCCAGATCGCTCGATCTACAAGGCCATGGTCCCGATGGGGAAAAACATTCTGCCCACCCGGTCTGAAAACAACAGGAATATGTTCTGTAGTATTTTTAGGAACATTTTACGTACTTCAGCATCTGCACATTGGCGTACCTTGGGACTTCTCCTGGGGCGAGACTGTATAAACAGCAGTGCTAATTGAAGCATTTCTGCCTGCCACGCAGTCCTCCTTACCCACCACCACCACTTTGTGCAGGTACAATTGTTTGTGGAGCTGAACAACAAAAAGATGTAAGTTACAAAGAACCTGGCAGGAAAACTGGGATCAAGCGGTCAGGAGGACAAGAAGTAGACAGCAGCTACTCAGAGACCACAGAATCGGACTTTAAATTCATCCCAACAGCAGCCCAGCAAGAGTGCAACGCTGGGTTTCCATAGATCTCTGGATAGTATGGAATGGCCCAACAGGAACTGAATGGGGCAATTTCCCTGGAGAAGGAAGAAACTGAGGAAGAAAATGGAAACACTACAACTGAAGTTTGCTGTGAGCAATGAATACCCAAGGTCACAAATCAAAGAGATAATACTAAGAGAAAATCTTTCAGAAGAGCAGAAGCAGGTGTGAAAGCAGGGAGTTGTGACAGAGATCCAGCAATTATTTTGCATCTCTTCACTCACTAAATCCATGAATTCCTCCCCAGCACCTTACCTTATTTCAGTCTTAGACCCATTTACAGACCCTTCCTACCCAATCCCTCTCATTTCCATTTTCTCTCTCTCACTCTTTCCATACTAATTGTCTCCTTGACTCCATGTTATATCCCAAGCCACACCTGATTCCCCTGCCATTCCCTCAGCACCTCTTCACATCCTTTTTTCCATCTTGCTTCATGGTTCTCGGTGCCCATTTTCTTTCCAAACCTGTCTCAGTGTCCACATCCCTCTGGCCTATGTCTCCCCCTACATCCTTGTTGAATTATGTTTTTCTAGTATCTCTCTTCAGGTCTTCCTCATCTTGCCCAAATTGTCAAAGTTTCTCCCAGCCACCAAACCCAGTGTGTTTCCCAATTTCACCCCCCAATCTCTGTCCCTGTCTCTTCTACTGGATCATAGTCTCAGCCTCTCACAAGTGAGTCCAAATCTCCCACAGCTCCCAGGTGTGCACCCTCCTTTTTTCTTTTTTTTTTTCTTTAATATTGAAGCCACGGCTATTTCAATCCCTTTCAGTCCAGGTTTTTAAGGATAAGAGCAAAAAAATATTGCAGGGTCTAATAAAGGAAGTAAGGGACAAGTACTTGGCAGCACTAACAGCTTTGCCTGTGGCAGAAATGGACCTGCTAACACGGATGTCAAAAGTAACACTTCCATTGAATTTCAGAGGAATAGGTCTGTAGCTATGTGGCAGGCTAACATGCACACTTATCTGTAATAATCACGTTTCAAATAAAAAATGTTACATATAAACCAAAACATTTCATTCTCCTGAAAATTCCACCCTCCTTGTAACTAAGGAATGTTTTTTTCTAAAAGGAAATACTCATCAAAGAAGAATGTATCACTCTTTTATGGATTTTTAAAGTTATCTATTATCTTGTTCTTGGCAACAGAGAAATGTGAATGATAGAAATTTGGCAAAAAAATGGGAAATTAGAGCAGATTTCCATAAAAAAAAAAGATGCAGTTGAAGATGACTGACATTGGATCTTCATCTCACTATCTGGAACACATTTATTTTGCTGTAGGATCTGTGGCTGAGAAAAAGCAATGTGATCTTATTTTTAATGCTATAACTAAACACTTCCTATAGTCATTGTTTCCTATGGAAAAAAGATCTTCCACTTACCTCAGACAAGTTCAATTATACATTATGTTCTACAATGAA
Organism: Haliaeetus leucocephalus; assembly: GCF_000737465.1. Lineage (NCBI taxonomy): Eukaryota > Metazoa > Chordata > Aves > Accipitriformes > Accipitridae > Haliaeetus > Haliaeetus leucocephalus. The sequence continues at coordinate 7,304,857 of NW_010972631.1, forward strand.
TAAATATCCCACCACCCTATGTTTTACTTGGAAACAAGAACATACGTCAGTATGTACAGCTGGGATTTTCTTCTATGAATTTGCTTTCTTGCAAGTAAACATGTTTTTCTGTAAGCAATATAAGCAAAATGTCTAAAAAGCTCCATGGGCTTTTTTGCAGAACGTGGCTGGCCAGGGATGATAAGGGACAGCCATTCTGCAACAGGGAAGTGTTTGAGGAGTTAAGGAACAAACTGCTCAAAGACTATTTTCCAGGTAGAAAGCTGTTTGAGCTGAACTATGACCACACACTAGAGAAATTTTAGTTTAGAATCAGCTTCCCAGTGTGTTGTTGTATTGCACTACTGGGACTCGTTACTGCAGAACAGTCATATAGAAAAAATATGTGAGTGACACTGCACCCAGCTTCTTTTTTTTTCCAGCCTACACACTACTTAAGCTCAGCAATTTCTGTTTAATATCTGCCCAGCACCACATTTTTCCATGTGCTTGGGAAACATTATGGCTATTGATGAAGAATTGTTTCCTTTTTTCCCCAAGCAACTTAGGCTTTGAAGAGCCCCAATTAATCTTTGTAGAGTGAAAAATAATCCTCTTTGAAGTAATCATGTTTGACAACCTTGTGTCCTAGCAGCAAGTTGGGCTTTTCAAGAATAGGGCAGCAATTTAATGTAAAGAACATAAGAGGATCTCATTAATGGCAAAAACATCTAACCTTTACCTGAAAACTATATGAAAGGTTTTGCAACTCTTAGAATTCAGCCCACACCACTTCATAATAATTGAAACCACACAGGGAGAGAAGCTGTCCTCTAATGGCTATTAGGCTTTTTCTAAGTCTAGATTTTAATACATTCTGAATTTCAGTATTTTATCTCTAAAACATTTATTTTCTTTGGCAGTGATAAACAGAGAATCCCACTGAGATTAGCACACTGTTCTTTAATAGTTCAATTAACATCTAACAGGGCTTTGAGCAATAAACTGGTCAGCTAATAAAATCTAAAGCATGCTCTATTTATTTATACTGGTTTCAATCACTAGTGAATTTTGGCACGTCAGGAGAAAGCCTACAACCTTGCACCACCGTAACTGCTAATAATACCGTCTGTACTGCTCCCCACGTGAAGGTTTCCTTCAACATTGTCACAGCTCTACTTCTTCACCAACAAATCTAAGAATGCTGCAAAATGACTTGGTGGGTTTTGAGAATGGATTTAAACCAGGGCCAAGACAAGTAGATGAGAAACCTAGATACATCCCACCTGGCCAAGGAAGGGCAGATGGATTATTACAGATTGCAAACTGGATAATGACTCACAATGCCAAGCTGTCTTGGAGAAAAACAATCATCATTATCTGGATCTGAAAAGAATGAATGAAGCCTGCAGGACTTGTGAAGGATGACTCTGTTGTACCCAACGTTTGCAGTGCCCTGGCTGGAATTCTCTGTGGAGAGCATGAAACCAAGTCTGCGAACACCACGTCACAATCAAGCAACGACAACACAGAGGAGAGCAGCAGGAATACACAGAGTTACAGTACATATGACTTATTCAGAAAGATGAAAATATGAAATGAACAGTGTTAAAGGAGAACAAAAGGAGTGCCATGAAAAGTTTCTGCCAAAGAAGGGGCATTACCTCTCCTCATGTCAGTCATGGGCACAAGAAGAATCTGATGTGCTTAATGTTCAAAAGAGATGTTTCAGGTTAGACATTAGGAAAAAAAATTCTAACATAAGGGAAGTTGCTAAATGGCAGTTTATCCACTTCTGAAACAACAAAGAGCTAACTTGGCTACGTCGCCAGGAGAAATGCAGAGAAAAACAAATGAGAAACCAGACCTGTCAGAACACGTTCGCTTTCCCCAATTCAGAGAGCAAAAATGATGGCGTCCCATTTTTTAGTTACTATCAACTATCACAGTTGTTCACAAAGACAATACGAGCTGCAGGTATCATGGGGAGCTTTCAGGAAGGCTGCCTCAAGCCTTCATCAATTGGACCTTAGAGTTACATGGCACAAGCCCCAGAATTAACAAGAAGCGAGGTCTGCTGGTGTGAGATAAATTTTATTAGCATGTAGCAACTGCTCAAAAGCAATACATAGCTAAGTAATTTCTAAATCAAATTAATTTCTGATGTAATTTCAGTGAAGACAGCTGATTTTTATCACCAATGATTTTATCTGTTTCTGATGTTGTTGAAAAAAGATTGAGTTTGTCTTTCAGTATAGCTTAAATTTTGATGAGCAGAAAATTACATTTAGAGATTCAGCTGTATAGATGATTGAGAAAGTATTATCCACATCACCTTTTTCTGGACCTTTTGGAGGAAAAGCTGCAGGAGAGTCGGCACAGTATTCTTTGGGGGCTTTCTTAAACGAGTAACTTATGTTTGCTTGGAAATATTACTGGACATAACTATAAATGTGAAACATTAAACACATTGCATTAAATTAAGCATTATTCAACTTTTTACCTGTTCACATTTTAATTTGATAAAAAGCATAGATGGAGATTCCATTGGTGCTGTTTTAAATCGGTCTGCAAGTCATTTCTAGCGCAGTCTGTGATGAGTCATTTAATATGCTTTGTCTCAATTTATTGATCTAGAAAATGAATATGATGTTAATCTCCTTATAGGATTCCATTAGTTAAGTCAGTTTCTTTTTAAAAATAGTGTGAAATAACAGATACGATCAAGAGTACATAGAGTTCTTTATTCCACAGGGAAATATAATTTCCGTGTGCTTTGCTTTTTTGTTTTTTTTCTCCTACTGGAACAGATTTAATATGTCAAGGAATCTGACACTGGAACAAGTCAACTTTCTGTTTGTATAACAGTGAGCATTATCTATACACACAAAGTTTGCCTTTGCATTCACATTTCTAAGGTCAGCATCCTAATGCTGTCAGCATCATTTTTAAAACAATGTGAACCACAGTTTCTCCCAAAATGTTTTCCTGTAGGGTCCGTTATTATGTCACCTATCACAGTATAAGGATATAGTTTTCTGACCGATGCGAGACCCTAGTGTTCTTCACATTCGTATTACGAAACATTTTAATTCAGCAAGTATCTTCCAGAAGGAAAAGAGTTCAGTTCAACACCGTTGCTCTTTCAAACTATAGATTATATTCTACCAGCATTAAATACTGCAATAATAAATGTACTTCCATGTTGCATGTGAAAATACACTATACTGTGTCAGTGAATGGGCCAGGAGCTCTACATGTAGTGAAGAAAAATGCAAGAAGATAAATCCTTATCGTTCTTTTTTAAAAGGGGGAAACTGTTATTATAGTCTCAATTCACATGCTGACATTCAGAAAACTCAGAATCCTCCTTCAGTTTTATCTGATCCCTAATATAAGGTCAGTGTTTCTGACTCTGTGGAATAGCAGACATTCCAAAAAAGCAGGCTGCAGTTGTTATACCTAGTTCTAGCTCTCAGGAGCTGTTCTACCTCAAATATAAAAAGTGCAAAACTTTTCCCTAGCAATAAGAGTGTTGATAGTGCTTGTCTAATAACAGCCATGTGCTGCAACATATTTAGGCTGCATCAATTCTGTACCATACTTGAACCTTAATATTGCATTTTTTATGAAATACAAACTTTGTATATTAACCATGTTATATGAAGTTAAATCCTAGAAAATTCTGTAATCTGACATAATTCAGCACAGCCCAACTGACATTTAAAGAAATACCACTTTTTAAAAAAAAAACTGTGAAAGGATGTGGCAATTATCCAGGAAAATAGTATACATTACCTTGGCTAGAAGCTAACAGTAGTTATTCTAAATGCTTGAGCCAGCTAATTCTCTATTTTTCTAATAAACTCATTCATAAGATGTGAAAATATTATAGCCAGTGTTCATTTTTCCACTTTTTTATATTTTCACATTTTCATATAATCATAGTATAACATTTCAGGATCCTTTATGACAGACTTTATGCCCACTAAGTTCTACCAAATATCCGGAGTCAAGCAACCAAGATTTGTTGTAAACTTTATACCTTTTGCCTTTTAGCATGCCTTGACCAAGTGATACCATACTGGCATTTACCAATGAAAAGCAATGATGAAGTTACTTGGTCTGTCTCTGGCTTTCTTTTCCACATGATAAGACAAATCACCAACCGGGTTATTTCAACATAGCTCGTCTGAAGATAGTTCACAGCAGCTGAACACTGAGCCCAGTGACCTGTGTTTGATTCACAAATACAGGAGGCACAGACACTGGGACAAATGCTCTGAAAAGGCTAATGAATATGTCACAGGCAATATGTAGCAATTCAATTTTCAATCTCCGGGGAGTTATGTTGGAATGAAGGGTCACAGGCAATAATCTGGAAGACTGGAAACTGCACAAGCAAGCCAAAATGTAAATCTGAAGTTTAACTAATCATAGAATGAATGATGTTATACGCCTCTCTCTAGGGAAGACAACAAAATGTAGCAACTCCTTTTTTAATGAGGGTTGACCCACAAACCAGTTTCTCACACCTTGTAAGAAAAGCACAGAAAATGTATCTTCTGTTGGTCTGAGCTTGTTCCGAGAGAGTTTCTTCCTCTAGATTTTAAATTGCTTCCAAATATTAATAATTCATGCAAACTCTGAGGATGACATTCAGTCTGATTTACTGGGTTGCAGTCACTAAATGTCTTCCGTATAGCTGATATTTCATGGTGTTTGATGCACCACTGACAGACCAGCCATAACCCAACTCTAAATCCACTATTTATTCCTAAGAATTATGCACTCAGAAGCTCTGAGTGTCCATGATACTAAACAACTTACCCATCCTGCACAGGCTGAAGTAGGTCTGATGGGGTGAGCAAGGGAGGAAGAGATGCACCAAGGCAATGGAGAGCTGTGGGCTGGGTTGTTGGCCTGGCAAATGGGGTTATGTGCAGAACGAGTTGGGACAGCTGTGGGTTGAGTATGGAAGTTGGAAAGGGGACGCTGTGAGTTGAGCGTGTGTGACGAAAGGCTGTGTCATAGCATTTCGATTCTCAGTGGAAGCATAAGGTGTGCAGGGCTGAAGGTGTTCATCTCCAAAGACACCACAGCCTGTGCCCTCGCAAGGGTGCAGATTCACCTCAGTGGCAGAGCCCGTAGCTTGCACTGAACCTGCCTTCCCTCCCACCACCTGAGGCCACCTGCCCTCTTTTCTCAGCGTCCAGCACGGCTCAGTTCAGCAGCATGTTTAGGAGGCCAAGCATGTTTTGGGTTCAGCACATTAGGGTACCCATTTTGATCACTTTATATACCAGCATTCTATTCCTCCTCGATTGTGCCACATGCGGTTCTCACACCTCCCTACATTCCTGCCCATCGTCCAGTCTAATACCTTACACTCCAACCACCTCCAGCCTTTCCCACCACCCATCACCCATTGCTACTCTCCATGCTTATACACCACTGAAATCTACCCACACACATTTCTCTCCCTTTGATCCACTGCTCTGATGCTTCTCCCTTACAGGAAGACCGGCAGCTTTCTTGCACACTTTCCACACCATTGGGGAGTTTAGTACATAATGGTCTGTACAGCAAATTAAACCTACCTGTAGAGGAAACAAACACTTGCCTGGTAAAGGCTCTTCGGTAGAACAAGGCAAGTAGAATATAACAAGCAAGTCCACCAACCCAGTTCTAACACAATTGCTGAATAACTGCAGGAGCCACAGATGCTTTAGTATACCTGAGCCAACATAGAAGATGACGAGACATCGCATAAAATAGCGAATGAGACTGAATTAGGGTATCTGAGTTCAGCCTATCTGCCTGTCTGTCCAGTGATGGATTACTTCACAGCTGCTTGGAAGCACTTTTTCTTAAGGAATGTGCTAGCAAATTGTCTTTGTAATTTTTACTCCTAAAGTGCTCTTCAAAAGGCAGGGCTCTGAATAAAGCTACACAGTAAATAATAGAATATATTCCAGTAACACTCTAAAATAGGAAACACTACTTATTGGATTTTTAGGTTTTTCTCTGGCTCAGAATTCCTGGTGGTTTTACATTTCAAGTTGTTTCCCATGAGCAGCTTTCTACATACATTTCTTGAAGTGTTGCCAGATATAAAAGATGAAAATAGTTTGATTCTCCATTGTGACGAGTCAGGAGGAATTCATAGCTACATCAATGCTCAAGTGCAATGTGCTGCTGCCCAAGTTACTGGGAATACCTGTGAAACCTTGAACTTCTCAAAGGTCTGGGAACAGTGTTACTGGACTGCAGGAAAACTGAAAAGAGAACTGCCCTCAGCACATCTCCTCACACGCTACCGCACAAGGATACTACTAGCTGCAGCTTTCAGTTTGAAAGCACAGTTAGTGGAAAAGAAAAATTAAGGAGTAAGAAGAAGTTATATAGAAATAAATTTTAATTTTGTGTGCTACAGATAGTTTTCTGTGAGAAAGACAAATCTTAACACTCCTGGCTCCCTTAAGTTCCAAGAAAGGTGATATACTTTTATTTTGTTTATTCATATACAGCATTATAAAATGACTGATGGCAGACCGAACCGTAGCTGCCAGCCGGTACTCTCATACTGTGAAACTGTATGTGAATATTAATATAAGCCAGCAGTGAAGAATTATAAATGTCACCAAAGTATCTTAGGGTTGGAAAACATTTGATTGTGTTATATGTTTTCTCTGGCAGGAGATTCTTGGGGTAATACTGAGAAATGCGTATGATCTAAAGAGGCTATATGGAAAGGAACAAAAAGGAGAAACAGGGTTCACAGTGAATGTCAGAAACCCTCAATTACTCATTAAATAATTAATTAAACCATAATAACTACATGAATGCATTGAATTACTGTTCAGTGTTGTGTCAACAAACCCCGTAGGAAATATGCTGCCCATTCTAGCAATTTAAGGAGGCAGGTGTTTCTCTCAGAGGTATAGGACTTTAAGAGAGGTTTTTTGAATCCACAAAGTGAAAAATATAAAAAGTTGACTCTCTGAATTTGGTGTGCCTTTGTTCACCTCCCCAGAGGAGAAAGGTGAGCATGCATGAATCATACGGTCATAAAACCATAGAATGGTTTGGGTTGGAAGGGCCCTTAAAGACCCCCTAGTCCCACCCCCCCTGCCACGGGCAGGGACACCTTCCACTAGAGCAGGTTGCTCCAAACCCCATCCAACCTGGCCTTGAACACTGCCAGGGATGGAGCAGCCACAGCTTCTCTGGGCAACCTGTTCCAGTGCCTCACCACCCTCACAGTGAAGAACTCCTTCCTTACATCTAATCTAAACCTACCCTCTTTCTGTTTAAAGCCATTACCCTTTGTTCTATCACTACATGCCCTTGTAAAAAGTCCCTCTCCAGCTTTCCTGTAACCCCCCTTTAGGTACTGGCAGGCTGCTATAAGGTCTCCCCGGATCCTTCTCTTCTCCAGGCTGAACAACCCCAACTCTCTCAGCCTGTCTTCACAGGAGAGGTGCTCCAGACCCCTGATCATCTTCATGGCCCTCCTCTGGACTCACTCTGACAGGTCCATGTCCTTCTTGTGTTGGAGGCCCCAGAGCTGAACGCAGTACTCCAGGGGAGGTCTCATGAGAGCAGAGTGGAAGGGGAGAACCACCTCCTTCGACCTGCTGGTCACATTTCTTTTGATGCAGCCCAGGATACAGTTGGCTTTCTGGGCTGCAAACACACATTGCTGGGTCCTGCTGAGCTTCTCATCAACCAACACCCCCAAGTCGTTCTCTGCGGGGCTGCTCTCAACCCACTCATCGCCCAGCCTGTGTTTGTGCTTGGGATTGCCCCGATGCATGTGCAGGACCTTGCACTTGGCCTTGTTGAACTGTTGATCAAGAGAAGGGATCCTCACCCTCTACTCCTACCTATCACATCTAGGATATGGCAGCCTGTTTTGCGCTCCCCACTGTAGCAAAAACATTGATAAACAGGAGTGAGTTCAGTGAAGGCCACCAACATGGTCATGGCTTGTGTATTTGCCCTTTGAGGAGAGGCTGAGGGAACTGGACTTGTCCAGCCTGTAGAAGATATGGCTTCCGTGGCACTTAACAGCAGTCCTCAGGGTCTCCAGGGAGGGTATCAGGAGGCTTTCTTGCCTTGTTCGGGAGGTGGTTGCTGAACACTGATGTTAGACTGTATGAGAAAGGGGAAAAAATGTCAGTGAGCTGTGACTGCCACTTGAGAGAGAGGATATGGAGGTCCTGATCCCCCTTTTCTCCAACATTTTCATAAGCATTTTATGATTCAGTCAAAATACTTCAGCGCTGCTTCAGTTGTGGCATTGTGTGCAGACACTTAATTAAATAGCTATTTAATTCCTCTGTTCACTCAACAGAGGAATTTCTGGATGCCTACATTTTTCTTTACTGGATCAGACCAGAAAGCCATCTGGTCAACACCCTGCATAGTTATGAACATCAGTAAGTACTCAGACTGAGGCATTATATAACTACCATAAACCTGGGATAGTCGATCTCGAGTATTAAATGCTGTTCTAATCTCCCAAGACTCAGACCTGATTTTACTTCAGCCATATCCTTGTATAAGAACACAATCTGAGATAAGAATGTGCCATATTCTTTTGAACTCACTGGTGCAACAGATTAAATGACAAGCCCCATTTTAGGTGTTAAACTGAGTACATAAACATTCATGTCTTATTCTCCAAGAAGAAATTAAAATATTAGATTACACCTCTTCTTAAAATATACGTTTCCAGGATTCCAGAAGTAAGGAATTCTGAAGCAGATTATAGTTCTGATACTGTCACTTGTAGTTAAATTCATTGCAATAATTTAATAGGAGAGGACTGATATTAAGTAAAAATTCACTTTAATAACAGTAAAGAATATTGCATCAAAAACTGACCTGTCTTTGATATAATATGTCAATATTTGGGGGAAAAAAAGGATTGAAAAAAGGATTAAAAAATTCTTGCAATCATGACATACAATAACAAGCTTGAAATTACCCTAACTGTGCTTTAAAATGAAAGACAACATTGCAAAGTACCGTTACCCCCCAAGTCAGAATCAGCAAAGGGTATCTTACCGTGTCCTCGTCACTGTAGGCGTGTAGACTTGAGGAGTTAGAGAGCAGTCACAAACGCGGCAGCACACAGCCTGTGCTTCAGTCCAAGATTTTTAATTTTGGTTCATTTCTCTTTGTGTACCTGCACTATGACTGGTTTGTGTTTCTATTCTGATTTAACTGTGAGAACACTGATGTGGGGACATCGATATGTGAGCATAGATATTTGCTTCAGTATCTTTATCTTAGCAGGGCTCTAATCCAACAAGAGAAATGTGTTTATGTATTGAAAAAGGATAGTCCCATCGTCTATAGGAGTACTTCTCCAGAGCATGGAGGTAGACTTTGTCCTTTTTTTCTCTGAAGTCCTCTCAAGTTTCTTACTGAAATATTTGACGTTCAAATAAGGTCCAGTGCTTAAGGCACTAGACCGGGAGCCAGAAGGTCTGGGCAGTCTGACCTACATTTAATCTTTGACAAATAACTATTACCACACTCCTTATCTGTAAACTCAAGATAATCTTCGCTTCACTATACTTTACTTATCTTCTTTTGAAGGTGAATTTAGAGAATCAGAGTGAATAAAATATATTCACTGGTAATTTTCCAATATTCTGATCTGCAGAATTGAGGTCATTCAGTCAGGAAAATTGGAATCCTACCATGTCATCAGCTGTGTTAAAATGTGTGCTCAAAACTTTTCAAAAAAGAAATTTGGGGATTATTTAATTTTTTGTTTCTGAGAGAACAAGATGTCGGCTCATGAGCTCAAGATAATCTTCCACGTTCATGAGAGGTAGGAACATTTCATGAGTAGAAGCTGAGTGTTTCCATGTAGTGACTTGTCTCAGCAGTAGAGACTCTTATACAAAGAACAAATATTTTGAGACTTGTGATAAAACTGTGACCACTTGAAATATGACATAAAAATAAACTACTTGCATCCAAATGTTTACTACAGGCTATTTGCTTATAACTTAGAGCCTTAAAAGTGGCCATAAGAACTATAAGATAACTAATACATTAATTTCTATGTGTATTGGGAAGTTATTTTTCTTAGAAAACCTATAGCATTCCAATCCTTTTGACAGGGAAAAATAAGAGAATTCAGGAATAATATTCACATTTGGAAAGAGCAATGTTAAATCAAAATTACCATTAGCCAGCCAATAAAAGTAGAAAAGTGCAGAATTTAACAAACTTCAAATGTCCACATGAAATTATTGGAGAAATGGAGGATCACTTCTATTTTAAAGAATGACTATTTGGATTGAAACAAACAAAACCTATCCCCTGAAAATCTGCTTCTCTATACATGTAATTACATATGAATATATGAATTCATATTCACACGAATCTTGGTTTACATTACACATAATACTGATGGCCTCTGCTTTGGCACTAATTGTCCTTTTCCACATCTAAATGGAAACAACATTTCTGGTTGAAAATATGCAGTCTGCTCTCTAACCAGAACATCTCCTTACACAGATGGGCATAAGGGTTTTGCCACTGGAACGTCATATAATTGCAGCACAGCTCAAGTCTGCATAATCTGTAATTAGAAAAGGTTGCAGTTTTCTTCCATTTGCTTTATTCTTGAACCTTTTTTCCTAACAAGATGTTTCTTTGACATCTGGACATACTCTAATAGCTGAGGTCCTGTCCCAAAGCTCTTTATTATTCAAAAGGAGTATTTCCATTGACTTTACTGGATTTTGAATCAACACCTACATTCTCTGTTTCAATCAAAGCCTGAGGTGTGCCACATGTAATAACTACGCTGTGGTCTTAGTCCCTTTTGAGTAATCTTTCTACCAATTTGTTACTTTCTTTAGTACTGCTTTTGCGGCTTTTTCTTGAGCAGTTTTGTTAATTATTTAGCTTGTTATTTCTATTCCCCTCAGCTCCGTCAAGCTGCATTTCATTCAAATCGTTCATAATTTTCTTAATTAGTTTTCTTCAAATTAGTTTTTAATTTGTAGCACTAAATCCATCTGTTACTTTATTGCCCTCACTTCTTTCCCTTGGTCTATTCCTTTTTCTTCTGTGTTACAATAATTACAGTTTCTATTATCTTGGTATCATCAATGCATTTAATGCTATGCAATTTTTTTCCTGCTATGAAGTAATTTAGAAAAACTTTTAATAAAGTTCGTTCCAGCTCCACCCACTCATCACTTAATTCCAGGCCAAATATTTTTGTTTCTACCTATGCTATTATGCAGAAAAATAGTCTAAACCACAGATTTGTCAGTTTCGTTACCAACTTTGTTGTTCTGAGTCAAAAGACTATTTCACGGGTAGATTAATTCAACTATCAACCAGCTTTTGTTAAATTTCCCCTTCACCCTCTGAAAGACCTCTCCCACACTTGCACCAAACAGCAGTTTATTATTAACTACAGAAGTTTTTACTGTGACTTACCTTGACTAATTTTTCACCACCTTACAACTTCAGAAAATGCTGTCCCAGCTTCCAGTTAGCATATAAGCACAAGGTCAGTCCTGAATTATACCCAGTGCAATGATGATTTTGAGAAAAGATGACTGTTGCTTGTAGACTTGGCTTAACCTTTGGCCATGCCAGACACACCAAGCAATGAACCATGGCCAGGGTCTCTCCAGGTGGTCCCGCCAGGAGCAAAAGGAGCTGGGGCTGGGGCCAAGCTGCAGCATACATTGCCTGGGGATGGGCAGCTCCCTACTGGGATGGAGATGGAGGGTGGCATTGCTGCCACCTCAATGGGACAGGGGCTGACAGCTCTGGGCTGGGCTGGAACGGTGTCCTAGGCCATGGACAGGGGTGGAGGGCGGCCCCAGCGGAGGTCTTCTGGTGCCCTCAGGGCCCTGACAACTGTTTCTCTGGCTTTATGCTACCTTTTTGTCCTTGATACATGTGGTTGCAATCAACTAACACTCTAGGTTCTGTGTTTTCTGTAAGCCCTTAAGAGGGACTCCTCGAATAGATCTCTAAACAATAAATTGAATAAATGATTATTCCTTATTTGAAAGATGAAAAAATGAAATTGCTTCAGATTTTGGTGTGACAGCTTCTGGCATTTGGTGTACCTCCCCAAGGCAAGGCGCTTCTATTGGAAGATAAATTAAGTTGTCGATGCATTATCTTATTTCCTGTGGCAAAGATTTTGCTCCTGGCTCTGGAAGCAGACAAGCCCTCACAGTCAGCTCTTAACTCCTTGCAGAATCTTGGCAGTGGATTGCAGGGACTTTGCTGTGCGTTTCTCTCGCACAGAGCATTTCTAGGACATAAGTAAATGTTTTATGAGGATTTAAGGACTAGGGAGCTGGCTGGATTAACAGAGAGGGTCAAAGAAAGACACATCCCGATTCTACAGCCTAAAGATGGAGCAAAGCTTCAACAGACCAGAGTTGGTAGAATTAGGCTCCTCCTGTCCATGTGATGGTGAATGTTGCTTATTTCCAAACTGAACTGGGTAGTTCACCAGGACACAAATAAACAACCCAACATTTATATTAGTCAGTGATAATTCTGGGGTGGTGCTTATAAAAGCATTGGTGTTGCTTTGGCAAGAGTATCATCTTGCTCGCCAGGACTCTTAGAAGCAGCAGTGTTGGATTTTCCACTATTCCAAAGAATATTCTCCTTGCTTGTAGAATATTAAGCTTCTAAAAACATCCTTGTGTCTACTGAAGTGAAAGGGCTGTATGTTTGCAAGTTGCTACACTCAAGATGAATCAGACCTTGTGCAGAACATGCCAGTGTCAAAAAAAAGATAAATCACATAATTTGGTTTCATTTCCTGACTGGATAAGGTATACTTTGTGCAACAAGTGCTAACCAAAATCTTTTCTGTAATACAGCAGATCCAGGAGCTGTGTAGATATCTTTTCAGGAGATGTTAGTACTCCGTATCATTCTTAAGCAAGCCACCATCTCACTTACTTAGAAAATTAGTGAAATGTTTCCTTCTCATCATCTCACAAAGGATTATTTAAAACCATGCCCCCAAATCATGATAAGATTTCTAATTTTCTATTGAACATATTATTCAAGGGGTTTTCTGCTTCAGGCAAATTATGTAATCCTTACTTGAAATTCACCACACCGTAACTAAATAATTTCCTTCTAACTGCACCTATTCTACTTACAATTCTTCTACACTCTGTAGGTCTTGTCCAATTCAAAGCACTTTAAAAAAACAGCATCCCACAAAGACAGACGAGAAGTATGAGCAACAATGGATATGCAAAAAAAAGCTGAAGATAAGAGGATTTGTTCAATGCTACTAGGAAATCATGTCAAAGTCAAACACAAAGAGCAAAACTTCTGTGTTCCCAGTCTAAAACAGAATATAGTACCCTCCTTTTTTTTCCTATCCCTCCCTCTTCCATCCTTTTCTATAAAAAAACCAACAATTAAGTCATGCTTAGGCACATATTTTCTGTTCTGTCTCTTTTCAGATTTTGAGCTGACTCAGAAGCCTCTGTCACCTGTTTGGACCATGAATGAGAGAGTTGTGGGTCAATATTTGACTTTTGGAAAAATGAAGCTTAGGCACTAAGAAGCAACAGAAACTGGATACAAAATCAGTAGCACATCAGAGGACAAATCCCAGCAGTATCCCACTTGCAGTCTAGTATGCTGTAGTTCATCTGGATTTAAACTTTCTTCATACATTATTTGGCCTCTGTTTGACAAAGAAAAGTAAAATGTAGTCTAGAGTTTCAGATTCCACTAGTGAGAACAAGAGCTGTCAAATTGACTAAGGTAACAAGAGGGAAAAATTAATGTGTGGTACCGCTAAAATTTCCCCTTCTCAGTGTTTGGCTTTTTAACAATATGATTATTAGTACTGGAGTATCTCTGTAGGAATTCTAAAACTGTAATATTTTCCTAATATGGAAAATAAAACTGTGCATCTGGTTTCTTTAATTCTCATCTTTGTTTATCTTTGACTAACTTAGGAACCACTGACTCATACTCCCTTTGCAATGGCTGCCTTCTTGCTGCTTTTTATGTCATTGCTATGACTAAGAGAGAATTCCTGAAATGCTGTGTTGTTGACCGTGAAGTTTGCTTTTGAATTTATTTTATTATTTGAATAATGTGTGTGGTGTTTTAATATATGAGGCCATCAGTTACAAAAAAAATCATCATTCTTCAAAATATGTATAGGATCTTGCAAAAGAACTTAAAGTTTCATACTCTTCTTGCTTAGACACCATGTATAAAAGGCTGCAAATGGAATTAAGAGGGGGAACTTCAGGCAGACTGTAATATTTTCAGTTGTTTCCAAGAAATATAGGTACAGGTGGCCATACTGATCACTGGCACGAGAGCTGTGCAGCTAGACTTGTGGGACTTTTTAACAAGCAACCTCATGCTGCTTACATCATTACATGACTTCTGCTAAATCATTGCTACATGTGATTCAACCTTCCACAGTATGAAAGTAAAAGTGTTTGCATAACTGCATTAAAACCTGTACCTGAATTTCAGTAAATTCAGTGGACAAATTTGCAGTCAAAACATGAATCACAGAATCATAGAATGGTTTGGGTTGGAAGGGACCTTAAAGATCCCCTAGTTCCACCCCCCCTGCCACGGGCAGGGACACCTTCCACTAGAGCAGGTTGCTCAAAGCCCCATCCAACCTGGCCTTGAACACTGCCAGGGATGGAGCAGCCACAGCTTCTCTGGGCAACCTGTTCCAGTGCCTCACCACCCTCACAGTGAAGAACTCCTTCCTTACATCTAATCTAAATCTACCCTCTTTCTGTTTAAAGCCATTACCCTTTGTTCTATCACTACATGCCCTTGTAAAAAGTCCCTCTCCAGCTTTCCTGTAACCCCCCTTTAGGTACTGGCAGGCTGCTATAAGGTCTCCCCGGATCCTTCTCTTCTCCAGGCTGAACAACCCCAACACTCCCAGCCTGTCTTCACAGGAGAGGTGCTCCAGACCCCTGATCATCTTCATGGCCCTCCTCTGGACTCACTCCAACAGGTCTATGTCCTTCTTGTGTTGGAGGCCCCAGAGCTGAACGCAGTACTCCAGGGGAGGTCTCATGAGAGCAGAGTGGAAGGGGAGAACCACCTCCTTCGACCTGCTGGTCACATTTCTTTTGATGCAGCCCAGGATACAGTTGGCTTCCTGGGCTGCAAACACACATTGCTGGGTCCTGCTGAGCTTCTCATCAACCAACACCCCCAAGTCGTTCTCTGCGGGGCTGCTCTCAACCCACTCATCGCCCAGCCTGTGTTTGTGCTTGGGATTGCCCCGACGCATGTGCAGGACCTTGCACTTGGCCTTGTTGACCTTCATGAGGTTTGCATGGGCCCACCTCTCAAGCCTGTCAAGGTCCCTCTGGATGGCATCCCTTCCCTCCAGCGTGTCAGCTGCACCACACAGCTTGGTGTTGTTGGCAAACTCGTTGAAGGTGCACTCCATCCCACTGTTCATGTCACCATCAAAGATGTTAAACAGCACCGGTCCCAATACTGACCCTTGAGGAACACCACTCGTCACTGCTCTCCACTTGGACATCAAGCTGTTGACTACAACTCTTTGAGTACAACCAACCAGCCAATTCCTTACCGACTGAGTGATGCATCCATCAAATCCATGTCTCTGCAATTTAGAGACAAGGATGTCAAGCTAGAAATGTTATCCACTGCAAGTGGCAGTGCATAGAGACTTCAGTGTGTATTTGTTCACATGCCATTGTGGTTATGTTTTTGCATGTTCTACATATACTACACCAGAATTCTCTTATTTTTTTTATTTCTCAGTGTATAACCCAAAGTAGTGGTATCCTTTCGGTTGTCCAAAGTTTGCTTTGTTTCAATAAACTTTATTAAAACCAAAGGAAATAACTGACCAAAGTGTCATAGGAGGTGAAGATGCTCCTATAGCATCTCTGGCAGGACAAGTCACTAATCACGGAAAACAGATATACCATGCTCAGCAATTTCTGTTAACAAACCTCATGACATCTGAATCTTCAAATTTGTCTCACCGAAACTGAAAGGACCCTGCTACCTTCTTTTTTTGTAATCCATGTGTACATAATTCTCAAAACCAAAGATGGCACTTCAGCAGCTTACCACAATGCTGAAAAAAAAAATATAAAAAAAACAAGAATAGAATTGGTTAAATCAAGCCTATGACAGATAGAGTGGTTTTATTTGTCATGCAATTTTAAATCATGTTATCCAAGTGTTATCTTTTGGTCCACAATGTTTCATTTTTATTCTTTCTTTAAAGATTTATTCAATGCCAGAAAACATTGTGGTATTTCAAAGTACCAAAAAAATAATCATTTATTGACACAAAAGTCTCATGGTCTGAGATTCTGATCCGGCAAAATAGTAAGAACATCTTTAATTTTAAGAAGTTGAGGGAGGCATTAATGAAACTCTCTTGGGAGGTAATGATTTGCTTCAGTTTGTTGCTGTTTGTAGTCCCAAAGACTGGATGCAAACCTCAGTGATGCAATGGAAGTCTGCATCATTGTTAGGATAGTTTGGATCAAGGCCTAAGTAGCTATTTTCCTTTCATTTCAGCATCTCTGTAAATGATTTCTTTTTGGTTTCAAACTATTTTTAGCTGGATATGTTTAGCACATTTAGAGGAGCACTGTACAGCGCCCAATTTTGAGGCAGAACAGGATAAATTGTGTTTATGTTACTGTGAGCTGGCTAAGATTCCAGGCAAGTAGGTTCAGGGAGCTAAGAAAAACCTGAGAGGTTTGTTTTAGACACAAAAAATAAAAATAATTAAAAATATTCCTACTGCAGCTAGCTATTATCAAGAAGGTTTTATGGTGCTTACCATAAGTATATATTGTGTCATTCTTACCCACATCTTTGAAATTTAATTTGTTAATTCCCATGCCTGTAACAACTATTTTTGTCAAATAAAATCAAAGTGAGAAAAGCCATGTAAGCCCCATATTGAAAATACCTAGGAATCCTGAATCCATTAATTCACTTTCTGCTTACGGTAGATTTGGTTCTTCATTCTTCTGCAATAAATAAACACAGTGTTGCATGGCATTGTTTGGCCAAGACAGAAATCTGACTTTGTCATCTTTGTAGCTGAGAACTGAAATGACACAACAGTTCTGGAAAGCCTAGGAATGTCTTTGGACATCGACGCTGGTTCTTGTGCGAGTATATCCTGCAGGCACAGGTGGATGTGGTTCAGTAATGTTGGTTTTGTGTGTTTTTCTACACAGAAATACTTACATAAAATACATAATTTAAAGCACGGGCTACTATACATAATATAGTGCATACGGTGCACTGATTATGGGTAGCACTTCTCAAAAGTACTTTCATAATGAAACATAATGAAAATTACAAGTCATGCTGGCCTGAAACATTCTTTAACTAGCCTAGATAATGGGTTCACACAACCTGCCAGTAAAGGGAATTCTTTAACATGAAGCTATTCACTCATTTAATCCTTGAGCTGAAAGCAATGTTTTCCTAATATTTCTACTAAATTCAGTACATCTGCATTTGCACTTTTTTGCATGGAAGCTGCAGCAGTAAAATACCATCCTGAGTCAATTACAAAATAATATATAAAGACAATTCAAAATCATTTCTGACCAATCATATGGACTTGCAGTGTACTTTACTATTGTTTTAATGTTTTCCGAGGAGCTGATACAATGCTGTGACCATCTAACTTTAAGTATCAGTAGAAGCGGAACAGAACAAACCACTAAAGGAATGATGGTAGCACTGAAATGTCTCCTGGGACTGTGGTTCTCAAGGCTGAGATCTGAATGTAGACTGTGTGATCAGAACAGCATCATTCTCCCTGTGTGAGCAGTTACCATAAATGAGCCTGATATATAGTGAACTGTATTTGCAAAGGACCGTTTCAATGCTTAATTGTCCACTTATCAGTAACTACAGAAGTGAAAGAAATACTAAAAGATAAAAAAATTCTGGAAAAGCAAGTTAACAGGTATTAATCCTAGAGCTTGAATTCACTCTAATTAATGACAAAAATACTAAAATGTTCCAGAGTAAAGGATTTCTTAGATTATTTTAAAGATTATCAGATTATTTTCTCAGATTAATTTGAAGTCCTCATTAGAGGATTCCAAGATTAGAGGACTTCTAGGTTTAAAATTGCACACTCTTCTTGGAATGCAGATGCAGTGCACATGCCCATTATTGTCTCAAGTTCTTCCAGAGAGCATCTGTTTTACCTTTTATTTAAATTTAGGTCCTCAGGTCAGTCAGTAATTCTGACTGTTTTCACTGAGACCACCCCCACTAGATCTAGTGGCAGAATTCCCTTCTCACCTTAAAAGAAAAGTGCAACAGAAAGGTACTTTATTAACTGGCAAACAGTTTAAGAAGGCAACTGGTAAAGTGCCTGAGCTGAATCCAGCTGCAGGACTCCCCATGTGCTCCTGAGCCACAATCTCCATCAACGGTAGGTACTTTGAAAGCAAAAAAGTCATTTGAGGAAAAGTGAGGAGTGAACATTTTGAAGCTAACTAGGGATCTGGGATGCAAAACACTGACGTAAATTATCACAATATGTCAGATCAAAACTCTTGCACACCTCTTAATTTGTGGTGCCCTGGTTTAGACACAGAGAGCATCCTTATATGTTGATGTGAGAGGTTTACTAATTTTTCAAAGGGCTGATGTTTTATACTTTCTTATATTTCAGGTTGCAGCTACTATTTGAACTCAGCTGGAATGATGAGGCAGTTATTCCCTGTGAGGACAAAACACTAGAAAAGGATGAACGGCACATTATGCAATAGACTCCACAGTGATTTACTAAACAAAAAAGGAATGCTGAGGCTTAGGGATCTTGCAGCCATCGCAGTGTTTTGGAGAAAGTTCATCCTTGTGGCTAGAAATGTGAGTTCGGTATAATTATCTCTTCCAGTGTATCTGTCTACGTAATGCCATACCTTTGCACATGCTTAATGTAGGCTTTATTTTCCATCCTGTAATGCTCTTTCCACAGTAAATGCCAAAGATCGCCCAGTCCTCATTAGCACACCATCCAAAGGCTGACTTTGCCTGAAAATTGTGCAATTGACATACGTAGTTTCATTCCCACTAAATAGTAATTAAATTTTGACATTGCTAAACATTTCTGAATGTTCAATACAGCTTACTTTTAACGAGACACAGCCAGGAGGCAGTTAGATTAAGTTAATCTTTATTTGGATGTGGACAAAAATTCTTCTGGCATTTATGTATTGCCTCATCGTTTCCATCACCATCCCATATTGAGGAGAACGGAGGGAATCACGCCCAGTGCGGATGGGGAAGCTGGCCTACCGCCTCACACAGGGGAGACTGTCTCAGCAGCAAGACAATCAGTCTCCTTTGGTGTGCAAACTGCAGGGGAAGGGTCCTCCCGCAATGCCAGAAACCACACGTTCCCATAGCCTTGACGTTCTCCCCTCTGAGTATGTCTCCCCAGCCCCATTAGCCCTTTTGGTAACTCACCCTTTTGTGGCAATATCCCTGTTTGCGTTTCTTGGGATGCCAGTGCCATGGTAGCCTAGCAGGAGATGATGGGGACAGGTATCTCTCCAGGGCTCCAGGCACAACAAATCTGTGCCTGCACACACACAGATCTATACATCCATGAGCACTAATTGTTTGCTTATGCCTCCTTAATAATAATTAGTCAACATATGTAATTATAATTTATCACAATTAATCATAATAACAGAATCACAGGATCAGAGAAGTGTTGACGTTGGAATGGACCTCTGGAGCTTACCTAGTCCAGCACCTGCTCAAAGCAGGGTCAAATACAGCAGCTTGCTCAGGACGTTGTCCAGTCAGGGATAATCATCATAACCAGGTAATTTATTTAAAAAAAATCACCACGAATCTCAGGTTTCTGGCATTATGGGGTATACCACTCTCACAAAGAAAACAGATTTATTTGGGGCCCACACTTGTGAGCAAATTGTTTCACTGTAAATGCTTTGAAAATATTAAGTCTCATGTACCTTCTTCACTCAGTAGTCAAGGTCATCATTGCCTAGATGTTGAGTAGATGCAGTGATGAGCTCCTGTAATCCTACCACAGCACGTGGTGCGTGCAGAACAGAGATGGTACACAGTGCCAGCAACAGCAAATCTGTTCATACTAGGGTCAACTGTCATCTGAACAAGAACAAATTTAGTAAAAAAGTATCAATAGTTTCACCGAGTTTTGCTTAGTCAGGACTTACATCATCTACTGATGGTTAGAAATCGCCCCAGTACCAGATCAATGGAGTTTGCTTATGATGTAGCCAACAACAACAGGTCAGCACTCAAGAAGGAATTTCCCCCAGTCTGCTGTGGCAGAAAACAGGACATTTTTATATTTATATTTTTACCTTTTCTTTTAGAGTAAACAGGATCCATCCTTCACCAGGTTCTGGGCAGGTCCACCAGTCTCTCCTCTTGCAGAACTGTGGCAGTGCCGCTTGAAAGGTATTACTGGCTTAGCAGAGCATGTTGTCAGTCTTGTGTTTTCAGGTATTTTGTGAGCACATTCGGTTTTGCTGTGTAGAAGGAGGGGCAGACAAAGCCTGTAGAAGAGGCAGTGGCATCTAGACTAAACATTGTCACTGCTTGCAGTTGCGAAACAATGAACTTGATCTACAGAGTCCTTTCCTGTCCCATATTCCAACCTAGATCATCAATAGCTACGAACTCCTACATCCTAAAGCCATTTCATTTGACCGAATGGCCAACCCACCTAACGACACGGCTACATTTCCCAGGTCTTCACATTTGGGGAAATTATTGGGACACTACAAAATTTCTGATAGAGACAGTGAGCCACTAAACAGTAAAACACAGTTACAGCAAAAGAAGTGAGTCAAAAGTTGCAGTTCAGTATTTTCTATTTTTTTAATCCGGCACTCCTCTGCTATATACCAAAAAGACAATTGAAAAGAATTTCCAAGAAATCAGCTTATGTGCATTCATGGTCAGGGTCACAGTAAGATCAAAATCTGCCTCCTTTCCGGATTTTGGATTAAGTTTGGCTGGAAATAGACATATATAAATGATTTGCCTGTCCCATTCCATTTTTTTAATGGTTTGAGTTCCAGGCATAGACATATTAACTGGCACAACAATCAGATAAAACCACTTAAACTGATTAATGAATGTTAACATCTTTTTTATAACTATTTAATATCTGCTTTGTCTGTTTGTTTTATCTACTTGGGTTGTTTTTAATGAGGCAGCTTGACCTCTTTTTTTTTTTTTTTTTTTTAAATCACCTTATAAACAAAATGATTAATATATGCACATTAAAAAGTAAACTGGTGACATCATTAGCAGGGATAACATGCATCTTTCATCTGACAATTCTTGGCTGCCATTTGTGAGGGAGAGATATACAGCCAATGCTTTTGAAACCTTAAAAAAAAAAATTTATATTATTTTGCATTGAATTCTGTTTACCAGTTTGAGTGACTCCGACCTTCATGTTTGTGAAAACTTATCAAGAATGATGTTTTCTGCAATGATTGCAATTAGAAATATTTTGTAAATGGCTGTTTTATATTTTGTTATGCTCCAAAATGACAATAAGCTGTATTCTGTCTTTGTTCTACGTTCAGAATTTCCATTGACGTCAATAGAACTGCTGAGCAAAATTAGAGACTAGTCTAAGGTCTAGGTAAGTAATTAGGCTTTTTTCAGTGGGAAGACCATCAAGCTGACTTTATTTTTTCTGTCCTCATTCCCTCCATCCTGCCCCTAACTGTACACATATACACACACTGCACTATCTGCCCAGCATGAAATTACAGTAATTATAACTAGTGGAGAAAAAACAAAAATATTTGATGATAAACAGGGCTGTCTCCCTGTAGCAGCTTATCCTTAATAAATGAACTCCCCAGTTAGAATCTCAGAGAACTCCTTGGATGACTGATATTTATACATTAGGCTATTGTTTACTCAGAATATTGTTTCTCAGAGTGTTTAAATCCACCTAATCAATATATTATGCCAGACATTTCAAAAAATATGTACATGGTATGAGATGAAGTTCCAGATGGAGTTAGACACAATGACAATCCTTGGCACCCTCCTTTAAATTTCAAATTAACAGCCTATTTCTAACTCAGGAGTTATCCGGAGAAAAAAAAAATTGTGCTTTACTGTTTTTTCTCTGTCACACTACAGCTTTTTCATGCTTTTAGTATAAAACTTCTTAGAAGATTAACGTTTAAAAAAAGGTCATAAACTTTTAGGATCTTTATTTTTTTGTTTTACTGGCAGAGGGAGACTGATCCTCAGAAGGGCCTCATCACTATTGTTAGTTTTATCATTTTTGGCCTTGGAAAAAATTGTAAATTCACTGGGATTTACAATGTCAAAACAATTTACTCCAAAAAGTGTGTTCAGAATTCTGAAATTTATCACCTTATGACAACGTCTGGTGGTGGGTGTTGCCATGGACCCACAAAGCTATATGAGAAAAATAATATATATTCACTTTTTGGGCCACTGTTGTCCTTCAGAAGTTTTGTACCTCAATTCAAGGGAGCATTGTTCCCCCAACTGTATTTTCTCTGCTGTTTTTCCATTTTATGATGGGGGGTTTTTTTCACTTGATTGTTTGTGCAGGTTTCTGCCTCTCTTAATGGGAACCCTCACACACTCCAAGTATTATTGTTACTCTATTTTATCTCTTCTCCACTGTGCTTACTTTCCTTGCTTTTTTTCTTCTCTCTTTCTTGTCTTTTTTGTAGCTGAGAACAGCTCTAGAAAGCCTAGGAGTGTCTTTGGGCATTTTCGCTGGTTGTTTAGTGAGTGTATCCTGCAGACACAGGTGGATGTGGTTCAGTAATATTGTTTATGTGTGTTTTTCTGTACAGAATTACTCACATGGAATACATAATTTAATGCAAAGGCCACTCGACAAAATACAGGTGTATAGTGTGTATGAGACTGGGAGTCCTAAGGAGCTCTTCAAAAGTGCTCTAATGTCTTTAAATCAAGCAATGTCTGCAGCAGCGTCGGGAGGTGATGAAAGCCCATGCTGGCCAGTGGAGTGATACAATTTCCTGGGAAGAAAGATTTGCCTTTTGCTTCTTAAGTTGTACCTTTTGCATCAAGTCCATCCATACCTTCTGTGTCATTGTGTGACTCCAAAGGACATAGCAAAATACCCAATTCACAAAAAAACTTCTGCGTAGTCCTTTATCTGAGCAGGTTTCTTCCGTTTTAGAGAGTTTATATCTCCTTTTTAGAGTGTTTTGAACATCTCACAGGGGAATGTTTTGTTAAAGCATGAAAGGAATTACATTTACAAATCTGCTCATAACAGCTTGCCTGCCAGTCCGGAGGCCAGCTCCTGGAGCCATTGGGAGCTGTGCTGAGGGCTGTCAGAACAGATAATTATAGGACTTGCTCTTCAGTAAATGGAGGGTATCCAAGGGGAAAAATATGGATGTAGCCTTAGTAAGGCAGTCCTACAATTCTTTTTGCCAGCAATGAACTAGTGCATGATCATTATATTATTTGTAGTCATACTACTTCACATCATTTATACTTAGGAACACAAACAAAGGAATTCACAATAGAAATGAGCTAATGCTGTCATCTGGGATTTAGTATAGTGAGAGCATTTCCAAATAGCTTTGTTATTTTAGATGCTCAAGGGTATGAAGCAATAGCTCTTGTCTTTCTTTATGTTTGGAAAATTCCTGTGTAGTTTATGCATCAAGTTATAAATAAAGAACAATGAAGAAAGAAAAAATAGACTGACCACTGGGATCTTAATTTGTTACTGAGTGGCAAACAGCTTTTATAGAAAACAGTGAAAGCATTCTGTGCAAAGGCTCTGAAGAGCATAAAGTCAATGAAAACAGTGTCTACATGTTAGCATTTACCTTAGTGTGCATTTGTATTAACAATCTCATTTTACATCTGCAGTTACGTATATCTTTTCATTCATCAATGCAAATCATCCTTGAGGTACCCACAGCACTTTTTTGCATAGAAGAGGAATATAATACACATATAACAATACAATATAACAGAACAAAGCCACTGATCAAATTATCACTGACCTCCACCAAGTATCGGATGACCCACAGATGGTCTGTCCAGGGCGAGGAAGGGAGGTGTAGTAATCTACATGATCTGCTACATATGTGACTAAAGAGAACATAATAATTTTTTTTTCTCTTTCTTCTATTTGCTTTTTCTTTGCATAACTGAAGCTGTTTCAATAGTATACCTCAAACATACCATGGGATAATTAGAAAAGTCCCTAGCAGTTCTAGGAAAGTTCCCGGCAGTTCTTTGTGATTACCATGTTAATGTCCTTATTCCTCCTCCTTCTTTCTTTTTGCTGTACCTATTACTTGTATCATTTAAATGTGTGTGGCCCTGATTAGCGCACAAACTATTGAACTCCTAAATTGATAGGGTTTGCAGAATGTGTTTAACTTATACCAGTGCATAGACTTCCATATAGTAATCTTCAAAGCTTCCACAGGTGGCTTATTTTCACTCACATTGTTATTTTCACACTGTCATGTAAGAAAGTGAAATTTACAGCTGAACTGTGTTCTTTTGACTTATGTGAAACAGTAAAATAGAATTGCTTTGTCAAATAACTGCTTCATCATTCTTGTTAACCATGGCTGGAGTTCCCTAGAACTAGACTAGAAAGTGATATGGAAAAAAAGCATTTGGGTGGAAGAATCAGAACAATTTTACTGAGCTGCAATACCTTATTCAAATGTTAACAGTAGAAGCGCATGCAACTCCAGTGCACTACAGAGCCACAAATTCATTACAAGGTTCCTTTGAATTGCCTAGAATCAGAATAGTTCAGCAATTTCACACTGAATTCCATATACCATTTTAAAAAAATAGTTCTTCTCAACCTGAAATATACCTACATATAGATCTATATACCTGCTTTTCATCTTTATAATCCCTTAAATTCCTTCCCAATTGGAGCACAGAATGCTTAGGTCTAGGGAAAATAATGTGATGGACAGATTTTTGGTGCCGTTAAGGCGTATCCTGCTTTCCTTTTTAGACGTATTCCTCTATAGTATCAGTAACACTTGGATTTGAAAGCTGGCTTTGATTCCCAGCTGCAGTTCCCTGCTTTCCCAGCTCAGCTGATCTTGGGCACCAGCAGCCTAGAAGGTGCTATAAACTTCATGACGGCTTCCCTCAATAACTGTTCTCATCAGCACATTCTTTAGCAATTTTTATTGCATTTCTCTCAAACTGAAGTGGTACAGTAGGTCAGCTGTGGTATGCAGAAGGACTTGCTTTCACTGGATCATGTACAGAAGAATGAAATAAGAAAAACTTTAAAGAAGAGATTTACAGAGTTCTCTAGGACAAACCATAGTCAGTTACTGGGAGAGAGTCCCCCTAAATACTTAGGAAGTTATTTGTGGTTTTCTTTCCAGAGACTATATTCAGGAGGCAGAGTTTTGGAAGTTCTACCTAACAACTTTTTTATTTATTATTATTCTACCTGAAGTGGAGCTAGGAATTGCACCTCCATATCAGCCACACATACAGCTGTAATCTCTTCTTTATTAGGATTCCAAGCTATATAAATGGCAAGCTTCTTCAGGTCTGCTTTCAGGACTAGTTGCTTACTTCAGAGGGACTAATGAAGCATTCTTAGTTTGTCCAATTTTGTATTTGCATCAATTTGTCAGGTGTTCTGCTTCCACAACAGAAAATTCTGAAACTTGCTTCCTTCTCGTGTTAACATCCAGGCCTGCTTTGCACATGGCCAGTATGAATAAAAAAGTAGTAGACACAGAACGCTACAATACTCACATGCTTCACTAAATAGGAATGGCCTTAGATGCCTGGGTAAATACCCTGATGAATTAAAGCCTTAAAATATTTCTCTGATTTTATCAACTGTTTCTAGTGGTAGCGGACAAAAGGAGTTTTTCAGCAACCTCAGAAAATATTTTCCATCACTAAATTTAGCCACTGTGCTTTTTAACCCCCTCTGTTCAAAAGAAAGCCATGGCTTTCACTCTGAAGGTGTTGTTAGCTGTGTGTGATCAGTCTGGTCCACCACGTAGGTCCTCCTGGCTGCCGTCCTCACTCCCTCCCTGGCCTCCTGCTTTGCAGTAAGCAACAGAACTGTGCATCTCTTGCATGATTTTTGTTTTCTCATCCTCTCCAGGAGGAGCAGTGTTCTGGTAGGGTTTATGCTTTAGGATTAGGAAAGCTATTATGTGTTTACATTAGAAAAGGTAAAGTGGAATTGGAGCTTGGAGCTGAGGAAGAGAAACTGGTGACATTCTTTTGTCCCTGCAGGAACTCTAGGTCTCAGCTTGAACCACCAGAAAGCTCTGAGAGATAAGCTTTGTCCCATTTACAATGCACTGTCCATAGCTAAAGCGCAGATCTCGTAATAACAAACTTCCATCACAGAATTACAACCTGGTTTTTTGATAGTAGAAAAGGAATTTGAACTTGAGCTGAAATTCCATGGGAAATCTCCATAGGGAGGCTTGGTGGACCCGTGGTAGCCAGTGTGCCTGCGGAGATGTGTTCCAGCCTTCTCTATTAGTTGGAGTTTCCTAAGTGTTGTAGGCATCATGCCCAGGTTTATCACACAGCTGTACTCTAGCCAAGAGGTGATGAAGGCATGAATAATAGAGGCCAGGTCACTGCCCGCCAGAACGGGACACGGTCTCTGAGCCAACTGGAGATGGTGTGAATCATTACTCACAAACGCTGCCATGTGAGAGCTTAGCGAAGGATCCAAGAGAATGAAGCAGTTGATCAGATCAGCTAACTTGGGTGACCAGTCAGTCCAGCTAATGGGAAGAGTTTCACCATCCTCCTCCTCTGAGTTCCCCATAGATCCAGAGTCCCAGCCCCAGTGAGCGCAACGGGGAACATTCACAGAAGAGTTTAAAATAAACCACTTAGTGTCAGAGCCCACTGGCATGAAAATTCAAATTCAGTGGTTTCCAAAAGTACATTTCTAACTGTACTTAGATAACTCGCTTGTGGTTTTGATTCACATCTTGGGTTTGGTACATTGATTTGTAAAGAAAATTAATGTGTCTGTTTATTACAAGAGTCATTTAAACAGTGTCCTTATTTGCACAACTTAAAGAATTTTTTTAATTCCTACCCCAAATATTTTTGTTTGTTTGTTTGTTTGTTTGGGCTTTTTCATAGTGAGGCCTAAGTATTTAAGCTTTACTGCCTAATAAGAAAACACGTTCAGCCTTTGTCAAACAAGGTTTAAGATACTATGCCTTTGGGAAAATATTCCTACCCAGTTTTCAAAGCTATTTCTTCAAGAACAAATAATTAGAAACCGTAGCAAATCCAAAGATAAGTTAAACATCTTTGTGATTCAGAAAAGTTTTGACTATAAAAAAATACATTGTTATATGAACAGTTAAATTTTAAAGGGTCACTAATTTGTACCAGTTTTATCCAATGTGCTATTTATGTATGTTTTCTAAAATAATTCTAAAGTTTTAGAATTATTTCGATTCCTCACACAAATATTTAATAAACTGTCATGATGCCATGCTTGGAGATTTTCAAAACACGACTGGTCAAGGCAACCTGCTCTAACTTTGAGATAACCCTGCTATGAGCAAGGGGTGGGATCAGATGACTTCCAGACCATCATCTTTTTTTTTTTTTTTTTCCCCCCTTTATCTCAAAGGAATTTCCCTTGCTGCAGTTTGTGACCTCTGCCTCTTGTCTCTTCACCCCACACCTCTGGGGAGAGTCTGGCCCTGCCTTCCCTACAACCTCCTTTAGGCAGTGGAGGATTTGGGGCCCATTGACCTTCTCTCTTATGGGATGAACAAACTACTACTCAGTTCATGCCATGTTTTCCAGCACCCCAACCATCTAGGTGGTCCTCTGAGTTTGCTTCAGTAACTCTCTTGTACTGGGGGAACCACTATGGCTGCAGTTTTCAATTTTTTAAATGTCAAGCACATTTATTCTGTCCTTCAAGATCCTATTGTAATCTCTTGGCTTGTGGTATTTTGCACCATGTTTCCATCACTATCAGGAATCCAAGGGGAGAAAAAAAGCTTAAAAGCTTTGAAAAAACACAGAGGTGTGGTTGCTTTTTTCCAAAGGACAAGTTTTAATGAGGTTAGTTAAAAAGTATAATTCACAAATTAGCCTGCCAGTATACAGAAATGTACTTCTCCACAGCTGTTATAGTTTGCTTTATTTTGGCTATTCCTTTTGATATGACCAATGTTAATAATGAGCCAGATGAAATCCTAGGAAAAAACAGCACACATAGTCCACATAGCTGGTTTTGGAGACCCACAGAATTTATTAGACCATAGAGGGGCTTTTTAAAGAAATGTGAAAATAACAGAAGTGGGTAGAATTGAAATGCTCCCACCTTGCAGTGAAAGCAAAAGGTTAAAGTTTCACCCAAACCTGGATTTCCCATGGTCTACCACAGTTAAGATAACATTTCTGTGATGTTTCTCCTTGTTACTGTTTTTCCTCTAAAAAATAACCATTTGTAATAACAAATGGACCAGGAACTCATCAATGCATTCAGGGTCAAGATGAATCTGATTTCCACAGAGCTAAAACAAAGAATCTAAGCCAGCTGGAAAAGCAAGTTAAGAAAATATTTTTAACGGCAATTTGAGACATTCTAATGCTTCCATTGTTGTACCCTGGAATTATTGGACCTGCTTCTAACCATGCCTTCTCTCTGAGAATGTCTTTAACACATCAATTGGAGACAAAAGGGTCCTACGTTGTCCATTTGCCTATAGTGGAGATTAACAGGAAGAACAAGAATCCAGTACTGAAATTACCATGAAGCCATAATGAAGAAATGCTGTGAGGTCACAGATTGGATTTATTAAAGGTAGATTCTGCGGGTTTTTAGAATTCTTCCTGGAAGTTTTGCAGTAAGTTTACCTTCACAGGAAACAGCCCTGATAACATAACTAAAAGAGGAGGTCTTTGGGTGTTAGCTTTTATCTTCATCTTGGAAAGGCTACTAGGAATTCCAAAAGAAAAAGGGAAGACCCATGACAAGATTACTTCAGGGATCTATAAACCATATTATTTATTTTCCGTTTTCTCCGTACCATTTTTCTGCACAGGCATTGGAAATGGAAGAAAGAAAGAGTCTGGCATACATTTTTGCCTTAATATCCCTCCAAGAAATGCCTTCTAATGAAAGTTACAATACAGGGGATTTATGTGTATCCACCAATGTGTACATCAGCAATTATTCATCTGTTAGTGAGTGGTTTAATATCTGCATAGAATTAATCTTGATAAATCAGATGGAAGTTTTACTATAAGTTGTATTAGACTGAATCTTTTGCTGTGATAGAGAATATTTGTATGATTATGAAATTTCTTTTCCACTAACCTCAACCACATCAAGGCCTGGTCGGTGTCTTTGACATATTTCAGAACTGTGTCCAGATGGAAGTTGAAACACTTGCTCTTCTTGTTCAGAAAATACCACAAAAGGAATGAACTTTATACCTGAGGGATGAGAGCTTCATTCCATTCAACAGTAAGTTTTGAAACACCTTACAAAATAGTTTTCATTCTTCATAGAAAAAAAAAAAAAAATCAATTATTTCTCCACACTAGCACGCATGTCTAGCCTTAAGTCTTCTGTACACAAAGCCTGCACTTCATCATTAACCCTGTGGAAGCTTTATGGGACCTGGAGAAAATGAGTTATTCTACTACTGAAATCAGTCTACCACTTTGGTCATTTCCTCACTGGTCATATCTTTACCTCAACAAAGTTTTCTGACAGCACACTCGGAGGAACATTTTGTCTTCACTGACAAAGCCTCCTTATTCTCTGCCACATATCCTGCACTCAGTCATTCTGTAAGGCTTCTATTAGCATTTGTGCTGCTGGTAAATTAGCTTAATATTTCTGTAGGACTAGTTAATTGTCAATAAGTTTGGCTTTTTAGCTCTCAGGAAAAGTATTTCCAAAATAGTGTTCATATGCTATTTTTCTATTTATTGCACCAGAACTGCAGATGGGCCATGTGCTTTGGCATCTCTGTTCAGGGTGATATAAATAGCTGGTCTCCCAATTATACTCATCTCTGATAGACAGGTACTAGCTTTAGGGGAAAAAGCAGCTCATTTTACCCAACCATGCAAGTCTTCAGCTTCAGCTGAATCAGTTGAAGCAGTGTGAGATACAGATTCAGATACAGATACAGATCCATGTCAGCACAACAGAAACTAGATTGAAACCACCAATATATGTCACACAGGTAACCAGCTAATAAGCAAACAGAAATATACTGACAACCTAGAAGGAAGGAAATGTCAGATTTCTGACAAGTGATTCCCAACACAATCTAATCTCTCCTGATCAGTCCTGTTAAGAAATATATTGATAAATTATATAGTATCTATTGCTCTTTTTTTCACATATACAAAGGTAATATTACAAACCACTACAGTACTGAGTTGCTAGATGTCTGTTTCTCTATATCAAAAAGAAATGCTTGATGGAAAAGGAGCATACCAACAGGAGAATACCAACACAGCAGTATTATTTTAGCTGCTTCTAGAGACCATGAGATATTCTCCATCAGGCTCCCTATGAAACCTGAAGAGATGTCTTACAAAATTCTTTGGCATCCAGACTACTTGCAAACATCCTAACATATTCTGCGACAGAACACAGGAAAAAAAATGAAATATAATGCAATATTAGCAACGCCCAAAGTTCAACAATTATGAGTTAGTTCTGTAAAGTCCTGAAATTGGCTCCGAAGGCTAATTTTTTTAATTTTTTTTATCCTACTGGAGATTGTCATTTGACTTTTTACATCCCCAAGAAATTCTTTTTTTTTTCTTTTTCCTTTCCAGGCTGATAGGGGAGTTTTACCATATAGTGATGGCAATGATAAAATAGGCAGCAAATTCTCATTTCATAATGCCTCCCCATGAGTAGGTGGAGGTAGAGGTACCTCCTGAATAGTTTTCAGTATTTTAATGAGAGAAAGCTCTGTGCAGACTAAGCTTTGGATTCATCTTATTCAAGTGAGGTGTCTGCTAGGAAAATGACCTTGTCTCTCTGATGGATGTTCCTCCTGGAATCATATCCCTTAACCTCTCTGCAGCAACCCCAGGGCATTACAGATCACTCCAGAGTCCCTGATCCCAGCCAGGTGCTCCTCCCAAAGTCTATTTTCCTTAGCAATTCCAAAGTCATAAATAAGACCTGGCAGCAGATTCAGCCCTCAAACTGAGATCCATGCTACCAAATGTACATCTCCTATAAGCTGGTTTGCGAATTGTCTGTATAGTTATAGAAAAAACTGATTCTTCTTATTCCAAGGCATCTATGTAAAGTACTTTAGAGGACTTACACTTTCAAAGAGCCTTTTTCTATTAATTGACTACACAGGATACCTAGAGCAGTGGGCCTCTGATGCTAGGCGAAATGAATTCTACTTTCCAGAGTCTTTACTTAGACAACTTGGAAAGCAGCAATGAGACACAGGTATATTTCTGCTAAAAACTGCAATGTAGTGCAGTTCAGACATCTACCATCTGAAAGCCAAAGACCACAGGCTAGAACCTCCCTCGGCTGTCAGCGCTGACCATTATCATACACTTTGTTAGTGGTTAGAGCCTTCTGTCATGCATAGATGTTAGTCATTTTCTAAATGATGTTTAGACGTGTTTACAGTTCCTGTGCTGATGACAGATAGTGAGGCCATATTCTCCTTTTTTCACTACACAGTCAAAACAATTAAAACCACAGCCTTCCTGTCTTTCAAGGTTGCTGGGATTTACACATATAGAGAGCTATTGTATTGATGTGTCACTTCAGGTGAGCCTTTTCTCGTCACTAATGGTTTGAATCACTCACTGGAAATAAGGGGGGTTTTTAACTCACTATAGAAATACTCTAAGTAACTCTATTTCTAACCTTGGCATGAAACATACTTAGTAGTCCAGCCCTACGGGTACCTGTGCACTCTTCTTATTTTAACTGTCTCTTTCTTTTTACTCTCTGTTCCCTCCAGCATCTGTTTCTGTTATGACAGTTTCATTTTACTGAAAGCAATATCTTCTTTATTTTTATTTATCTTAAGTTAACATCGTTAAAAGGGAAAAAAAATCTCCACAAGAGAACTCACTGTGCAACATATGCTATTTTAAAAATTCCAATAGAAATGGTGAGTTATTTCCATGCTTATACACTCTATAGCAACAAAAACTTGAACCCTTAGGATCTGTAATTCCATCCCTCCTTCTTTCTTTCTTTCCCTGTGTCTCATATATTTCTTCTCATCTTCAGTCACAGGGTATGCTCACACTGCTTAGCAAAACCAGAAAAACAAAAAGAAGTAAACTTTCTTAGCATACCCTGGCTAAAACAGCAGCTAAGTCAACATCACAGGGGTTTTACAAGTGAAGTTAGCAGGCTGATTTCAGTTCTACATGCCTGAACTCTTATTGCCAATAAAATTTAAAAGCTAGGTTACCTGTCTCAGCTGTTATTTCAAACCTAACTAGCCACATTACACTCTTTGCTAGGGTACAACTGTTATGAAAAAATCACAGTTCCAAAAAAGGTTGTTGAGTTATACATGCTTTAAGTTCTACAACTTCTACACAAAAACAGTGGTAATACTGCAATCATATAGATGAAGGATCCTTCATACTCTTCTGAGTTATGGATACTCCCAGCCAATCTCTTTTGTCAAGGCATTTATAGAAAAGGTAATAGTATAGTGTACAAGACCCATATTCAGGACCCCGTTATCAGATCCTGCCTTAGGTATTGCTGTTGCATCTGAGTTCAAATGAATAGGCAAATAACGTTGTATCCAGCCAGGGCTGCCAGAGCCTGCCTTCCTGCACAGTCAGGGAAAAAAAAGATTTTATAATCCTTTCATCTTAAACACTGACAGAGGTATAACATCTATGTTATACTGACAGGTTGCCTGCAATCTTTAAAAAACAGACAGGTATCTGGGTATACAGTCCACATATAAAAGTACCTGAGCACTCAATGTGCTTAAATCAGAATTTTGGATGACAACAAAAAATTAAATCCCAGAATCTGATACTATGAATAGGCAAATATCTCAAGACAATTGAAAATACATATACGTTCTGGAAAACAGCCCCAGTCGAAGGTAATTAGTGTGTATTAAGGTCCTTAGTGTGTACAGGACAATGGGAAAAAAAGCTGTACATAGCCCGAAATAAAGGGGTTAAGGGTGTCAGCTCAGCCATATATAAGGCAATGAAAGAGCTGGTGCACAGGAATGCAGAGGATCTTTGTAGTTCAGTGAAGTGTAGCAAAGAAGCTGTAAACTGGGAGTTATTAGAACAATAAGATACCGCATGTAGTTCAGAAAAGAGTGCAAATTGTTAAAATTATTTAAAATTATTAGTTTACTACCATCACATGAGTCTAAATATTTTCCTTGTGTCATCAGGGTTATTTGTTTGGACTATTCTTGTCCTTGGGACAAATACCTCTACTAAAATTTTCTGTTCAGGTTTCAGGGAGTGTTGTTTTTCCCCTTTTTCAAAAAGCCAGCTATTGTGGTTTTTCTCCATGATTTTCCTATTATTTACCATGACAAACAATTACCTTCATCCATGAAGATCACTTATTTGCAAGCTATGCTTCCAAGAAAAAAAAATCACAGTGGTATAAGACAAACCATAGGAAAACCAGGCTGCAGTCTGAGTTATGACAGACCATGCCATGTTTAAATAGACCATTAATATGAAAAAGGTTTATTTAAAAAAAAAAAAAAGAATGCAAGTCTAAGTGGTTTCAAACAATTTCTTCCAAAGTTTTTGGCAAACAGAAAAGGAAGGAGCAGATGTGAGGAAACGCTATTCTGAATCACTGGCATGAACTCATGGACTAAAACACTGCAAGAACTACACATCTCTCTTATTTAGACTTACAGCAGCACAGATTGTTGCATGAAAGTCAATGTGATTATCCACCATCACCTTTTAACCAGTTTGCTTTTCCCAGTGACTTGGGTTTTAATATAGCTTTTTTCTGCAGTTATTTCACCTAGGAAAAATTGCTTTTGCCTACTATTATATTTAATAATACACATCCAAAATACATGCTGGCAGGCCAAGATGCTGCTCTCAGTTTACACTGATGTTGATGTTAAGTCACTCATAAAGATTATCAAATCCTTTGCAAGTTCATGAAATTGAAAAACTAGCATGTCAGAATGCAAGGCTAACTGACAATGCTAAGGATACATACCAGCGCTGGGGCAATACATCACAAGAGAGAAGAACAATGCAACAACTTTGAATACTACAATTTCACAATGTGTTTTACATTTTACGCACACATCCTCTAATCTACATTTTTAGAAACTGAAAATTATACCACATTTACCAATTTGTTCAAACAATAGTGTTATTTTTATACATGATTATTTGGCTAGATAAGATTAACATTTTGAAAAAAAATTTGTCAGTCATACAGTTTATCCTCATCTTACCATTTCCAACTGCTATGGATGAACAGCAGTTGATTGGCCTATACTTCCATGCAAATGACCATGTAAGCTTAAATTGATAATCAAAACCATAGACCAAAGCAATTTTTTTTTTTTGCTGGGGCTGTAGTAGGCTTAGCAATTCATCAAGTGGGGAAGGTTATGGAGCAGATCATCTTGAATGCCATCACACAGCACATACAGGACAACCAGGCAATCAGGCCCAGTCAGCATGCGTTTATGAAAGGCAGGTCCTGCTTGACCAACCTGATGTCTTTCTATGACAAGGTGACCCACTTAGTGGACAAGACAAAGGCTGTGGATGTTGTCTACCTGGACTTTAGTAAAGCCTTTGACACCACTTCCCGTAGCATTCTCCTAGAGAAACTGGCTGCTCATGGCTTGGATGGGTGTACTCTTTGCTGGGTAAAAAACTGGCTGGATGGCCAGCCCCAAAGAGTTGTGGTGATCGGAGTTAAATCCAGTTGGTGGCTGGTCACAAGGGGTGTTCCGCAGGGCTCAGTATTGGGGCCAGTTCTGTTTAATTCCTTTATCCATGATCTGGACGAGGGGACTGAGTGCACCCTCAGTAAGTTTGCAGATGACACCAAGTTGGGCGGGACTGTTGATCTGCTCGA
Organism: Haliaeetus leucocephalus; assembly: GCF_000737465.1. NCBI lineage: Eukaryota > Metazoa > Chordata > Aves > Accipitriformes > Accipitridae > Haliaeetus > Haliaeetus leucocephalus. The sequence goes on from NW_010972631.1 coordinate 7,340,048, forward strand.
GGGTAGGAAGACTCCACAGAGGGATCTGGACAGGCTGGATCGATGGGACAAGGCCAACTGTATGAGGTTCAACAAGGCAGAGCACCAGGTCCTGCACTTGGGTCACAACAGCCCCATGCAGCGCTACGGGCTTGGGGAAGAGTGGCTGGAAAGCTGCCCGGCGGAAAAGGACCTGGGGGCGTTGGTTGACAGCCAGTTGGATATGAGCCAGCAGTGTGCCCAGGTGGCCAAGAAGGCCAACGGCATCCTGGCTTGTATCAGAAGTAGTGTGGCCAGCAGGGCTAGGGAAGGGATCATCCCCTGTACTGGGCACTGGTGAGGCTGCCCCTCGAGTCCTGTGTTCAGTTTTGGGCCCCTCATTGCAGGAAAGACATGGAGGTGCTGGAGTGTGTCCAGAGAAGGGCAACCGAGCTGGTGAGGGGCCTGGAGCGCAAGTCCTGGGAGGAGTGGCTGAGGGAGCTGGGGCTGTTTAGCCTGGAGAAAAGGAGGCTGAAAGGAGACCTTATCGCTCTCTGCAACTACCTGGAAGGAGGTTGGAGTGAGGTGGGTGCTGGTCTCTTCTCCCAAGTAACAAGTGATAGGACCAGGGGAAATGGCCCTGGTTGAAGGGAAATGGCCTTCAAGTTGTGGCAGGGGAGGTTTAGATTGGATATTAGGAAAAATTTCTTCACCGAAAGGCTTGTCAAGCATTTTGTCAAGCATTGGAACAGGCTGTCCAGGGAAGTGGTGGAGTCACCATCCCTGGAGGTGTTTAAAAGACGTGTAGATGTGCTGCTTAGGGACATGGTTTAGTGGTGGATGTGGCAGTGTTTTCTGGAGTCACAAAGCCTTGTAATTGCATACTAAGATAAAGCACAGAAAAACAGGAATCATGGGGAAAGCTGAAGGAGTGGAACACAGCAATACATGTACATTAATTCCTTTTGAGGTGGGATTTGTCTCACCTATTGTAGACATCTACAGTTGAGATACTGATTGTAAGTTATAAGCTGCATAGTTTTATGCCCTTTTAATGTAAATCATTTCATCCTAAAGTGGACATGTAAAATGGTCACATTTTAAGTGTCAATTTCTCTTGACAGACAATAAAAAAGCCAATGCAATAGGCTACTGCATGTGAAGTTCCATTTTAATTGTTCCTCATTCTTCATTTGAGATGTCTTCTCAAATACAAGCATTGAGTTAACACCAGTAAGCACCTTTTACTAGTGCTAACCTTTTACATACCATTAAATGTCAGAAACTTACAAATAACTCTGTATTTATTATGCCTGTATGGACATTGAAAAAAAAATTCATTTTAAAAATGCCAAAATTTCACGTCATAAAAATTTTAGAATTATTTTTCTTTCTAGATCAAAAGATTAATTTAAACTGTTCCTGCCTGAGGAACAATTGCTTTCAATGAAATGATATTTCCTGACCAAAAACTTTTCATTTTTAATACTTCTGGGTTGCTGTAATTGAGAAATCTTGTACTTCAAGCAGCTCAGATGCGTATCAACAAAGGATTTATGACAGAAGAGATCTCCTGAATGCAGGTTTCAGGCAAAAGTGAGTATTAATCATGGGAATGATAGAATTGTTTGTTTTTGTTGTAATTGAATTATTTCTTTTGGGCAGAGAAGTCTAAGGCATTGTTCAGGGGATGAGCTGTTCCAGATCAAACTTCAAAGATGGTTTTGGAAATAATAGTGAAAGATTAAGCTGAGGTGTTTTTTAGCTGGCAGAGTAGGCAACCAGCCTAACTGTTTGCATGTGTGCACTAGGTACTCATTGGTAAGAGATGTTGTTTTATCACTGTAATCTTATTTTCTTTAGAATTTATTATAGCAAAATCATGGCAAGGATTAGACCTGAGTCATGAATTAAAGTAAATGTATTTATTGAAAGACTTTCATCCTGCTTTTATTTTTCACTGTGTTTCTCAGCTGTGTTACAGCACTCATGTTTGTATTCTTCTTTATAAATAAATAAATCCCACATTAATATAAAAGTGATGAGGTAATTTAATAGCATAATCTGTTTGTATTTAGAGAAGCGAGCGGTACCTAAGTCACTGTCTTTTTCAGGACATGAGGGGTAAAATCCTTGCATTGAGGTCAATGAGAGTTGGGCCAGGATCTCATCCAGTTACTTAAATAACTCATTAACAAATTTGCTATCCCATAAGCAGGCTGATTAATATAGATTGTTTAGAAACTAGTTAAGGGGCAAGACAAAAGACTGTGGCATGGAAAGCTGAAGATATCTGTGACAACAAAATAAGTTAGTAACTGCTCCATAGTTCCCCTGCACAGCATCTGCCCAGCAGTTCTCAGACCTGATGTCTGCAACCTCACTTTCCTGCTCTTTTTAGTTCATAAGACCAGGCCAAGGTGTATCCGAAGTAGGACAGTGGCCCATGCAGCCCACAATGTTGTTTGGAAGTCACTTTTTCTTTTTACTGCTCCAATCTTTCTGCCAGCTCCTGTCTATAAAGATAAAGGTAAGCTAGACTATGAAGGTGCAAAGGAGATAAGTGGTTTTGCATTTGCGAGTGTAGAATAATTTTAAAATGTTATGCATTTTATTAACTAGAAAAATAAGAAGTAAATTAGTATAGAGAATTAATACTGCTATAATCTAGGCGAGGTATATTCTTTGTCCCAGGATATCTGCAGGAGTCTGACCTTGTTCAGTGGTCTCATGAATTTCCTGCACCCTACTGCTGCATGGGTCTTTGGGTCATCGCCCATTACCAGGCTTGGGTTCACATTGTGAGGTGGTACCAAGACACAAGCTGGATTGAAAAAAAAACACTGAAAAGAAAAAAAATGCCCCTGATGTCCAGCCTGCAGAGGGGTTGGACTAGATGCTCTTCAAAGGTCCCTTCCAACCCAAAGCATTCTATGACTCTCTGATTCTATGTTCCAATCACTATGGTCCAACAACCCAAGAGCACAAACTAGAATTAGTCCCAAGTAAATGCCTCTGGAATGCGCATAATGTGGGCAGCAGGACCTCAGTGTCCATGGTTTCATTCTACAAATCCCCTCGTATTCATTGTTAAGGTAGTGTGGTCGGTTGGATATGACAGGACTAACCTCCTGCTGCCCAAGGCCTGGTGGACCACAGAAACATGTTCCTAAATGTCAAAGTGGGACTACAGGTGAGATGTGTATTTGTGCCAGATATAGCTGTTCATTGGCAGACTACGCAGTACCTTACTGCATGTTGTCTCAGTTACTTCCAGTTCTCTGAGTTATTATTTTTCACACCCTGTGTCTAACATACACACCCAGGAACATTTTGTCCCTAGTTAGTTTTATTGATGGAGGTAGATCAAACATTATTTTTTCTATGGAATTAAGTATTGAATTAAATAGAACTTTCTTCTGTTGCTGATGTAGGTTCATGAGATGCCATTTCACCATTCTTCAGAGTTTATTAATATTCTGCCATATTTTCATAATATCATCTGGCTTGGTTGCAGCTTCCTGGATAGCTTCCTGTATGACTGAATGGGAAACAAACACTGAAAGCTTCACACTCACAAATCTTAATTCTGCTAAGTGTAAGCTAAGATCAGCATTTTTGAAAACTCTCCTACAAAAGCCAATGGACCAAACTCAAACTCCAAAGTAGAATAGAAATGAAAATGCACTTCTGTAAATTCTTAAATAAACAAGAGGAAATCAGGCAGCAAAAGTGAGCGATCATTCTTCCCTTGGAATTTTTTTTTTTCCCTACTTCTGTTTTTCTTTCCGGCACAAGACTGCTATTGCCCAAACTGCCCAAGTCACTGAGGTGCAAAAGGTCAGACAGAAGTGCAGAAGGAAATTGAGGACCTAAGCCTCACTAAATAGTTGGAGAGACAACTTTGTGGAAATACATACATGCTATCCTGCAACCAGTTCATATTCATGTCTTTTGTCCCCAGCTTTTGCTGCTTCTGTTGAGAAATTGAATTGTGAGAGGCAAAGCTCAGGTTTTGGACCATTGGCAAGGTGTTTGAGACAGTTTTGCACTACTTTCTTTTCTCATTTGCTTTTGTAGAAACACTTTAATTTGTTTGATGGATAGACTAAGGTCATTGTTAACCAATCTGACAAATGACTAGCTGCTCAACCTCTTCAAATATTGTGTTATATTTATGGATATTCCATTATTTCAGCTGAAATCACAGTAGTAGGCACACACAGGCAGCATGTGTACTTCTTTCCAAATACTGACCAGGCTCTGACTGTACTCCAGCCAACTGGCTGCACATTGAATCACATGGTTGGACTGGTGGTTTGGAGCAACCTGCGAGCAAAATGTGGGGAGCTAAATGCTGGATAGGAAATTAAACAACACTGCCGTAATCTGGCCTGTACCTTGAAGCAGCTCGGCTTTGGCTGCTCGCGCAGAGGAGACAGTGTGTGAGCGGAACCTGATACCACGGGCAGTCACAGATACGAGGCTGACTTCAACCGGTCGTGTATTTTCCTAAAACCCAGATGAGCATCAGTGCATGACATGTCATTTTTCAGGCCACGCTTGTCCCAGAAAAGATCTGTTTACCAAGAATGAGTAAAAAGTTGACACAGCAGGAGAGCATGCGCATGAACTCCTCAGGGTATGCAACGTTATTGGTAACGTCCTCATGGAAAATCTGGCTTGGAGCTGTTATGAAAACAAATATTAGCTATAATTAGGGGACTTAGAGAGAGAATTATTCACACCAACAAAGCTATCTCTCAGGGCTCATATAAGACAGTCATAAACCCTGCTGACTGCAGCCAAATCAACAGAACGGCCACTGAAACTGGGAGCACAGCAACAGGCAAGAGATCAAGCTGGAAAAATCAGGCAGGGCAGGAGGCAGAGCTGGAGAACACAGACCAGAAGTTCCCATGCTGTACCACGGGCACCGACTGAGTCGTGAACACTCATCTTTGACATTTGGCAGCGGGTCTCAGCCCTGTAAGAGTTTGTCCCATGCAGCAACCCTCGCAAGCCCCCCTGCGGCTGTCAGCAAGTTGTGGTAGAGACTTTGGCCGCTCCCTGGCACGAAATGGGCTGTAGCTCACACCACCACATCGTTTACTGTGGTAAATCCTGGGTGACACACTGGGTAGCTTTGCTTACTAGTTACCACTGTCTGAAAGTGGTGTGACTTGTCACAAGTGGGTACAATAGTTGCAAAATCAGCGAGGCATTCAGAAAGCTTGAAAGGGAAGAATTAGTAGAAGAAATGCAAGTTGCAGAAAAGATTCGGAAAACAGATTGAAGTTACAAAACAGCGATTGGTCTATGTTATATAATAACTTTTATATGTTGGTATATTCAATTTAAAACACAAGACTTGTTATGGCATTTCTATACTTATCTAACCTATGTACATCTTCAAGAGTAAGTTAGGTGGCAGAAACCAGTTCAGACCATCAAGCAATCGGGGGTTTCTCAGATCTATATAAAAATGCAGCTGAAGGTTTGAAGCTGTAGCATAGTTCAGTTTTGTTGTATCATATCTTGAGAGCTGTGAAATTTGCCTACTAGTTCTAATGAAAGCCATTTAAAAATCTTTGTTTAGTAGTATAAGGAAGAGGTGGAAAGATTTTCCCTTTCACTGTGTTAACCACAGTAAGTTTGGAAACTTAGAATATACAGTGTTTATGCTCTGCAAACACACCATTCTGGATCAAATTCAACACTTGTTATTTTAGGATTGATGGCAGTCATTCCCAAAGGCCCCCTCCAGGGTTGCATCTTGTACAAACTTGGGAAGGAGACAGTTCCTGCTGTGAAGGATTTACCAAGTAAAAATACAAATAAATGAGGTTAAAAGTCCAACCAGCCCTCTTAGTTACATGTGTCACAAGATCTGTTTCTTTTCTTTGTTTTGTCTTGTTTGTTTGGGAGACAGAAGAGGAGAAGGATGGATCAATGGGGCTACACATGGACCAGTAAAGAAGAGAAGAAGAAAGAAAGAAGAAAAGCCTCCTATCAGCCTGGTCATGACTGTCAGCCTAGACTTTGCTGATGTAATGCCAGAACTGTGCCTGAAAGACTTATTTGAAAGAGGGTAAAGATTCAATCACATAGCTTTTTCCGTGCTCCCAGGACATTGAAAGCATCACATGTCAAACCATGGATTTCAACACCCTGACTGATGTCAGCTGTGCAGTGTGAAATGATAACATATTTGGACTTTCAAATTAAGAATGTTTTTCAGCAATAAGATACTAAAAGCACTCCTGCTGTGTCAGTGCTTGAGATGCCATAAATACTCTACCAACTCAGAAGTGACATAACTTTTTCAATAGCAATAGATCTACTCTTTAAGGTTTATTAATTGCCTGACCATTTATATAATCCTGTAGATTCAGGGGGTTTGTCAGTTCCTTTAGACCATTAAAGAACTTAGGAAATCAACAGTAAAATTAATAAGTATACTTAATTACTTGTGCTGTTCAGTCTTTTTAAGTTACTCTTGTGTCACTACTGAATTTCCAAAATGCCTTATACTAAGACTGTTACAAATCTTTTAAAATTAAAAGTAGCTGGCTAGACAGTCTTCTAAGGAGGCAGGTTCACCATATCTAAACTGAGTTTTCCCTTCTTGGACATCATTTTCTAAACAAAAGGATTTGGTATTATTTGTGGTTTTCTCCTTAATATCAGCTTGCCAATAGTATTTTGTACCAGTGGAACCTCTGACAAGGAAATAAGGTATTTATCCTATCCTTACTATATTCTATTTTATGCTTTCAGAATATGGAGTAAAAGTTAGTATCCTATTTTAATGCAAACTCTGTCAAGCTAATGAGACAAAACTTTAACTGAAGAAGAATTTTGGGGAAAGCCCATTGATTCTTATATGTTAAGGAGTAGTATTTTAAGTGCAAGTAGAATATATGCCCTTTTTTTCTGATGCTGTGTTCCTCTAGCTAACTGGTGAATGATCAGCTAACAATCATGATGATATTTACTGGCAATTATATTCTGATTCCAACAGTCTTCAACTGAATAAAGGCATACTACAACTTGTATTGCAAGCAGCATTACTAATTGCCCCACCAGCTGCTATCCCATGCAGTGTTTAACACCTATACTGACAGAAAAAACATTGACTAAACACATATCCAATAAGCAACAAAACAGTTGAATCACCTGAGCTACAATCTGAACACTTAGAACAACGTTTGGGTTTAAAGGTTATGGAGAAAAACTGAATTACAGTTTTCCCTTGTAGACCTAAGACTCTCTCACCCCTGGAGCATCTCAGATTTCTTAACGTGCAGCCATACAGCTGTCAATCAGCATAGCAGTGATAAAACCTGTCAATCTTGTGTCATTATTACAGAAAGGTCAAGGAAGCTTAATAAGAGCTTTGTCAACCCCTAGCAATATTTTTGCATTACCACCAGCAGAACATAGTGAGGACTGGTAAAAATTCTTATGTCCCAAAAAACATTGAGAACATAAAAACAAAATAGTAAAGTCTGGGTAAAACTTAGATCTGTTCTGTGGATCTTTTCTATGAACAGAGCAAATGAAAGACAAAAAAAATCAGGCAGGCACGCTGAGCTCATTTGTGTTTATGGTTTCACCCATGTCACACTTTGATCACGCAGGAAGTTGTATGTATTTTACCGTAACTGTGCAGTGCTGGTGGTTCTGTAGGCATTAAGTATGTCCAACAACACCATGTGGGAAAGTCCCAACAAATATAAACAGAATTCAGAATAGTAATGGACTTTCATGTAAATAACTGTCAAGAAATGTCATATAAAACAGATGTGCCATCTGTGCAACTGAACATACTCTTCATTAGAAAGTAGACATCACTAAATATATCGTCACTAATGACATGCATAAAAGCCCTGTTCATTATCCCCAATGAGACGTGCTTAAACACTTCTTTTACAACATTGAGGCATGGTCCTCTGCCTTAAAAGAAGCCCACGCTAGTGAAGTCAGTCTATTGGTTGATCCCAATTTCTCAAGCATTGAGAGAATAATGGAAAATGAAGGCTGAAAGAAGTACCAAACAGTAAAAAAAATTGTAGATCTATTTGTTGGCTCGGAGTAAATTAGGTTAGAATATATCTGAAAGCATTATCTAGTTATTTCAACTTCAAAAGTGGTTTAATTGATTTCATAAAGCCATTCATGTCCCTCAACTATTACGCAAACAGTAAGTGCTTTACTGGACTGGAACCTCACTTGGTTTCAACTGTTAAGTATTCAGAAATGGGAGACAAGCCAGAGACACTGTTTTTCATGAAAGTTCAGCACCAAAAGCGTTTGGGTTTTCTCATATCATTCCCTTTAAACTTTAAAGAACCACCTCTTTGAATTTAAGGGCCTGTGATTAAGACATTACATTTTAAGTACACTGGCAGCAGTTTCCAGCTAAGGATAGGGATCTTCAACGTGAATAAAGAGCAAAATATGCTGCTTGATGACACTTCTATTGATTCTTCTCTGTCTCCAGGAAAATCAAAGCACATGAACATGCTTGCCCAATTAAAGCCAGTGGCAGAAGCACAGCATGGCCCCAAATCATGCTCTATTTAGTCTGTCACTGTATCTTTTTTTTTTAAGTTTAGAAGTATGGGTTAGCTGGCGTTTTGTTTTTTCCAGCTCTCATGATGGGACTTCCAATGCAGCCTGAGGCAGTTAGGCACTCAAGTGACAGTGAATGTCCATGAGACTGAAAACTCCTTTGAAAATCCTACTGCAACTTTCTTTTCCCATTTGTTTTTAATACTCTGTGACTTTTATTTCAATTAGCCAGGTCACAGAGGGATCCACTCCCTCTCAGTGATTACCAAATAGGAAAAGCAATACAAATCTAATGGCTTTGATGCCTGTTAGAAACTTCTCCATCTGTGTATCATTTTAAAGCACAGTATCTGTGGATTTATCATGCCAAGAAGGGTGGCTCAGGAAGTCTTTGCACTATAGCAAGTAAACAACTGGAAATTCATAGCAGGATATGGAATATTATCTGAAAGAAAAAAAAAATTAACCTTTGAATGCTAGAACTGGTTCTAGCTTTATGTCTATAAGACTTTCCATAGATGTTCTCACAAAAAAAATCTTGTCAAAACACCACATGAGGCTTATGCAGCTTTACTGTGTTTGTAACATTTTCATCTGCAAACCAGTTACTTGCAATGACACAATTTTGAGCTAGAAGGAATAATGCTGCAGTTAAAAAGCTGATAATGCCAGTGTCTATAGTGATCTACTCCATAGCTGACATTCTATAAAGGCATTACAACAAAAACTATTTGGGCTTCTTCAGTTCCTCCAACTCCACATAGCCTTTTTCTGAACAATTACTGCATAAACTATTTTTGTGTGTTATACCCATAAACTTCAATAAACAAAAAAAGTAAAACACAACAATATTTTCTGATTGTCCTCTCATGAGGCAAGAGAGGCCCATACAGGAAAGCTATGTGAGCCGTGCAAGCATTAGATTGCTACTCCTCTTCCAGATCCTCTTTACCAAGTTGCACAAAGGTGCTCTTGTGTAAGCTGGATGTTGTTCCACAGTCTTAAATCCTGTATCTAAAAGTTACATGTAGAACCAGTATGGGAATACTCCTGTGATCACTTGCACGTCTGTATTAGGATCGTATTTTTCACTACCACCAGAAGAATAAGATACAGAGCCAAGTTCTATTCTCAATCACTGGTGTAAATCCAAAGTATCCTCATCAAAACCAGTGAACTTATTCCAGGTTTACACTCCTGGGCCTAAAGCAGAGTTCAAGCTGTCTTGCTTTAATATTCTTCAGTTAAGAAGAATGTCTGGCTTTCCAGAACTCAGAAACTGTGAGTCTGTGTACTGCCAGCTTAACAATAAAAAATCAGATTCTTTTGTGTTCTTTTTCTGAACACAGATAGAGTGAAATGACATTGAAGCCAGCCCCCACACTCCTCCTGCCAGAAAATAGGAGCATGTTAACAACTGTCTTTCTGTCCCAATGCATCCATTACTAGTATTTTATCAACTCCCCAAGCAATTCATGAGGTTCTTTTTGTACTCCAAGGTTGATTCTTATGGAGAAGTTGAAGGCTGGTTCCTCTAGCTCTTTCTCCCCTATTCTACCAAAATACTGAGTTTGGTCTGTCTTAAATCCTGTAGCATAATGGCTGTGCTTCCTGATTCTGTATTCAGTACCTCCACAGGTAGTCCTAAAGGCTGTGGCTTTTGCCAGGAGGCATTTCTTTTCCTTCTCTTGATCAGAATATCCAGGGAAAGTGCTTAAATTAGGAAGGAACCTTAGAAAGAATGATCATTAAGTGCTTCCTACTAGACAAGAGAATCAGGGAATAGAGAGAAGCTGAATTTCCCTCTGCCCTTTTTTTCTTGTACCAAAATACACGTATAGAAATGAGAACTTGGACAAGCTTGCAGAGATTTAGAAAATCATCTCAGGCATCCAGCCACAAAAAATCTATGAGTGTGGGACGTGACAGTACAGGCTAGCCTAGAACAAAACTACCTCATTGCTAATGCAGGTCAAAGAGTTATTGGAATAAAATAGTGAATCACAAACCTGTAACGTTTAGCAAAGCGATCAGACCAGACAGCAAAGGTGCACTGATCTGCTGGCTAGAAAAGTGTGTGGGATCAACACAGAAGAAACTGGATTGCAGAGAGCATTGCTTATGATCATAAGGGAAATAGCAACACAAAGTACTAATCTATGCAAGCCAATGGAAATAAAAAGAGACTCAGAGTTTGCTTGTACATAACACAGAGGATTTTATTTCATATGAAAAGAAGAAGGATCGGGCATTTTAAATGGGATTGCCCACTACTGTGGGAAAGACCAGTAGAGGAATAAGCCCTCAAACCACGTACCAGCAAATTCTAAGTCACTGGAGTCCTTGAACACTCTTCCACTATCAAATCATACCTGTCTGTCAGTTAAGACTGAGGGCTGTAGCCTGAGGTCTGGTTTAGTTTTCAAGAACACATTTTTATATTACCTGAACAGCTGGAAAAAATCCTCCCTTCTAGAGGGGGGCTGTAGAATATGGTGCCCGGCCAAGGTCACTGAAGAATATTAATGGAAAATGGCTAACTACTGTATAACTGAAACACTAAATAAGCAAGGAGAGCTGGGGAGAGTGGCACAGGAGTGCTGTTTGTAACCTGTCTTCTGAGGAAGTACAAAGGCATTCTTCATACGGGAAGAAAACACATGTGTTTTAACTGGAAAATGCTCCTGTTTTCTAGAAGGCAGCCCCCGGTTTAAGTAAGATCGTTGTAGTGGAGAAAGAAGCCCATGAGGCAGAGGCTGTTATTGCAGGCCAGGTAGCAAGAACAGCAAATCATACATGTCTAAAAAGCACTGGGGAGGTGAATGAGGCAAGGAGAAGGGGGGGGACAGAAAGGCATGCCTTGCTGATGGCATGCACGTCATTCTCTGGAAAATTCAAATAAGGGAGCAGCACCGATCCAAGTAACTAACTTAGCAATTGCATCTTATATTCCAAAATAGCTCAGTAAATTAAGGGCAATTTTTTTTTTGTTATTCTAGAAGGAAACTTATATTCTCCAGCTTAGGTTGTAAGGCAGGCCTGCAGCGCAGCCAGCTTGCAGGCCAGGTCTGGCCCACAAGGCAACGTGCACCTTTTGACCGTGCACTTCCCAGTTGGTGCCAGTCAGACTATTTACGTCTCCTGACTACTGGCTGGCCTCGAAGGAAGTTCTGCCACATACTGGCCCTGCCAGAGGACTCGTACCTCCTGGTTGGCCTCTTCCCTCTGCTTCTTCTCCCCTCTTATCCCTCCTGGGCAGCACATCACACAGCGTCTCACAGCCCGAGCTAACCAGAGAAGGGGGAGAGAGAAGGCACTGGAGTGAATGACCGAAGCTGGAAGGGCAGCAGGAGATGTTTGGATGAGTGTTAGGAAGTAGAAGTCATTAGCGGCCTCTGAGCTTGGTTGAGTTGTAGCCTTCTGCAATAAAAATTCATTTAAGAGGAAAAGGTGAAAACCATTTCCTGTGTCGTAAGAGTTCTTTCACCTCCGTAACGTGGCCAGTTTGGTCTGAGGGAGAGACTGGTATTGCAGGGTACTCAGATAACACCACCAGCACGAACAGGAGCTCTTCAGAACTGCCCGCAGGCTGTCAGGGGCACTGCATGATACCAAACGAAAACAACACATTTCGACCAGTTTTTGTTCAGACATATGAGAGACACTAGGTTTGAGTAATTCCAAAGAGAGAGGTCAAATAAAAGTATCAACGCTGCCTCGTTCCAGGTGGGACAAGTGGAATCAGGATAATGCAAAAACCTGAAACACGGGAGAGTATTTGGTTTTCCTCTTGAGAGGGAGAAAGTGTAGCTGACATCCCCACCTCAGCGAGGGAAGTTAAACCAGTTCTACAGGAGCAGCAAGTGCGTTAAGTGAGGAGTTCAAACTATACCTTAAGGGACTTGCAAAGAGCAAATTCAGAAGACAGATCCAGCTGCCTAGTTGGCAAAGCACTCTTGGGTCCGTCTGTTGGTTTGCAGGTGGGTTTTTGCTTCCCTGTTTTACAACACATTGTTTTATTTGTTGCGTAAGTAGAGAGATGTCTTTTTACTTCAGCGCACGCTCCAGGCCCCAACTCAGTTTACGCCTTTACGTTAACCCCAAGAAGCGTGAGCAAGGTCTGCTCCATGGTTGTTGCCAAGATTGGACAATAGTCCAGCAGATGAATGAAAGAATCCAGGGAAAATGAAAGGATCAGGCATCTGGATTCATATACAGCCTCGTGAGGTCTGGAGCAGAGGAGAGAGGGGACGGGGAAGCACGTTGCTGTTTTGGACAGCAGTTGGCTTTTATTACAGTCCTCCCAGCTATCGCGTAGCCCTCCAGAAAGAAATCTTTGGGAGCCCCTATTTTAATAGGTTTTGCTCCTTCCAGAGGAAAACGTTCACGGCTTCAGGAAGCAACCTTCGGGGGGGGTTTCCCGTCGGAGGAGAGCGAAGCGGAGCCAGCAGCGGACAAGTTGCTGCCTCTGCACCTCTGCCCGACGTCCGTACGTCTCCAAGCTCGTGCTCGCGTCCCCGCGCCAGGGACGCCGCTGGCTGGGGCTGACGCACCTAGAAGGAGAGGTCAGGCAGGACAGCCCGCCGCCAGCTAGCCAAATGCATTTCACAGCGGTTAAACCCAGCCGTCGCTTCATCGCTGCTGCCAGGAGCCACCTTGTCTGTGCTGACATCATCCGGTCAGGTTTTTTTACACTTTCTAACAGAAACTATGACACACTCCAGCAAGAATAGGCGCTTGATGCCAAGAAACAGACAGTATAACTCAGGCCCCCAGATGGGTTTGAATAATTTATTTCTAATTCAGCTTCGTTTTTACAACTTTTGGAAGAATGTTTTTGAGACCGAAACTTCCATACACAGATTTTCTTTTCACAAAGCACTGAAACTTTTGAAAGCGTGTTCAGTAATTTCAAGTTGAAAAATCAAGTATTTCAGAATATGTTTCCCTGATGATACAATCTATGCGTTCACTTGGTCATGACAGACTGTCCTGCGGTAAGTATCCGATTTAAACATGACCCTAAGTCATATTTTTATTTCAGTGCCTTTGGTATACAGTAAGAACCTCATCAAAACAGTCATTAACAGCTGAAATCAATGCCACTCATATGCTGGTAAAGAAGAAAAAAAAATTAACTTTGTTTTAGCAATTTACTATGACTGCTGAGTATTAAATCAAGGAAAATGCCTCGATAGCAGAAGCAAATTGGGAATATAGCTTATTTTGTCTAAAGCTATATATAATTTTACCAATAAACTCAGAACCATCTGGAACCTGGCAAAAATAGCATAACAAAATTACAGCTGAGCTGATGATTTTCATTTTCCAAAGAGGACAGCAAAGGTCCTTTGCTGCTTGGTACCATTCCACCTACTTCCTCATGAGAAATGCAGGGATACATGTCAATTAAACACTGCAAAGCACTAGTTACACGCTACACGTGATTTTATGGAATTATTCCGTTTAAGTTAATGACAGAAGGATTCATCATCAGAGACAACAGACATGGGAGCTCAAGAGAAAGAAAAAGGCGTATTTTCATGTTACAGCAGAAAGGCCCAAAGGTTAGGAGACTAGTTTTTCTGATTGTGTCTAGAACCTCTTCCAAAGCCAGAGATGTCCAGGGAAAGATTCGCGTGAAACATGCCGGATCTTGGATCCACATCTCAATAAATTTACTGGGGTGGCAACTTTTTCTGTTTTCAGTAAAAGAGTGATGGTGGTTGGGAGCAAAGGGGGAAATCCGGGAATAGCAGGAAAAAAGCTTCTAAGCTACCTTCAGGACACCAATGGAAAGAGAAGAGCTGGCAGCATCTTCAGGGAAATGACCGACTAAGACTACTCTTCCCTGCCACAGCAACGTCGGTAGCATCTTCACCCACCGTTTGCCATGTGCCTTATCTCAGGACCTGCTTCCCACACCATTTTCTGAGTCAGCAGCATAACACCTGAATATCATCAAACAAGAACGGAAAGGAGGGAAAGTGCCAGCAGCAGTACTGCTCTCCAGCAAGAGGGTAAAGGTCCTTCGAAAATGTGAATTTGTTTACAGAACAACAAGTAATTGTTGCCAAAAGACCATACTGACTTCAGTGTAGCTGAACACGTTACTTGGTACAGTAAGACTATTTTTTTATAGAAGCTCATACTGTATCATTTTCCTGTGCTAACTCTGTAGATCTTTACTTCAAAATAATGACATTTTGAAATAATTAAAAGTGTAAATGAATCAAATAAAAATACCCACAATATATTGCTCTTTCTCTAAACCAGAAGACATTATTTAATGATAGTAGAAATAATAATGTGAGCCAAGGGTGAACTGTTCCTGCCTCTTTTACAATCACTAACCTCAATGAAGCTGAATTTTCTTTCATCATGTCTGAAATTTGCCCCCAATCTCTACTAATTCAAAACCAGGTTGTCTCTTTAAAACCCAGGTCTGTTTTTTTTTCCCTTAAATCATTTATTATAATAGTTTTACACATCCTGGTTCTCCTCTTATGTGGGTCAAAGACTTGTCAAACATTTTCAGTTAACTGATTTTTTATAGTGAAGTCATAATTTATATGACTTTATAAACTGGGTACTAGCAGTACTGTTTCACTCTTCATATGTGATGCTGTGTGAGTAAAATAATGCTTTTTCCTGTGTTGTGACTCTATTTTTCATAAATGGAAGGAGTCGTTTTTTCCTGCCTATAAAATGTCTATGTCTGGGTCAAGATTTTAATGAATTTGTACATTCTTTATAAATGTTTTGCAATATTAATAAAAATTACTTTTCAAAATGGTCCTAAGACCGTTTTTATTACAAATACAAGGAGTTATTTTTTGCTAATAGCCAAGATGGTTTGATTTCTTAGAAATGTTACTGTAAATAACTCTCATCAGAGGAAAAAAAGGGAGAATTAAGACACCCCAAATACGGCAGATGTAGATGTCTGAAATCTAATGACAAGAGGGCTCATGTGTTTATCAGGGCTATATGCTCGAAGACCTAATGACGTGGATTTTTATTCATGAGGTCCGTGTCTATATCTATGGGGGGTTTTATGCTATAATTCCACAAGCAGTCTGTTCTAGCACAAGGTAACCATTTGTCCCTGTCACTCTGTTATGTAGGAACTAATGCATAAGGCTGTATATGAAGTCAATCAAACAGCTCACAAACACACATATTCCTTTAAAACTTCAGGCCTCCAATGGCCAGCCATAAAACATCGGAAAAAAATGAAAATGGGATAGATCACAATAGATTCAGCTGGGCACACCAGTCAAAATTAATCTCATTAATTGTCTAGCTCCAAGTCTTTGCTATAAACCCTTCTCTCTGCGTCGCAATTGTACTATGTTATACTGGTGCATGTGTTTACGTGCACTTCATAGTGGAGACAAACACTAAAGAAAGGTATAGTGGGAGAGCAAAGCACAGCCTGTAAGAGTGGTGATAATCTGTGGAATTCATTGCCTAAAGTTGTTAGAGATTCTGAATCTGTTTCTCGTTTGAAGTTTTATTTGAAGTTTAGTGGTTTGGATATGTCTTTTTCTCAATATATGTGTGTTTGTACTTGCTTCCAAGGTTACCTGTATTTTATTTTTAAAAATAGATTAACATTAAATACTTGCAGACTGATCTAAAAGTCACTGAAATTAATGGAAAACCTCCCAATGACTTCATTGGTCTTTGGATCACATCTTCAGGGAACTCTCTTCTTACAGACTGAGATTATCAGGCCCTTGTAGAGTATAAATCAGTATTGACATTAGTGCAGTCAGAGTGATTTATAATAGCTGAATATCTTATTCTACCTCCAGTGAGCCCAGTTTTCCAAAATCTGAATCATTGTAATTGCCTTGTGAGTATTTCAGCCGTACATTATTTTGCAATGGACCACAAGAGTGCTTTGAGCAACAAGTACAAAATTTGTTAAGACCTGCCAAAGATTATGTTCCAAACTGTAAGGTAGCCTTGTGGATACCCTGCTGAGCTGCTGTCTGATTACTGCAGCTTAACAGGGCTATCTTTTCACTTGTGGAATTGCAGAGAGAATAAATGAAGCACTTTGTCCCAGTCACCAATATAGATATAACTCCTGTTGCTGTGTAGCTTTGATTTATCCAGAAATGCTGGTTTAGAGTGACTCTCATGGTACACATATCTGTGCGGTAGAAAGAGAAAAAAACAAAGGAAAAGCAAAGGATTTGCATTTTATATCTAGATTTAACACTTTGAAAATCTACATTAAAATTTCATCTCTTTTAAAATGTGATGTTATTACTGGAGGGTTTTTTAAAGACAGAAACTTGGAACTTTGCAGTGCAACTTAGCTGTTCATGCAACTGAAAAAGAAAGACAGAAAAAGAGATGACATGCATTATTTTATTTCAGATATAAGAGCATTTCAGTTTAGTTTACATTGATTCAGGTCTTTTTGGTGTTTATATATGATAATTCCTAAAAGAACCACTTAAAATAGGAATAAACTGAATTTGTGTGTCAATAACCCCGTCCATTTCTATGTTTATAAAACACAGCAGTAATTTTGAATAATAATTGAAATCATACCTGTAACGTAAGAGAAAATATCCATCCATCCAGTGAAATTTTACAGTCTACCACACACACATTAGCTCTTTTTTTTACCAAAAGGGGTTTGAGTGTATATACTGTTCACCTAAATATAAAACAGTAAAAACTGGATCACTGAGCCAGGGAAATAATGCTATGTGTTTTACGTGAGATTCTTTAAAATAGTTGTACTTTTGCTCAGCACCAAAAAAAAAATCTTTGAACACTGTTCAAGCTTTGAGTTATGTTGAAATATGGCTAACAATGGGGAACTGCTATAATGGCAAAAATATTTTATTTCTGCTTTAGGCTAATTAATGTGGAAAATGTCTCATTTTTACAGCCCATATATTAAACCTTTGACAGTTACACAAGTGAAGTAATTTTCCTGAAAAAAAAGAAAAACTGTGGACTATGCAAGATGATAACCTTTTGAGAGGACAGAGCTTCAATTCCTCAGCAGAACGTTTGATTCACAGCACCATAACAGCTGACAGAGTTTATCATTACAGTGGCTACTCTACGTGAGCCCTGCCAAAATCAATCATGCTTAGAAATTAGAACATTCTTCAAGTTAAAAAAACACTTTGCTTTAAAGACCTGATCTAAAATCAATTAAGGCCAAAAGAAAGACTTCCCCTTGATCAGTATCAGAAGTGGTTGAAGTTTTGGTGACATATTTTGCAGACTTCACTTGCTTATCACTGGATGAAAGCAGACTGAGGGAAACAGGAAAATTATGGTCTTGATTGCTAGAGGGCTTTGGGTTTCACATTTGAAGTGTGATCTCCATGGTCAGCGCTAGCTCAGCAGTAAAAGCAGAGTGACTTGCCCCAAATGTCCCCATTTTTTTCATCCCTGATATATGGCAGGGAACTCAATCATCATGAAAATGAAGTTGCCAGGAGGGATGTACTGTTTTGGTGGGGACTGGGTGCACCAAAACTTTTAGCTTTTAGCAGTGGCAGGGGAATGGGAGTGGAGGCAGACACAAAATCAAGCCCACTGGTACCTGCTGGTCCGAGCAGTTTGCCAGGTCTAAACACAGAGGATGGTGCCTGAAACATTCATTCCCTTTATCTTTGACAGAATGAAATTCTACCGACACTGGTAAGAAACCTTGGGGCAGCCATTGTAAAAAGGTGAACTATGGAAAAAGGCAAGGTCTTTGAGACAGGTGGGGTGCGAAGCCATCATCTGAGTGAGTACTGAAGGAGTAACGAAGGTGGATGGGAGTCTCTGGGATACGAATGCTGAGTCCGGGAAGCAACAGGCGTTGGTGTACAAGGCCTTTGGGACCGGGTCAGGAGAATTCCTCAGGATGCCGCACAGCACCAGCCCTGCCCTGCTGGCATCATGCAGAGGGAAACTGCCTACCGTGTATCTTCTAGAATAAGCAAGAAAAACGAACTCACTTAGTCCATGAAGTAAAAAGTTTTGCCACCACTGTCCTGTGCAGTAGACCACAGTATTTTGAGAGAAATTGCTCAGAATGGCACTTTTCCCTTCAGCTTCTCTTCTTACAATTGACTGTAGGTAGAGTGAAACAAAGGATAAAAAAACATTGAAGGTATCAGCCCAAAAGTTAATAGACCTCCAAAATAGAACTTTTTCGCATAAGGTAAAATAAAACTAGAATAATTCACTTTCTGAATTATGCCTATTGCTTGGTTTCCTAGGGAAGTACTTCAAGGTGCTGACTGCTGAGCTTTGCAGCCCAGTTCAGCCAAACGCCATATCACGTGCTATAAATTATCCCACTGACTTCAAGGACTGAGCCTTTAATTTCTTTCTAGTGTCTCAAATACTAACTTAATATGACACTTTATTTATAAGCAGTATTGTATTCACCTTCACCTTGTGGTTTTTAAAAAAAAGTCAGCAGTTCCCATTTTCCTAGACTATTCAGCTCGTGAATGTACTGAATAATTACTTTTTAAGAATATACATTATCCATACCTGAACTTTCTTTGACAGTAAGATTCATATTCCACTTAAAACTTAATTTATATATGATGCCATTGGTCATTAAACTGGGAGAGAAGATGTAACTTCTGGACAGCCAGAAAAAGCTGAGCTTAACAGAAACAAAGAACAGAGGCTCTATCAAGAGGAACCACTTAGCAGAAAATTTTAATTAAATTGCTTAAAGACCATTTTGTTTCATTTTTTGAAACACATATTTAACAGTTAGAAGCTTGACAGTTGGGAAGTAACAGGCCTTTGTTAAAGATTTAATACCACTGCCATTTCTGAATCCTTCCTGAGGAGCCTTATATACACTGTGTCTCCTAGGCCAGGGTTTTATACAGTATGCTAATCCCCCTTTTGTTTCTTTCTAAACATATTTCACACATCACATGCAGCTTGCCCCAAACCCTTATTGCAATCCTTTTGCTAGCCTCTTTCCTTCCCACTTGTTCTCTGCCAGGGAAGGATGCTTTGCCTAGGCTGGACACTGGTTATTGGGCTTGCTTCCCGGTTAGACTCCTTTTTCATTTCAAGGTGAGCACCATTAAAGCCTTCCATGATAAGGTCAGTGCTCATCACAGACCTTCCCAACTGCATCCTGCTCTTGGCAAATGTCACTGACCTGACCGCTGCTCGCGTTCTGTCTTTCCTACAACAGAATGACAGAGTTGGTGCAAAATACTGTCGTAAATTGGAAGTTTAGTTGCTTCCCCTCTCTACAGAGAGCTTTGCAAGACATTTGTTTCTTTCTGCCTCCAGCAAAGACTAAAAAAAATGGGATTTCTCAGGAAGGGCAGGCTTTGGCTGTGTGTTTAAACAAGCAACCCTGTATTGTCCAAAAGCCCAGAGTGGATACAGCCCGTATGTGAAGCAGGACAGGGACCAGGGAGGACACACAATCTCACGTCTGCCCCCGTTTCACCTGGGTCAGGACCATGTGCCGGATTGTCAGTGCTTCCAGCACAGCTCGGGAGATCCAGGGCAAAGGAGCGGAGACTGAGACGCACAGCTCGCGCAGGCTGTGCCTGCTGCTTGCAGGCTGTTTCTAAAATTTTTTTGGCTAATCTGAAAAGGTGAAATTCTGCCTTATTATGCCGAGTTCTGACACCCGTTCTTCTATCTCGGGGAGTTTCCAGTTCAGTGCCACTTGCGGATACCTGATATCTCAGTCCGCACTTGTCAGAACTGCTCATCATGATGGAAGAACAGTAAGCCCTTAGGGGAGCAAAATAAGGCATCATGCATGCCAGGCTCTGTCTATCAGTGCAGATGTATGCTGGTAACCTCAGGTCAGGAATTAACAGGCACCCCTCACAACTGTAATTGTGTCAGTCTCACCTTTCCCAGAAGCTGTTGCCCCGAGCTAGAGATGTCACAATCTCCTTAGAAAAGGGAGATGCAAATGGTAAAATCATTAGACTGAAGGTATTTTGCGGCAGGTTTCTCAAGTCTGAACAATATCTCAAATTTCCCAGGAGTCTATCTCCTTGATCTCTTTTTTTTTTTTTAATACTTTCCCCTACAGTTAGATTATTCTATCAGTCTTTGACTCAACAACTCAATGCACTGAAGGAAGCAATTCGAGGACAGTGACTAATTGATATACTATTTCTCATATCAGATACTAAAGCAATATAAAAATCACACAGAAGAGCATGATTTCATGTTCTAACAATATGCAGAATAAACATCACTTAATGGCTGAAAAAGCAAAGGTTAAAACACGAACCATTCATTTGTCTTTGAGAGAAAATATTTAGCAGCTGTTTTCCAGTTCCTACAGGAAGATCAGCAAATTCAGTCTTCAGGGAAGGGTGTGGGTGTGCATGTGTACATGTATGTACATGTGCTCTGGTCTCACCTGAGTCTGATTATTTGTATGGGAGAGAAATGCATAAACTGAAAAAGGTAAATTTGTGAATAGCTGTACTTCTTTAAATTGCATAGGGTTGTATTAAAGGCGTCTTAAAATTAATGTGTACTGGGAACTGTCTGTAAATTATAAGGAATACCACTGTTATTTTCCATAAGACTGGGGGAGTCAAGGTCTTCCATTTGGCTTCAGGATTCCCTCATGAATATTTCACATTCCTATTCTCAGACAGGAAAGAGTAAGTATATACTTAGGTAGATTAAGAGTTACCATCGTTACGAATGTCCAAAAAATACTTTAGAAGGCTAAACAAATCTGTAACTCCTAGACATTAGGGTGAAATTTTTCTGGTATAATCTTCCACACCTATAAATCTATTTTCAGTTTTCCATATATTCTTTTGAAGCAACTGATCTGACTCATCATCAGAAACAGGATATTAGATAGACAGACTATGAGTTAGTTCTCACTCATACTATGTCAGCTCCTTTATTTGAGTGGATTTGCAGAGATTAAGGTAACATTTCCTATTTGGTCATCATGAGAGACTACGGCCATGTAATCTACCCATGTTCTTCCGTTCATCCTCTTTAGTTAACGATGGCTGTTCTCATCTCTCTTGGTGGAAGGATAAAATCTGTAAGTGATAGTGAGATATCAAGACAATTGTGGAAGATAAATGTTCATCCACATACATATCTTGAGGTAAATAAGGCAGATAAAATACCCATTAAATAAAATTTATGAACAAAAAAGGAAGGTAAATGTTGGCCCACCTCATCCGAATGATTCACCTAAAGTAACTTTCAGTAATATCATGCTTGCCATGAAGCAGTCATAAAAATGTTAGTAATGATTAGCCATGGGGTTGATGTATACTGAATTAATGAGCCCTCCATTCTCATGTTCTTCTACTCAAAGGAAAAAATGTACATTGCCTGTTTTAGTTAGGTTTTTGTCATAAATAACATCAGTTTATTATGTCGAAAAGAAGACTTAGGCATCCAAGAATGAGACCCATAAAAACCACCATGCTAAGATAGGACCAGCCTGATCTAGCCAGTATGACTGTATAAACAGGGCTGTATCCTGCACCCTGTGTCTCCCCAGGACTGAGCTGTCACAACCTCTCAGGACCCACAGCAGAATGTCCTCTTCTGCATAACTTGGAAGGTCTCAGGAGGTCATCAAGTGCAAACTCCTGCTCAAAGCAAGGTCAACACTGAATTCAGACAAGGATACTTAGGAGGTTGACTCTTAAGGTCTTGAAAACCTCCAAAGAAGGAGACTCCAAGGGGCTTTGCTTGTAACCAGCCCCCTGAAGAGCACAAACCTTTAACATGGTCATCTAAACCCTCTAAACCCTCGCTTTCTAAAACCAAAGATGGCTCCATGCTCTTTTCCAAAAGGTGGCAGCATCTATAAACTATCAACTGTCACATTCACACCCACTCAGATAAGGCATAGACAACTCATCGGATCCTTAGGGCATCATCTCAGCATTAATTAGTCGTATGGCCACTTGAAGCAGTTACTGCAGGCACGCTCACTCGCAGATTTTCCTAGGGAATTGTTGCAACAGAAAAAAGATTTTGGAGTTCCCTGAGTACAGATGAAAGTTTGGAAGATCAGTCTTCAAATTAGCTATATGTTTGTGATGTGAACAGCAAAACACACATCATCTACATAGAAAACAATTAAAGCTGTAGTAATGAATAATTCAAGGACACATATCAAGCTCAGAATGATAATTATTTTTCCAGCTTTAATTACCTGATTTATAGGAAAGTTATAAATGTTATGGGTTTTTAGCTTTTATGGGTACTCTAATATTATTTTCAAAAGGACACCAAAGTGAATATTTACATAATCCATAGCTAAAATTGAGAACCAAGTTACCAGCAAGTAAGAAAACTCCAGACATATTTGGAAAACTTTACTTCTGGAAGCAAATCAAAGAGGTAAATGAAAGCAAAGCAGATTTGTTAATGTGCTATAATATTTTAATTGTTCTTTAATAAAAATCAATAACCACTAATAGTTACTGCTAACAGGTAGCTTTCATCAAACTTTATTAACATGCTGGAATGCAATTAATGAACTACAGGTATATCCTTTCAAGCAGCTCTAAGCAACTGTATTTCTACTCACAGTTCAGAGAACTTAATGGAATGGATCTTGTTAGTTTTCTTATGTTTATTGTTGTACAGCTTTCCTACACAATATTTACAAGATGATCTTGCTCCAAACAAGGGCTTTCTTCTAGCGTTTTAGATGTAACCGTAACAGTTGAAGAAACCTGGAGTGATTAGTTATAATTTTTTTTCTTCAACAGCTCTAGCATACTTTTTAAAAAATTAGGTTTGAGTTGCAGATGTTTTAGTTCTAAAACAAAGCTATGTGACTACAGCTGATGGCAATGTACTTCTTGACTGGATTTGAAGTTGTATATAAACTTGTATAGAAACTCGCAAGGTGGCATCAGGTTTCCTCCCAAAGTCTTTATCTGTGGCTTCTTTGTAAATTATGAATAATCTATTGGAACAATCTTTACCTGGGTTTAATATAGCACATAAAAATACTTTTAAGACACTTTCAAAGTCCTCCAAGAATTTTGACCTTCTGTGACACCAAAAACATTCATAAAAAGCCCTGTTATTTCACCCAATAAATTAACTTTCAGTAGATATTACTTCCTCTGATTTTTTTTCTAATATGGAAAATATTTTTATAACATGTTGATGATTATCTCCATTTCTTACGATCACTTTTTTCTCTGTTTCCTTCTCCAGTCCAGGTGACATCTCAGCCTTCACTGGGCTACTCAAATGCAAGTCTAGTACAGATTCCTTCTATTAACACATTTTGCCCAATCTTAGAGTGATGTCAAAAAGCTGCAGGAAAACTACAGGCAGAGCTTTCTGGAAGTCAGTAGCTACTGGAAGAGAAACCTCCAGAACTGCAGGCACTGAACCAAGCCATGCCCAGACTCCTTTACCATCCCGGTCTCGCAGGGGAGGCTCTTGTCTCTTACTCTTACTAAAAAAGGGATTTTATCGAGCACAGATCCCCTACATCTGTGGTTTCGTACATCACTTTAATGGTCACTGTGCCATTTAGCAGGCAATTTCAAAGGTTCCCTCCGACATTGCAACAGCCGGCGTGTATCCGCGCACGGCAGAAAAACTCAGATGAGCAAAATGCTTCAATGTTTTTTGAAGTGAGGTTCAGACAGATTTTTCAATGAATATCACAAATTTACTTTGTTTGGATTTCAAGTTGCTATTAGCACTCTTTATGTTGTATCCAACAATTATTGGCAATGGCTGGGTTTCTTACTTTCCCCAAAAAGTTTTCATTTAATCTCATGGGCTCGCTTCATACGATGAGGGATAATTTGCTAGCATGGAACTAAAGCATTTTCAGAGTTGTGAAGAATACAAGAGTCACCAAATATGCATTACTCATCCAGAGTGCTTCTCAGCTGGTATATCTTTGCTCTTAAGTGTGTGGGTGGGTCTTTGGTAGCAAAAGGTCATTATTAATCACAGTTTGCTATGGTCAGACAACAATCTTAATCATTCACCACAATAAAGGCAGCAATGAAGAGACAGGAAAAGGGTTCATCATATGCATAAGACAAGGACAGTGCTTTCCCATATAAAAATTTTTGGCCTACCAGAAACAAGAGCTTCAGAGTACTAATAATTTTTTTGTGAATGTTAATTACATGAGGCAGGCTGAGCTACCACTGAACTACCAAAAAAATTATTTGAAGTATTTAGTAAATTGACATTTAATAATGAATTTCTTCTACCTTCAACAAACTTATGCTCTCCTCATTTATAAGTCAAAGCTTTTTCTCTCTTTTTATAACACAGAAACTTTGGATTTCATATAATGAACAAAAAATAAAGTTAGGACTATTACAGATACAAGTTCCAAGTTTCTATCTTTTTATTAATTAGTATCGTAAGAGTTGTGTCCTTGGTCTTTGCACAATTAGAAAACTCACAAAGCTAGCTTCCAAATAACCATACACCATGACGTAAAGCTTGTTTACACAGTCAGCTGTATTTTCCTTTGCCTTTATTTCTTCTCTTTACTTTTCTTTCTAGTTACAGATAAAATACTGTAACCACCACCACAAGGGCTGTTGCAACAACTGTCAAGCTTACTGCCTTGTGAGATGTGCTTTAGCACAGACAGGTGAAGGGTTTGGGTTTTGCCATCCTAATAACAAAGTAATATGAATAACATGAAAAAAATTAAATAACAAAGTAGCTGTAATAATTTTCTGTGGTTTTGGAGGCAAATGCCTCCAAATGTCACAACCGTTATCATTTCAGACTACGGTTTCATCTGTCCCAGTATCCCATGTCTGACAGAGGTCAGTAGCACATCCTGAGGGAGAGTGTGAGAAACAAAGCCAGTATGAAGTAAGCCTTCATCTAGCAGCATCCCCCGCAACATCAGATAGTTTAGAAGTAGTCTGGGGTTTATGCTGTTTTAACTACATAATTGACTACCAACCCATACTGAATACTCTTTTCATTATTTGTTTCTAATTTTTCAAAAATAATCCCATTGACACTTGAGTTCAACCTAATTCTCAAGGTTTTAAAGACTTCAGGGTGGAAGATACCCTTTCTCAGATGCTCTGTAGTTATCACCAACACAAAGAATTTCTTCAACTTTTCCGCCATGGATGACCTTGACATCTGTTTTAAACCTCAGACTTCTGCCAGGCTTCCCCCATCCAATGTATTTAAAAATATACCAACAACTTACAATTTGCTTTTATGCCATAGAAATTTACTGCATGAGATCTTGATTTTTTTCTCCTGTATTTCTTTCATTTGGACAAAGGATGTCTCCTCTATCGCCTTACTGAATCTTTTTGGTTTGGTCCTTTAAGAGTCTTTTTCCAGTTGGTCACACAATTTTATTCTGAGCCTTGAATAGGAGCTTTAAACAAGTGCCCTGCTGCTTGCAAGCATTTTATACTTCTTATAAGCATTGTATCATTGTGCAGCATTTTATCATTTTGTTTGCACTATCAACACACTGGTAGGAGCTTTCATGTGAACAAAGGTTTGTCTGTATATTTTATTTATTTTCTTGTGAATGTACAGCCTGTCTCTTAAGTTTCTCAAGATTCTTTAGTTTGGAATTGAATGAAACTGAAAGTTTTAAGGTAAAATGAAATCTTAATCCTCCTGTTTAAATTTGCTATTGAATCACATAAAATTAAACTGAGAACACAGTAAGACTTTTGATTAAGACTAGATCACAAGACAAAGAGCATTAGGTTCAAAGTGGAACAGAAGTTTAAGATACTGCTTCAAATAATCCATAGTGTCTGAAGTTTTTAAATTCTGCAAATTGACAGCGCAGAATTATTTTATTCTTTTTTAGGTATCATTTGAAGATGTTAAGTGCTAGAAACCTAGAAGCAAATGTCTATACTGTGACCTTTGATTTTTCTTCTTGGAATTTCTTCCAAGTTGTCATCATCTTTTACCTCCAGAGGGCACATAGTATTATTGATCAAATTGTTTAATAGGTGGAGATTTGACAATTCTTTACTTATTGAAAATTACATTTTGCTATCTTCAACTCTTTAGGTCTTTTAAGGATTAACACAAAATTGTACTCTATTAATGGCACAATATACAGGACTGTGCAAAGCTGAGGGCATCTCTCTGTGGATATAATCTGGTGTATGCTCACAGCTATGCAATTACTTGCACATGCAAAAAAACTGAGAAAGTTTGCATGTGCTGCTTTCTTATGGACAATTTAAAAGTCAAGCAGGAAAAGAGAAAGCAAAACACCTGAAGATTTAAAAAAAAAAAAAAAGTCTGAAAACTCACACTAGCAGACTATGGAGGTAGAACTATAACCTGGAGCCAGGGCATAATGGTCTGCTGGCACCCAGCTTCACCTTCATTAGCTTCCCAGAGGTTCAGAGAGCTTTGTCAAGGACTGGAATGACTTTCACTCTCCACATCTTTGGCTTCCATGATGCCCTCCTCCTCTCATGCAACTTTCTGACTTGAAGGATGAGGCAGCACTGCTTTCCCTCTGTTCTTATAGCTTGAAACTTGTATTAATTCTGCCTCACAACATCTTCTTTCGAGGTCCTGGAAAAAGTAGGCTTAAGGCTTGCCTTCGAGTCATGCATCTTATCCCAGTCACAGGTCATTGCTGGACAGCAATAAAAAGAAATGTTTTGCTTTAGCTGGCTACTAAAAAATAGTCTATATTTTACATGAAATAGAAATTGGTGTTCATCTTCCAAAAAATATAACAAAACTCCAGGTATATAACATCACTTCTGAAAGACTGGGAGTGGAAAATCAACCCCACAATTACTATAAAAATCTATACAGCAAGCAGCCATTCAATTCTCATAAGAAATATTAGCCTATATTCACTCTCAGCATTCCCTCTTCCTTCAAAGAAAATTAGTATTTAAAGAAAATTGTTCTCTCGGACACTAAAATCTTCATTGGAATAGGGAGAATCTAACTTCATAGCTCATCCTGATTAAACCAAGCTGAAAAATAAATTTTAAAGTAAATATGGGGCCTGTCTTTCAAAAAAAAAGTATTTCTCTTACAGTTTAGAAAAGATTCATCTATTTAATAAAAAAAAAAAAAAAAAACACAAATCTAGGAATGAACTGTTAGATTCTAGTTTTGAACTTCACATGACTTAACAGCATCACAATAAGCCACTACATCTGATCTATATGAAAAACCTCTGCATTAGCTAATGGGCATACATAAAACAAGATTTTGTTCATTATTGTCGTGGTTTAACTCCAGCCAGCAACTAAGCACCAACTAATATTACCTTGAGCCTACCTTCCAGTTTTGAAAACATCATCCTACCTTGCTTCTGTATGTAAGTTATGAGAACAGGCTAAACTGCGCTGTGTATACTGCTAATTTTCCTCAGCTCCAAATGATGTGCCAGGTCTTTCATACTCACTGTGATGACACAAAATATTATATATGTAGAGCAGAGTTGCACATTTTTTTCAACTCCCATTCCTTAGGGATGGCAATATCCAATGCTTTCTAAAGTGAAAGCGTTTTAACGGTGTCCTGGTTTCAGCTGGGATGTAGTTAACTGTCTTCCTAGTGGCTGGTACAGTGCTGTGTTTTGAGTTCAGTATGTGAAGAATGTTGATAACACTGATGTTTTCAGTTGTTGCCCAGTAGTGTTTAGACTATAGTCAAGGATTTTTCAGCTTCTCATGCCCAGCCAGGGCACCTGACCCAAACTGGCCAACAGTGTATTCCAGACCATGTGACGTCCCATCTAGTTTAGGAACTGGGAAGGGGGGGCAGGGAATCGCCGCTCAGGGACTGGCTGGGTGTCGGTCGGCGGGTGGTGAGCAATTGCCCTGCGCATCGTTTGTGCATTTCAATCCTTTTATTACTACTGTTGTCATTTTATTGGTGTTATCATTATCATTATTAGTTTCTTCTTTTCTGTTCTATTAAACCGTTCTTATCTCAACCCACAAGTTTTACTTCTTTTCCCGATTTTCTCCCCCATCCCACTGGATGAGGGGGAGTGAGTGAGTGGCTGCGTGGTGCTTAGTTGCTGGCTGGGGTTAAACCACGACAAACGGTTTGTGGCTTGAAGTTTAATAGTTCCCATTTAGAAGTCCACTTTCTTTCCGAACATGACATGCTCTGCTCAGTTCTCACAGATTCATTTGCAGACTTGCACATGTAAGTTGTTTACAACTCCAAAAATATTTTACGAATGAATAGCTGATGCCTAGTTGCTTCCCGTGCAAGACATTTCATTAAAGAACAAGATAAGCATTTACCTATAGAAAAAGAAGATGAAGAATTGCTTCGTTCCCTTCTGCTATCACTCACACAGATACACAAATAAGGTCTGATCCTTGGCTTCTGCTGAAGTCCCTTTGTGATAAGACCGCCTACATGAGTCATTAGCAGGCATAAAGCCAGAATTATTTAGTGCATCCTCCAGGCTGTTCGAAGACATGCCAGGAGTAGGTTTGGCTTTCAGCTCTGGAAGCAGAACACTAACTTCAAGCCACATTTCTCACCCCCTCCTCTCATCATGTCTGGTAAAGGACTTGTCCTTAACTGCAGCTTCTTGCTCTTCCAGATGGTAACTTCTAAAGTACACGATAGGAAAGTGGGAACATAATTCTCGTATCTTCACTGATGTAAGATTAAAAATCTTCACATAAGAGACAAAAAACTGCCGGCTTAAGGACAGTAGTATGCTTTGAAATGGATAATGCGCTTTTAAAATGTTACGTATTTCCTAGGGGTCTAAATAGAATTATAATACAACTCTAAAGCTTTATAGTGGCTCAGGGCCAGATTCTCAGCCAAAGTCGAACAGCATAGACTAAGTCTCAAGAGCACATACAACTTGCTTTAGATTTCTTGTACGACTTTTCAGAACTTCCATTCTAGTCAACAGAGAGTATCAGTCTTTATCATCAGGATTATGGCACAGAATCAGTCAGGGTGAAGCTGAATGGGGTCCACAAAAAACCCAAGGAATGATTGCTTTTAGAAAAAATGTTCAAAAATATTGATCTATCTAAAAATGAGAGAAATGAAGCAAATCTTGTGCTGTGTTTTCAGCTGTACGACAGTACAGGGAAACCAAATGCGATAACCCTGTCCAGTTAGAGACTCAAATACTGTGTGAAAAGGCCATGAAGCTGGAGATTGCAAATGCAAACAAAACAGCTGCATGCTTTTAAACTACAGTCTTCAATTGATCACTGAGTTCTTTGGCAGGCCTGAAAGGGCAGATTATTGAGAAATGTTCAGAAAATGTGCACCAAGGCATCACCATGCAGGGTACGAGAAATTTTAACCTACGTTAGCATATGATGCCCTAAGTAAGCAATGAAAATGTACACATCAACATAGAAGGAGCTCTGTATTACACTGCTGTCTCCTATTCCCTTTTTTCCAGTTTGTGAGACAGCCTAAGCAAGGTATGTTACACAGATTTCCTAGGTTAGAAAGGTCAGCTTCTTCGCACTTCCAGTGTTGTTCTTGTCATTGCCCGGCGTTTCTTTAAAGTTGGCTTCACAGGGCTTCTGGATACACTTATCACCCACATGCAAATGTTATTTTTCTGCGATTACCCATCTTGTATTTCCACTTTGTAGAAATACTAATGTTTCACTGTGTTTCATTAGGGATTCCCAAAGCTAATTTCTGCTTAGTATTCTCTGTTTTCAATTTGCCCTATATTGCTATCAATATTTTTTTTGTGCTATAAATTCACTGAGGACAATGAAGATGCCTGAGAACTGGAAAAGGAACTATCGTCTAACTTCAGAAAGAATACAGAATTTAAAAAAACAGCAAACAATTTATAAATCCCTCAAAAAAAAAATTAAATCAATTACTCTAGAAGATATCTTGCCAAATTACTGCAATCTCCTTTTCCTTCTTTGACGGGGTAGGTGACTGGGTGAATAGGGGAAGATCTCAACATTCATAAGACCTCTGACATGTCCTGCATGATATTCTCATAAGGCAGCTAAGGAAATATGGTCTAGCTAGAATAACCTAGAAATGGTTATAAAATGATGGAAAATTTATCTCGAAAATAGTCATCAGATAGAAGAACATTTTCTTTAAGTCTTGTCAAAGATTTGTTTGCACCCAATCCAGTCAGTATTTAATTAGTAACTTGGATGTGGAGTAGAAACTGTACTGATAAAATGTGTGGATGACACAAGACTGGGAAGAAGTGCAAGCATAATATAATTGAAAATAATACTGAAATACAGAAATTATCTGTAAAGGCTGATACACCAGAAGTAGGAATGAAAAGTTTTCTAAAAAGGAAAAAGAGGTAGAGACTGGTAGAGCAAGATCTGGAGGTCTTAGTGGTTCACAAAGGAAATATAAGGCAGCAATAACAATGAGGTTTTTCTATTTTTAAAAAAAAAAAAAAAGGAAGAAAGAAAAGAAACTAATTCCTAGATTTTATTAACAAAGCATCCAATGCAGGGCACAGCAGGTCAATATTTGAGTGTATGTGGCAGAAGGAAAGCTTCTCCTGGGTCCAGTCCAGGGACCTTCAAGAAAAAGGTGGACAATTTGCGACAATCCAGATCAGAGTAGCAAGAACACTGAGAGATTTGAGACATGACTGATGAAGAAAATAGCTTTGGTTATGCTAAAAAGACAGAAAGAAAATAGGATAACTTTTTTCCAGTGCATAAAAAAATGCTATAGGATTGTAACCAGCTGTTTTCCATGGTATATCAGCTGTTCTCATTCAAACTCAACAGCTATGCAGAATAAATTGATATAATTTCCAAAGAGGAAGATCTGGTGTTGAACATGAAGCAAAAACTCCGGCCAGCAGGTTGGTAAAAAAAATTTAAAAGGCTGCTAGACTACTTTAGAAAATCTTTGGAGAGTTTTAGTAGGTTTGCTTTACATCTGTTCAGAATCCCTCAGTGCAGAGCTCTGGACTAAACCGTCTTCTGATGTCCCCTGAACTACTTCTGTCAACCTCAAACTTTCCAACGACGATTATCAATGTCTAGGCAAGATTATGAAAGTCAGCTGAGTATTAGTTTTATTTGTGAAAGATGACCAACTCTGGTACTGAAAAATGTAACATATAAAAGGGTAGATGATATCAATTACCTATAAATCTATTTTTCTCAATACATCCAGTCTGCATTCAGCACAAGCACAGCTAAAATATTTCTGAATTCAAATATATTATCCATTCCCTTTGCCTGCAGTTTGTTGCACTTGAATCCATTCTATATAAATGGAAAATATTTATATACAAAAACCTATTTGTAAACAATGTGTGAAATCCATGAGCAATTTTTCATTTGCAGATGGCGAATTAAGAATCCTTCAGGAACTGGAATAATATTGTATTCTCAAAAACATTAGGATTTCTCTGTAGCAGTTACTGTTTGTTGATGGCAAAGTTAAAGTCGAAAATAAGCAGAAAATAGCATCAAGCCCTGTGCCAACTGATTAAAGGATGCACAGTAAACCAAACTCCATTACATAGGAAATTAATTTATTTTACTATTGGTCTGAATTTTATGTGGTCTAGGAACTCAAAAACAATATTTGATTTTTCACATGTAATGTATTGCAGTACTTAACGTATTAATAAGCTTACCAATGTACATAACACATCTTTATTTTATAACCACATCCTGTATTTTCCTGCCTCTTGGCTGTATTTGAGCCAATTTAAAATAAAACACTAACTGATGATCATTTCAAAACACAATTACATATATTATTTGGGGGCTTATTATGCATTCTTTTGATGCATATTCTGCATTAAGTCTGCAAACCTTTTGTGTTTTTAAAATTCCAGCTGTAGTTTGTTCATTTTTCCTATTTGCTTGATCTCAATAATAGAAATGCAGATTTTAAATCCAGCAAGAACTTCAGATAAAATAGGCACTGTCATTCCTCCTGAAAACTGAAGTGGTTAGAATTTTCTTTTCCCGGATTTGTTGTATGTATCTATTCAATAGGATTTAAGTCACCGTGATGTCATTCCTTACCCTTGGTGTAAAAGTTTATACATGTGCTGCCATTTGACGTTAAGTGGAACAATATTTAGGTGGAATACATGCTTGTGATGAGAGGTTGAAACCTTTGGAAAGATCTTAATGTAATCATACCGGCTGAGCAATTTCTGTTAAGTTGAGAAAGGGTACTCAGCAAGTTATACCTAGGGGTGTGCTGGTTTTGGCTGGGATAGAGTTCATTTTCTTCACAGTAGCTTGTTTTCCCTAATTCCTAGAGCAATGCTGGTGGAGCAGCACTACCTAAAATGCCAGATGGGGATGTCTAAAATACTCAAGAAAAGGTTTCAGGCTGCTTTGCTTGGGTGCTTTCCCATGAAAAGGGATGTCTTTCTGAGCCTAGCTGGAACACGCGGTTATGGAGAAGGATAAGGAGAAGACAGAGGAATTGTTATGGTACTATCCTGTAGCCAGCCAGGAGGAGGGCTGGGAAGATAAAGAAATAAGGAGATAAAGGACAGCTCTACTGGGCAATCCATCCCTGTGTCTTGTCCCTCGCTGCAGCCATCAGCCTCGTCAGGGCGGGGGAAGGTGCGCGCGTGGGCAGGCAGCGCGGGGTTGCAATTAGTTTTGTGTGTCAACGGTTTGCATCCTGCAGGGACCCACCGCGTACGCTGCAGTGCTGTAGTTGCAGATGGGCGGCAGTTATAACGATCTGTACCTGTTGCCTTTGCAGATAGATAACTATCTGTATCAGAGTTTGTATATGTTTATAACTCACCATCATCTAAATATTACATTTTTTAAAACTCTCTTTTAGGAAGCATAACTTTCGCTGTCTTAATGGCTCTATTTACCAACGTGCTCAAGTTAGACATCACGGCTACATTTATACAAGTAAAACGAGCGGTGCCAGGGAACGTTTCCAGACATAAGAACTTGATCTTCTACAAGGTTCCCAGCATGGTTTTGGCCAGACAGACGGCAGCTCTCCCAGATGAGAACCGGGCACAGCCGGGGAGCTGGATTGGGCCAGGGCTCATTCTCAGCAAATACCTGGGTGCAGCCACCTGTTTTGTAGGGTAAGACAGATGAAGAGAAGGGAGATGACCAGACCGTGCCAAATAGCCTTGTGGAGAAGGACTGGCCCTGGCTAGTGCTAGCTTGCTAGTGTAAATTTAGCCAATACTTCTCGAATGCCATGAATAGTTCACCTATACAGCAAGATCACTTTAATAGAAACGCTGGCTTTTTGTCAGGAAACAAAGAAATTATAAGTAAGTAGTCTACATCAGACTTTGCAGGCGACTTTCCTAACAAAGAAGTGTCCATACATGATGTGATGAAGAAGGAATTTAGACAGACAAATTATCACCAAGGAAAACTTTGGTTTGAAAAAGAGGACAATCAACCTTAATTTAAGATACAGTCAAAGTAACTGTTTCTTTCTCTGTCTCCCATCAGGCATATTATTTTGCATACACATTTCTGTAATATTTACCCTTACTTGTGGATAAATATATGCGTACATAATCTATTAAAAATTAATATTGGAGGGATTAAGTTTAAGATACTCTTTCCTGTAGAGAGAGTTTCAGAAACCCTAATGCAGTTATAATAAATCAGAGCATGTTTAATGCCTCACAGCAAACTTACAAATATCTACCCTTTCCCCTTACTGTGGTGACATGCCTTCACTTCTCCACGACTAAGGGAAACTACTTTTTCTACGGAACCTGAACACAGCTATTGCTTGCCCTTCTCCTACAATATTCTTGGGAAAGAAGCAAGAAAGTTTTGCATGACAGAATCAGCCAAGACTGCATTTTTCATATATGGAGGAATATTCTGTGCTGATTCTAGAAGACATACCACAAACATCCACAATGATTTAATCAGATATTGCAGATGTTACAAGAATTGTTTTCAGAGTGTTTTATTAGCAGGGTTCATTTGATCATTATCTGTTTTAAAAGCTCAAAATAAATATGTAATTCCATTTCATTTGAGGACAGCTTAATTTTCTTCAGAAATGTTCATATAAGGTATCTCAAAACACTTTGCAAACAAAAATAAGATTGTGTGGCAACCAAGCTTTTGCAACAAATGCTGTATAATTCATGAGTATCAGACACAGTGTGAACACCAATGTTCAACTCTTCACGTTCATTTGCATGAACTCTAGTTTGTTTGTAGGGATATTTTGAGAACCATTATTGTGGAGCATCTATTCCTTTATTTTCCTAAATTGTCACTGTCTTGCTCTTCAGATTGAGGGAAAGGAAGACTGTACTGAAGTACAGGAAACCTACTCTTAAGGAAATGTTTTTCCATTGTCTTTGCATGTGCCAAGTACAATACATCTTTGCCTTTCACTGATTTTAAAAAAGTCCTTTAAAAATGACTTTAAAAATAAAGGCTTGCAGGGGCTAACCCAGTGGTCTAATTTTTCAGCAATTTCATTGTTCTTTTGACAGAAGGAAAAGAGAGAGAAAGATTAATTTTCTAAATAGCTCCCTAAGTCAGATGGGCTTGGGAGTGTCACAAAAAAGGAAATAGAGGAATGAGTGTGAGATAACCATCTCCTCTATACAGGGAAAGCACTTCTCTTTAGTAAAAAGAACTCATGAAAATACAGAGCCAAAAATAGTAGTCACAGGAAAGTGCTTTCCAGGGACAAAATTCACAGCCATATTTAAGTATAAGTTGATGAAGACCACTGTGTTAAAGAAAGGCCATGCAGAGACCACTTTAAGTAGCATTATTCACTGTCGTTTTAGCAGATTATCTTCATATATTACTTGTATGAATAACACGGCTTTTTTGTTGTGGGTTTTAATTTTGTACCCCCCTGCAAGCCAAATCAATGGCTGCCATGGCTACTCGGGTGTAACAGCTCAGAATCATTTTTATTGTCCATCCAAACAAACAAAACAAAAAAAGAAAAAAAAAACAAAACCACAAAAAACTGCCTACTTCTCCATATCAGGGAGCCTGGTCTCTCCTCTCCGGGTACGAGCTTAGCCTTTCCTCCATCCCTGCTCTTTCTGACCTAGAAGATTTTATATTTGGAAGTTAGGAAGCAAGGCCCTAGGCTGATTCTCACCACCTGTATTTGTCCTTTCATGCCCTTAGATTCACAGGATCAAGACTGATGAAATGCAGATGTATATAATTGCAGTGCTAGTTGCATTAACAAGCCTGTTAAGGCTACAATAGTCAAGAA
This sequence comes from Haliaeetus leucocephalus, assembly GCF_000737465.1. Lineage (NCBI taxonomy): Eukaryota > Metazoa > Chordata > Aves > Accipitriformes > Accipitridae > Haliaeetus > Haliaeetus leucocephalus. Next base: position 7,375,778 of record NW_010972631.1, read on the forward strand.
TCCACTTATAAAACTCAAGTAGAACCTTAAAATGTTTTCATTTATCTACCAGAATTAAAACTCCCATTCCCCAGGGTACTCCCCAAGTGTTTTATTTCAATGAACTCATTACAACATTTAGCCAAGTTGGCCATAAGTACTGCTGTCCTAAGGAGCTCCAGGTCTTCCTTTGCTTTATGTCAGTTCTCTGAGCATAGGATACACAGAATACACCGCTGAGGTGGATAGCTGCACATCCATGGCAAGGCTTCAAATTCATTAGTTGTCACAAGAGCTCCATGTGTTCTGCATGAAAAGTGTGGAAGCTGGTGAGCCCACAAGGTGTGAAAAAATCAGGCCATACTTGGAAGTCTGGAGTTACAGGACTCTTCCAGTATTTCTTTGTTATGAATATATTACATGAATACATAAGCTTATTCATATATGAATCCAATCTTTAAGGCTTTTTATCACTTAACCAGTCTGTGGTATCAGATATAAAACTAATTCACATACTGCACTTGGCCTCTTCTTTAACATGCTCACCTCACATCTCCTGGGTTCACAACTATCATCTAATCTCAGTTTAAAATTGCTGGAGAGCATGGGGAATGTCCAACACATGAGAACACAAGACCTAATCGGTTTTTGGCAAATTACCTTTCACTTATCTCGTGTAGGACTCTCTTCCTCAGGAGGTCAGGCAAAATTATCAGATAAGAAAAGTACTTTCTCCCTCCTGTTATACTCTAGGAGAATACTCTTTAAATGACATAGCTTAGCACCCCTGTTCAAAACACTATAAACAGAGGCTTTTAAAAAGTACAGTGCTATGCATTTGGTTGACTAGTCATTTGAGAGTGTTGAAAGTTGCTGTTATCACTTCATAAACAATCTTCTCAGTATACTTGAGGGATCTCATGAAAGATCCCACTCATAGGAGGACAGACTGCATGAAAGCCTTTGTCAAAAAGTATAAACATCCTCAAAGAATGTCTTCCAGAAAGACTGTCTTACCAATGGACATGGCAAAAGTGGAATTCAGAGCCATGTTGTCAGAGCAGAGAGGGAAATCTTGTTTTGAAGTAGAAACTCTTGCAAGGAAAAAGCATATTCCATTTTTTTTTTTTTTTTAAAAAGAGTGCCCAGCCCTTAAATAGACAATAACATTAGTGAAAAAGTATTTGCTTGGGAACAAGTTGTAAAAAAACCACACCTATCCCACAAGGCATAATAAGTACAGTGGAAAACACTGGTGATCTGGTGATTTAATTACAGTGTTGCAGCTGGCACAGCTGCAAGCTATATTCCAAGTGCAGCATAAGAGAGAAAACACAGACTTTTCTTCTAATGAAATAACCTGTGTCACTTTCAGCCTTGAGATCTCGGGTGGGAAGGGAAGATGAGGAAGCTTTAAATCTAAGAGACTCCACAGACTCACTATCACTGTTGTTATGCAAGCGCAGACAGAGAGATGCTAAATACATCAATCTGAGCAAACTGGTTTCCTCCAGCCCCATAGAAAAGAGGCAGGATATGAGAGGGCAGCTGGAGCTGATCCCTCCGAGTGAGTGCCTCCAGCTCCACCAGCCCACCACCTTCCACACTCCCCAGGTTCTCCCATAGCTTCACAGAGACACAAGCTTCCCCCAGTCTTAGCAGGAAATTATACACAAGAAAAAGAAACCTGTGAGCAGCAGCAAGGTATCAAAAGACTGATTCAATCTTCATTGTATGAGCACAGGTTTGTGTTTCAACCATTACCTTAAAACTGGAGATCCCACCACAACTGTAACACATATACATACGTGCAAAACCATTTTGCTTCCATGGACCAGTCAGCTGTGAACCATGACTGAGCTTTTAGTTTGTGGAGCTGATAGTCTTCCTCTTTCACTGGAAACACCAAGAAGGTCGTTTTAGAAAATAACCAAATCAAGTAATTCCTTTCCTCTTGTAAACAAGAGAAAAACCTGTCAGAACTCACCTAAGCTAGGAGTGATCTTATGTCTAACAACCACACTTTGATTTGTCCACTAATTAAATTTGTTAGCCTTGAGGAACCACGAACATTATATTATAGGTGTGTCCTTACACAGAGGTTTCGAAGACACTTCTTATCAAAATAAGCATTGAAAGATCAAGTACTGTCTTCATTTTCATGGATAACACTGAGTCCTGATGCTTTTTTTATAAGACATTCCAAAAATCTACAGTCTGTGTCAGATGAAACAAACTAGACATACTGGTCTCTCCTGAGCTCCTATGCTATGAATCCATGGGACTTCTTCTTCTGCAGCTGAATTCCTGCAAATATTAAAGTGTTTCTTCTGTCTTCAATGCCAGTGATGATATCTATTTACCTTCCTAATACCTCGTCTTCTGGAGAAGCTAAGCCAATGAACACTGTGACCTGAAACAAATTACCACCAGCAAAAAGTCTGAATCATAGAAGAGCAGCCAACAGTGAGGAAATAACATAATGGAAGCAACAACTTCTTTAAAAAGACTCTTGCACGCTGGTAGTCCAAGAAAAACATTTGGCCAACATTTATGACTATGATAAATAGTTAATGAGGCCTTCATGAACAGGCAGCCAGTTCCGACATCTTCAAGGGATGTGGGCATTTGAATGATGGTGGAAAGTACAGGGGTAAAGGTGGGGGAAAAGCTTTTCCTATAGTTAATCTACTTATTTTATAGAAAGCCAAAATGAGATTTTTTTTTTTTTTTTTTTTTTTAGCAGTGTTTTATACTGTGTTGGTAACATCTTTGGACTGATTTGACCTAGTGTTTTTCTGGGGATGGTTAGACAGAGGGTAGACATCTAGCCATTAGGTTAAATGTTGGGAGTTTTCAGGGTGAAAAGGGTGTTCTTACTGACATTTAAAAACCTCAGGATGAGAGAACTGTTAGGTAAGAAGTAGTCAGGTTACATCTTTGAACAAAACAACAGAAGTCTACCTATATCTTCATATTCAGGGCTGTACTCTTTTTTAGATCTGGCTCCTACTCTAACCCTTTATCACAATACGGACCGTGGTTATCTGGAATCTGATCCAGAAATATTAGCAATGATGTTGTTTTAAAATCATCCTGAAATTGCAATTTTCTTTTTAAGTCATGTATTGAAATGATAGGAAAAACATTGTTTCTCTGTAATAGAATTAATTAGTTTAATATATTAGAAAAGAACAGAGATGAGAAAATATCCCATTTTCAGATGCTTCCCACTTAAATTTTGCCATAAACTTGGATTGACATATTTTAATATCCTGACACTATAAAGCTATCTTGTACTTATGTTGGCCTTTTTTTGTCACTGTCATGACAAAAATTCATAAAAATGTATTCATAGTCTTGAATTTCTATTAAGATTGTAATAAATTTTAGACACCTCCATACTGGACATGGAAAAAGTGATGAGGTCATCCCATCGAAGCGCCTGCCAGTGAAGGAATATTTTCTGCAGTGTAGTCTCCACTGATTTATAACCAGACTAGACAAATGACTTAAGTGATGGTTTCCCTTCTGAGAGCTACTTCAAGAGAACAGCAATACAAAATGTATCATGGAAACTAACCAGTGTACTTTTTCCAGAAGCTATTTCATATCAGAAATATCTAGTCAATCATATTTGTAATATATTGAGCAAATATATTGCTCAACATATTGAAAGTAAAACAAGCGAACACTTACAAGGATGAATAAAAAAATGACTACAACTTTGACTGAACCTGACGTAACTCTTTTCCACTCAGTATATTGTGGAACAGAGCTGTAAATCAGTTCTATCTCCTAATCGTCTGGAATCAATCTAATAATTTCTAGTAGTTTTGAAATGCAAGAGGGGAGATGGAAATTACAATACTTATACAAAGCATTCCTGGTCTGAAGATGACGTTGTGTCTGCATTACCAGCAACCAATTCTGTGATGGGATTTTAAGGGCCGGACTCCCTATTCATTTTAAAGTCCTCCACACACCCTCTCCTATGCACTGTTGTCCCCCCAGGGGATAGTTTCACAGTTGGTTTAAGAACATCTATGATCATGCTGCCACTGGAAGGGGCGGCGCACCCTCCTCCTTCACCCACCGCAGAAGCACATTCCTGAATGTCACCTTTGACAGCCATGCCAGCTTAGGCTGGTTCAAGCAGATGGCTAAATCACAGCCTCAAAGTGATAGAGAAACTGCAAAGGGCATGGGTGATCCCGGGCTGTTTATCTTGGTTCCCCATGCACTTACTGTTGCCCAACTTGAAAGTTAACATGACCATGCAGAGGCAACTTGAACAACTCCGAATACATATGTATTTTATATGTGAATCCTCTGCTTGAAGCAGCTTGCAAAGATGAGTTCTGGAAAAGCATCTACTCTGTCATTAAAGTTCAGACAATGCAAAGCGTCTTAGTGTTTATAGACTTCTGCTGGATGTCGGTTGGGATAAAACATAGCTGAGTCAAGAAAATGCTTTCAAGTAATGTTATGCTGGTGATTTGTCCTGAGGGCTGTACAAATTTCTCAAATGTGCCTGTTTATTCTTGTCTATGATGCAGTCAGTTTCAGTATATGAAGGTATGTATCTTAAGAACCTTAGAAGAAAAACACCTTACCAGTGTAAGACTTGCATTCAGTGATAGAAAATGATACCTTCTTTGATGTGGTTTTTCCCAGTTCAGATTGATTAATATGAGCTGGGTCTTACTGAAGAATGCACAAAACCAGACAGAATTCTAAGCTTAAAACGATGTGCAAACCTATTGTAACTGGCAAAATATAGCCCTATTTTAAAAAGTCAGACAGCCTATTTCCAAATCCTTCACTGCCGCTAAAGGACAAAGCCTTTACATGGTCTAGGGCATTAAGCTGATTTTAAAAATACATCAGGCTGAAAAAAAGTCAAAGTGCAATTCTGAAGGAAACTAAAGTGATATTTAGAGGCAGCAGGGAAATAATAAGTAGGCCATTACTTGAGTATAGCAATTAACTCTGTTGCCAACACATTGAGAAGAATGCTGACTAACTGGGAAGGGTTCAAGAAAGAGCTACAAACGTGATTCAAGCCCCACAAAGCATATTTCCCAGTAAGACAAAAAGCAAGACTGGCCATGGTTTGGTTATGATCCTTTCCTGTCCGAAGATAAATGCTTTTGTAAGAGAGAGCCATTTAAGCTAGCAAACAACCTGGAAACTGCTATCTATGTTGAGATGTAGAATATATACATTTTAGTTTAAAAAACTTTGTGTCATAGGTAAAAAGCAACAACAAAATCACTTTACATTGCTACAAATTCCATCTATGTGAGCAAGTAAGGTTTATTCCCTGGTTTTTAGAATTTCTAGAAATTTAAAAGTCCAATGGATTCTTCTTGCGTCTATAGAAATCTTTTCACATAGCATTTGCAAGGATGCAGGAAGGCACTGTGAGCAGAAATGTATTTGATATTAATGACTTGAATGCACAGAGCTTGCTCCAAAGTGTGTTGACTTCAGCAGAAGTATTTTCATAAGTTTCATTGATACCTTAATTGAACAAGGCTTATAAACATGGAGCAAAATCCAAGAACTTCACTGCTTAATAAAGGATTTAACATCATCTTAACAACCCAAAATATGAATACTCTAAAACTCTTTCTCAATCAGCAGCCGCTTCCTATTCCTAGAGGCGGCTAAAACTCTAGCCCATATGTATCTAAACTACCAGGGTTGCCCAAATCTAAGGAATCTCTGCACACTTCAGTGTTCTGCTTTTATCAGGTTCATACCGGCAATTAAATTTCCTTCTGTAAAGTTGCTGCCGTCGCAAGCGATTCTACGAAATGCCGTCCAAACAGTGCAGTTCCCCTTCACTTTTTACTAGCTTGCAGCCGGTTTCATCTTCTACACCGGATCCGCATCTGCAAGAAATCCCTGGACCATTTGTCCCCGTTGAAGCACGGTCTAAAAGCAGGATTTCTGCAGAGGCCCCCAGGAGAACACAGCTAGCAGAGGCAGCCGACGTGCAGCAGTTTGCACAGCCGTTTCTGGGCTTTGCTTCAAGATCTTCTGGAACTTCTCTTGGGATGGTTGGAAGACTCCCGGGAGCTCTCTGGTGCAGCCACCCCTATCACTGCTGGGTGAGGCCTTCTGCAGCGGGCATTGCCCGCTAGCAAGGCCCAGCGGCCTCTCACCACCTCCGTCAGCAATTCCAGATCAAAGGGAGCTTTGAGTTTTTCGTTTCCAGCTGGGTCCTCATCAGTGAGGGCCAAGCACCTTGTCAGCAGGTCCCGGAGGTGCCCATGGAACTGCTGGTCCTGGATCAGAGCCCGAAGGCCCGGCTGTGCCCACAGAAGGGGAGGCAGCGTCCGCGCCTGTGGGGCTGGGAAACAGAGACGGCTGTGGCGGCCAAGGCCTGACGTTGGTGACTTCCAGTACCAGAGGATGGTTCGGGGAGAAGTGTGTGGGCAGGAACGTCGTGACCGCAAAGGGAAAGACCTGCCCTTGGAGAGGAATAACCCCGTGGACCAGTACATGCTGGGCGACAAGCAGGGGGAAGCAGCTTGGCAGAAACAGCCGTTTGTGGTGGTGTCCCACCTTGCCGGTGGTGGGTTCCGCCATCTTTTACTTCAGATGCTGACAAACTCTAAAGGTACCTATCTGCTTCAGCTATTAAAAAGTAACAAATTAACAGTAAAAAGCACGTTATCTTTTCTTAAACCGCAGATCTTGTCACAGCAATGAACCAGTAATCAAACCAAAACTGTGTCAGACCTTGGAGCATTTTTTATTTAACTTTCCCTGCCTGCAAACACGTTCCTTCCATCCCAGCATGAGTCAGAGAACTCGGTCTGTCCATTTGTATGTTCCTACTGCATCTGTATTAGATCTTTATACCTCTTCTGCCCCAGAAAAAATAGACTTCCTTTCTTAATACGACCATTCCTTGTACTTGCCTAAGTCTAAGTTACAGCAGTTTAATTGGGAAAACAAACAAAACATTTAAAAACCTCAAGCAACCTGTGATAAAAGTTGACTAATTAAAAACCTCTACCCTGGAGCTCCTTTAAGATAAGGCTGCATTTAGTTTCAGCTTGTAAATTGTTGTTTGGTTTAGGTCATTATATTTAAATATTTAAAACACTACCCCTTAAGAACTTTTATAATTCTAGGCTAGAGCTGCATTTACGAACTGAAAGAAACACACAGGAGCACTCAACAACATAAAAGTAAAAGTGTATATGTTGATTTATAGCTGAAAAAAAGAGAAAAAAATCTGCAAACACTTACCCCTTCCAGAAGTTTTTTTTAAGAGGTACTTCATTTAAGCCCAGTCTAGCAAATACATTTTATTTTATCCCCTCATACAAATATTAGTGATTCTTTATTGTCAAGCCAAACCTCAAAGTTGAAAAACAAACAGGCACCTGGCTTGGGAAGGGGCAGTGAACTCACTTTTTTATTATTTTCATCTCTTCAGTTCTCATTTTGCCAAACGGCTTAAGGTATGAAATATAGAAAAAGTTACATTTTAATAACTCCCCTGAATCCGATAACACAGTTCTGAAGTCCCTTAAGCGTTTGGAGCTATTTGTGGAGAAGTTCTGAAGATACACACTTTTATAGGGTGTATGTAGAAGAAACCAACAAGGCTCTCTACTTTTCTGCAGGTATTTCTTTTGCATTCAGCAACAAAATCAACAAGTTCTTATTTAAAAAAAAAAGTATTTTTAAGCTATTTTCTTCTGTAAAACATTACAAATATCCCATCCAATGGCCAATATATAGTGTGGGGTTTTCTGGTTCCACAGAGCAAAAATGGAACAAAGAAAAATAAAAATAAATGCTGCCTAAAACCTAGTAAATTTTTCAAATGAGTTCTGCCTTATGCAGTCTGATAGTGGAATCCATGCACTTCCAGGATTTGCTTCAGATCTATTATTCATAGTCTTTTTGGCACAACTTTATACACTTGTGCTTACAGTGCTCTGGAAAACTTATATTACAGCTAATTCTAGTGCATTAAAATGAAAAACAATAGATGTTATCATCATTTGTTTTTAAAAAAGAGAAGAGGGGCCAAGTACATGGTGAATTACAGAAGTCTAGCTCAGGACCACCAGTTTCACATTCAGCTCTGAGACCAGCACTCTATGGATGTCATTTTTTGTATGAAGTTATAAACAGAAGAGGGAAAAAATGTAAAATAAACCTTTAAACTTAGTCATAATGAATCTTTAAGTGCAATTAGCTGGAGTACACAGTCAGCTCCATGAACTGAACTTTGGGTATCAGCTGTACATAAAGGAAGCTGATTCAAGTGAAAAAAAATCTGCTATTTTCATGAAGATCTTGGGATACATAACCTAACCACTTCGAACAGTATTATTCTGCTCCAGATCAAAGCCAAGTTCCCACAAATCCGGGCCTTCTGGACATTTTTTAAAACTATAACTAATAAACTCCATGCTCAACATGATGGTACTTTTTCCTAATCGTTCAAAAGTTGGGGATAACATGTTCTATTTATTTTTTAGTAGGACTCTGCTGAGCTGCTGTTTATCTTACTGCTCCCAGACCATGAACTTTCAAAACAGGCGCAGATGCTCAGTGTCAGCCGTGACCTTCCACTGCTCATGAACGTGTTCCCAAGCCCAAAAGCGTAGAGGTCCTGGAAAGTCATCTTTTTCAGGCTTAGCAAACATCAGCTGCATGCATTGAACTTTCACGTCTCACTCATTTGTTGGAGGCAAGTGAAAAATTCTGTGAAATCTAATGGAATTCCTGTTATTTTCATGTCTCCAAACAACTCCAAGTCCCCTGCCGCCATAAGAAACACAAAGCCTTACATGGGGAACCAGTGGAAAAGCAATGCCAAACATTATCCAAGGATTCACCCTGCTGGAAAAGCATTCAGGCAGCCACCATTCTGCATGAGCATGGCTATTTCATCAGACGCTACACCCTACATTATTATTACTGTTGTTATTATTATTTATAATCTTATCTTCAACATTCAGAATAAGAAACAGGGAGACATAAAGGCCAAATCTGCAGATGTAATTCTGCCAAGCTTCATTTTTTTTCCCTAGAATATCTTCATAAAAGCTTTCAATTTATTCCATTTTAAGAGAATTTTCTGCTCAGTGTTTTGAATCCCAAAGCTCCTTTTAAACAGAAGTGTTGTGATGCAAGATGACAAATGGACATTCGGAACTCACACCATTTCTCTGCTGAAAACTAAAGCAAATACAGGGCTTGCAACGGCAAAAACAAGTACATCTATTGGGCACTTTTATTTCATCGTGCGGAGCAGACATTACCCTTGTAGCCTGCATGCTAGCTGTTAACATTTAATATTTGCTGCAGATTGTCTGTAAGTACACTACAGCAGCTGTTGTCCCTGGATTTCTATTGACTTCTTCAGACACCTGTTCACTATGTTGCTATTCAGTATTTCAAAGCAGATAATTTTTAATTCTATATTACGCATGTCAGCTTATCTCCACAGACATGGAAAGGAGCGTAGAGGAATGACAGGAGATGGGGGAACCCAAATAACATGCAGACCCAGCTTCTCCCAGGCCCATCACAGGAGAGCACACAGCCCAGTGGCTAAGCTATACATATGTATATACATATTTCCCACTAACAGACCTTCTTCCTGATCAGCCAAAGAAGGCAACATAATGATGACATTGACACAAACACACTCAGCACTCGCACAAACACAAAAAGCATCAATCTGTGTGGCCAGACATGTGGATACATGTACTGCATACGTGTGCGCACGTGCCTGTGTGCCTCCCAGGAATAATAACGTGTGCTCAGCCTCACTACGGGTTGGACCTGGGGCATGGAGCTGTGCAACGTCCCCTCTGTCAGGCTACCAGGTTCAGCATCTCCCTTACGCGCTGTATGAGCACCTATGTCTCCCCAGCAAAAACCAGTTAGGTTCACCCCCGTTTAAAAGTCCTCTTTCACAGGCTGCACAAAGTCAAACGTCCCACTTTGGCTGCCACATATAGAATTCTATACATCGTTTCTACAAAAAGTGCTGAAATATCCAAATACAAACCGCATGCACTATCACAGGCCTTATGTTCATACAAAGCTTTTGTTTAAAAATTGCAAGTATATTATGTAGACGTTGGTTTACAGAGTAGATGACATACAGATATGTTACTGGAACCCAAAGTAATGCTTGTACCTGAGCAAACCTTCTGTCCAGAAGACAATACTTAAACAAGGCTATTGCTTTAAAAAGCAGTTTAGTGTTTTACTTCACATTTCTAAACTTGGTAGCAGAAGCAGTATATACCACTTACTAGAAGACCTTGTCTTCATGGGGAGCATGCCATGGCAGAATGTTTGCTTTTTCCAAGCTATAGAAGTCTTATTATTGCTAGGAAATAATAAACCTGTACAGAATGTGAATTTATGTAGTAAATTTGAAGGGGGTTGTGAGAAAAGAAGGCAGCAAGCATCTGGAGGAGACTGAAGACTGAAAGCGTTCTAGAGGGGCAGTAAATCAGACAGCCAGGCTGAAGGCAGACAGGCTGGGAGAAAAGGATGCCATAGGCTTACTCAAGTTGAGTAGCACAAAAACATTTGGTGGTGAACTCCAAAAATCACAGCAGTTGATTACAAGATGGTGTCTCAGAGATATTCCCAGCTGTTGAACAGTCTTAGAGAGTACAACAAAACTAAGGGGAACATTCTCAGAGATGTTTGGAGTTCAAATCCACTGAAAATCAATGTCTTCTCACAGTGTTTGCCTAGTACATCCTGAGAAGAGCACATTTCTATAAGTAAAAATATCCATCTATATGATCTTAGACTGAGGAAAGGATAGAAGAGCTCTGACCTGCATAGACCACACGCTATCCCTACTTACACATCTGAGAGCTCACCTATGAAAGCCTCAAGTTCAGAGGTATTAGAGCAGGACTATTTCATAGTTTTCTCCTAGACAGTGCAGCGTTAAGGATGCAAATAGTTTTTAGCAACGGTTGTCTTTCAAAGGCTCATTGACCTTAAGGCTATCGTTCTTCATAGATCATCCTTGCTGTCTCTCTATAGATTCATTCCAGGCTCAGTATAAAACAAGGAATATTGATTTAGATTTGGCTTGCCAGTCCCCACCACATCCTTCTGGCAGCTATTCCTTCATGTGGACAAAAATTGTTATCTGAGGGATGCTGAGATGAATAAATGGACAGAGGCAGTCACTAGACCTTCCCTCAAGAGCTACACGTACACATTCATACCCCGTAGGAGTTAGAATAGAGCACATCTTTTAAATCAAAGCTACCAAATAATATATGGTCTGTCACTCTGCTTCTCTAGCTGACAAGCTATTTCTAGAGTAATGAATACTTTACTTTTAGATGTACCAAAAATATGAGAATAAGAGTTGCAGAACTACCAAACTACACAAAAATGTCTAATTAGTTCATCTTGTTTCCCTAGAGCCCTTTTAGTCATAGTGCTTTTAAGATCTTTTCTCTAATATATTACTTTGGATGAATTTTTGAAGAAAATGGAATTTTAAAGTGTCTGAAGAGCCAGATCAGGTTGTGATGTTTGTTTGGAAAATGAAATGATCCCCAGCTGTGTCTGCTATTTCAAATGCTTTGAGGGAAACTATCTCTGACCCGCAGCACAGGTTTGCGCTGGCTGTTCTGCATACCTTCTGCCCTCTGAACTGAGGATGACCATGCAACACAGGTTGTTCACAGGAACCACCCAGAGAGTGGCTTCAGCTCCTGTGTCACAAATGTGCCTTGGAGACTGTGTTTTCCTTAGAAATGGGTACAAAATGCAAAAGCTGGGCCCTGGATTCAAACACCTTCAGGTTTGAGTGTTCTCACATTTGGCCAAAGGAGATAACCAAGCTTTTATTTAGACTCCGTAAGGGCTCTTGAGAAGTATGTCAGTATAAAGCTTTTTTTTGTTGTTATTTTCCTGTTCCGGTACTTGGCCTCTCTGAACTCTCCCACAGTACGGGGACAGAGGGCTACCTGAGGAAGTCAGCACATCACAAGTTCTGAGTGAACGGGAGGAGGTATTCTTCACACAACTTCCACTTAACTCCTTAAATTCGTTTCAACACAATGTCAAAAGTCAAAAATTACATACATTCATGTAAGAACTATTAGTCAGGGACTACGAAACTGCCTCAAGTGAAGAAGTCATAGACTTCTGGAGACCAGATTATTCTGGGGAATGCCACCATTTGCTTGATATTTTTGTTCTCCTCTACAGCACTGGCAAAGACTGGGTACTGCACTAAAGGGAACGTTACTATGACACAGGATCTATATCCTTTGTAATAGAAATTGCCATAGCTATTAATTTGTGTGTTGACTTCAAAGTACACACAAACAGACATTGAGGCATTTTAGAAAAATCAGTACACTTTTATTCATCTTTCACCTCCAAAATACAAATTTACTAACGTAGAATAAGAGGACAATAAAGAAATGGATTTGCTTTTCATAGTAGCTTCTCAAAGGTTACTTGGATTTGTTCTGTGTTTCTTTTCTTCCCGTGTTTCCCAGAACTTTTTAGAATCCCTGTTACTTGACCTTCCTTAGGTCATGTCTGTCTTGTGAAGCTAAGGTTTATACCTGCCAAACATCATGATGTCTGAAACTCAGCTGTATCCTGGCTCCAGCATCAGGAACATCTACCAAGTGCATAGGAAGAGTCATGTACAGGACGCCTGCTGATAGACTGCACTGCAGTAATCCTGCCTTGCACCTAGTGCATCCAAACTGCCTGAGCGAGAGCTTGGGCTGGCAATATATTATCATACATGCCTGAATTCTCCTTCTCAAGGTGTCAAGTGCCTCAGCTAGGCTGGTTTAGTGTGTGTTCAAATGTTTACACTGGGAATAGGAGATACAACTGATTTTGAGGGTACTTGATAGTTCAGTTTTCCATCACGTACTAAACCCACACTGGCTGCAAAGAGTTGGCTTTAACTTTCCAGTTCCTTCTGCCTGAAGGCTTCTGTTCTCCTTAGCATAATCGTGTGTGCTGTTTTTTTAAGGACAGTGAAATGAACGGTTCATCGACACCACCTTTTGTAAGACCCTATAAGCTGCACCTGTGTGTGCCCTGAGATGATGAAACGTAAGCGCGTTTCCATTTCCACCGAGGTGCCAGACACCAAGCATTTCACTGCTGCCATGTATTTATTTTTAAGGATGTGCTTACTGTCCATACAAATCAGTAACACCTGAGTCTCTGCTGGCCCTTGGAGAGCAGGTGCTTCTGCTTGCAAACATCCCACTATCTTGTTCAGTTATTTGGGCTGCAGAAAACAGCATACATTATCAGAAAAATAGGGACCTCTTGAAGAAACAGAGTCATAATATTGAGCACACAAAGCTGTTTACAATCAGTACCTGGACTGTTTTAGGAAAAGGTTTTACATGCATGTACCAGAGATCACCTTTTCTTACTAGAAATGATATCCTAAATTCAATTTCTGCTGTAGCTGTTACATATTGCTGATACAAACCCAAAATATTATTGGATAGATGTTAATCCAAGAATTATGTATCCTTATGAGGAAATGTTTGGGTAGCAATTCAAGGGTGATTTACGAAGTATAATGTAAAATATACAGGATTATTTCTGAAGTATTATAATATCATACCATAATGAAAAGAGCAAGGAAAGTGAAACATAGCAATAACAGTCTTTTGCTGCAGAAAGCCATACACACATTGTTCTTGTGGGTTTAGCACAGGGAAAAAATATTTTCTTCCAGAAAAAGCCACAGACAAGTAATACATAGCTATAGACATACGCTTGTTATCATTAAAATGGATAAATAAGTTACAGGCCAGATTTGCTGTAGGATTGAGCAGTACGTAAGACAAACTAAAGACATGCTAATAGCAACAGATGCAAGTTAGCAAATCTGTTCCCACAAGTCTCAGGTACTGGTGTCTGCACTTCACTTGTTGAGGAATTGATTAGCATGTTTCTTAAGTTAATTGAAGAGATTCAACCAAAAAATCTCTACATACTTGTGCTTCTCATTTTACCCTCTCCAAAATTAAAGTTCTTTCATACCTATCATATACACAGTACAGAAACTTCACAAAGATTTATCAATCTTACTCTATAACTTACCCAGTGCAGTTAGAAAAGTTGTCATTAAAATTCTAAAAACGTCAGAAACATAAAAAATAATGGACAGGATAACAGGAAAATCAGAAAACTTTAATTACTAGCAATCCTAATGTAGCAAAATTATTTTCTAGAGTCTGCTCTGGTTTAATTTATCAATAAAATAATTCTGCTGGGATACTTTTCTCACTGAAGACAATTCTTTCACCATAACCAATTGAGCTGTATGGCTCATAGTGTTACCTTGTTCCCTTTATTCCATAAGACAAGCACAGTGAATAACTTGTACTATGAAGACAAACATGCTTCTTCCTCATAGCACCCTTTTCAGGATTATAACATTAATGTGTCACAACCCCAAATAGGGGCACGAGACAGAGGGAAAACTCTTTAGACAAAATGCAGTCCCTGCCATCTGAGTTTGCATGCAAAACATATTGTGTCAATAATGAGAATGAACAGGGATTTTAACGTGCTTGTTCTATTTTAAAAACAAGTCAGATTTGCCTGCCATGCACTCCTACAGCAGCCATTCTTTAAAATACAACACTGACGAGTGCATTTTTTTTCCAAATAAGTAATACGAGATTCAAACATAATGTTAAATAACAATAAAGCACAGAGAATTTTAAAAACATGGTTCTTGTGAAAACGAAGTCAGCAGGAGCCACAGAGGTGGCAATGGGATAGCATTCAGCTAACCAGGTTGCCCAGACTAACAAGGCCCATAACAACGTAACTCCACAGTATGTACATCCCATCTATTTTTTATTCTTCGTGTGTTTTGATCCATGATTAATCCTGGATGCGTACATGCCCCTGTCCTCTGGCTCCAACACTGGCTCAGCTCTCCAAACACCCACCAAATTAATCCAAAAGGTTCCACATAAAAATGTTTTTATATTTGCCAGTAATTGCTGTATTTTATTATATGTTTTCTCTTGCAGGTCACGTTCCCTAATCAGTTCCAATATGCTCTGTGTTTATCATTACAGCAGAATGAGAGTTCAATGAGTGAAAAGTCAAATGAGCACAGACACTCCCAGACTCAAACTCCGTTATTTGTCAAACATTCTGCAGCCTAACAGAAGCACCTATGGCCCTTATTAAGCCAACAGCCAGCTATACTAACACCGGTATAAAATTCGGTTTGAACTTTGAAAATGCCACCTCTAAGCATTTCTTCTAGAACACATGGTCACTGCAGACAATGATGACTTGGTGGGAGGGAGGCGGCTGCTTTGCCAAATGACTGGAGTGAAACTTGGTGCTGCTCATTGCTGTAACTGGATTCAAGAGCGCAAACCTCCCTTCCAGACTGCTGCAAGGTGACTCTTCTCCCAAAATTATAGCAGGCTGGAAAAGTCACTGCATGTGGATATGAACTTGCAAAAGTACAGATCCTGAAGAATTCAACCCTGCATCACTTGCTGCATAGAGCTTACCAGAAGGCTTGTACGATCAAGACCTGCGCTTAGCCAGAACAAAAAGGTAATGGCTCAAAGAGGTGCAGAGTTGCATTAGGAAGGGTATCCTGGACCTGGGAGCACGCTCAATGATAAAAATACACTAATTCATCTGGCAGTAACAAAAAGTTCTAAAAAAAGAGATGGAAGCTGTGATTACCAGGTTTATTTTGTGAAAATAAAAAGCGTAGGTTAAAAAAATCGCAGTTTTACAAGGTCATCAGTTTTGAGCAGTGCTTTTTTTCCTATGTAAAAGTATGTATCGAGTTGCTAGTGGCTTGCCACAGTGGAACATTCCCTATACATGGGACACACACCAACCAGTTTAGCTTTCTTCATAGCATTCTCGATGCAAACATGGTAAAGTCTTGGTCAGCTTAGTCACACTGTAAACAACACTAAGCAAATAAATGATGAAGTACAATCAAGTGAATTGGAATGAATTTCATTTGCTGAGTAAACAACCACCAGAGCAGTAATAGCAGTCATTTATCTGATGTAACGGCAAAATCAAAATAAACTACAGATCTTCTATTACCATAATCCCTGATCTCAGCAGAACCCCTTAATGAAGTAATTCTTCTTGTCATTTCTGGCTGATGATGTTTTTAAGAATTACAGCAAGCACACTGACTGAAGTGTTCACAAAATAAATCACGACATTCGGTATAATCCTATAGCACAGGCTACATTTATAATGACTGTGATCGTACTCTGTGTTCCAGATCTTCCAAGTCTCCAGGCAGGGCAAGAGGGTCACAATTTTCCACAGCTCCTTTTCAGCCTACAGAGCCAAGCTCCCTTTCTGTGGAAACCAAGAGTTTAGGGAGGTTGTACTGACATGAGCTTGGATGTGCGGGTGGCTAGACCCGGCACTCCCAGGTAGAACAGTTTAGAGAGTCTTTTGTAGCTTGTCTCACCTTTGGCTTCAACCATCCAATGTTGACAAGGCTGGAAGACATTGTAAAGTGGTCTTGTGGTTTGCGGTGTGGGGGATAGATTTTCTGTGAACCCCACCGGGACTCTCCATCTGTGGCAGCAGGTGGTCAGTCTCAGAGGAGAAGGGAGAATTCGCCTCCTCTCTTGATTCTCAGGTTTCCGTACGACTGCAAAAATGTCCTCTGCCACAAGACTTCAGCAAGTCAGTCCTCAGCAGAGAAGCGTCCACCCTAGCGTAAGAGAAGGTAGTGGGACACATGGAAGCTCTTTACAGTGGTAAGAAATGAGGGCCTTGATCAAGTAGAGGTGATTTCCAGCCAACAAATACACAGGAGCAGATACCAGATATGGGAGGAGAAGATGACGACGAGTAGGATGGTATCAGACTGCTCCTCTAGACTACAGAGCAACCTCACTCACCTGGATTTCTGCAAGAGCTCTATCATCCATAAAAGTTGATGGGAAACCTATTTGCCCAAGAACTATCTAGAAATGGGTAGGTACTCCTCAACACAGTAGCTAGAATACATAAAATTTATTATTATGTGTATTCTTCTCTGGACTTTGTGGAGTTTAATGATTTCCTCAGGAATAAGTAACAATAAAAAGTTAATTACATGACTTAACGTGGATTCTTAGTTAAAATTTATATTGAGTAACTGGGAAATTATTATTCTACAGTGGTCATTTGATCAGCTAATGATTTACAAAGACTTTTTTATGAAGTTTTCTGGAAAACATCACTAAAAAATGTCTATGTCATGGCTAAGGATTATTCTAGTAAAAAAGTTAACAAAAACTCCATTACTATGGCTTTCATCTGTGTTTACCCTTACTTGGGTTTCCCCTTTTATCTGTTTGGCCCTTTCTCACAGTCAAACCAGTCCTTTATCATATTGCCAGATTGCCTTCAGCTTGTTTATCTTAATCTTGACATCATACATTTTATTTTATGATTACTCAACTATAGTCTCCAAGATGTAAACTGGTTTTTATTGTCTGGAAGGGAGAATGTAATATGAAACAGAGTGACAGGGAGAATCCTGTTAAAACATATTTCAGGGAAATCCTTACTGAAAACACAAAAATTGGGTTTTTTCCCACTTTTGTTGCTAGCTAAAATTAACTATACCTAAATACATTTTGTTCTAGGCACAATACAGTGCAATTTAGGGCATTTCATTCAAGCAAATGGAGAGATTCCAGAGAAGACCTGAAAAGGCCTACAAAAAATGAAAACAGGATTATTTTCAGAAAACACGACTAAAGAACTTGGAGATATTTAGTCTGGAGGGGAGACATGGTAACAGTCTTCATATACATAAGTCTGCGGCAGAGCAGAAAGAAACAAACTGCTCTCTACTGTGGGCAGGACAAGAAGTCATTGGTTTGAAACTGCAGAAAAGGCTAGAGGAATTCTGAAATCAATCTAGGAGTAAAAGAAGTGCTGAATTGGATCACCTCCAAGGTCAGGGAATCTCTGTCTCTGAAAAGGTAAGAACAGGTGAAACACCTGAGTCAAGAATGATGGTGAAACCCCATGAGCCTGCGGTTAGTCAAGCAGATGGATTAAATAACGGCTTGAAGTCTCTTTCAGAATAATTTGATACATTCAAAAATCAAAGACTTGCTGAGCTGATATCTTGCCTGTGGTCTGGCATCTTTTCATGTGCCAGCTGATAAATTCCTTTCTCTCAAACCACCTGTTCTCTACAGAGCAAGTCTAGGAGACATGGCATAACCAGAGCACAGCTGAAGCGACTTTTCTACAGTCAAAATATATTAGAGTGATTTATCTTCCTGGTTGTTCAGCGATAGAAATAACCACAGTTTTTCAATAAATTATAGTAGTGATTTCTCCAAGGTTTTAACTTTTGCTTTGATGGGGTAAAACATCTCTTTCTTTAAGACCTTATTGGAAACTTTATTACAATAGTAATTTGTACCTCACTGAGCTACAGCATTTGTGATGCTTACATAAAGCAAACAGTAGAGGGTTGTGGGGTTTTTTAATTGTGATAGGGTATGAAAATTAACCAGTTTTCATCTCACCAATTAATTGGAGGTAGGATGGGTATGTGCACAGCTACACAAATGAGTATCTAGAGCTCTTTCAAAAAACTGTAGAAGGTTCATTCTCCCTGTGGAACAAGTGCACATGTGATTTTCCCTTCTTCCCTATTACTAATTATGAAAGAAAGACCATGTGAGTCTTGTTCTAATTATTATTTTTTCCTGTGGCTAGAAGTCTTACTTATGTGAAAGCTGAATATTTTTTTAATTAATAATATTTCCATTCACAAGTCAAAACCAATGTCTCTAGTCTCTACATTTATACATGCCGAAAATTAAGTTCCTGGATTTGGTCCTACTCTGAATTTACCTGTATATAACAGAGTGAAATGCAGTCTTTCAATTGCAGGCAAATTTTTAAGTCTACAGTTGTTGCCCAACTTAGTTTCTGGTCAGATTGTAAAATAAAAATATCTGTTGGAAAGTTGCATATGTTATGGCTTTTCTGTTTAACACACTCATGATTTTTAGGCTCCTGATGAAACAGACTAGTAATCCTGAAAATTGGAAAATGCAGATCTGTTTTTCTGTGTAGACTTCACCATACCAAGACACATCCTAGTGAGAGATAACTAATAGCTACAGAGTATAACTACAGTATAATCAATGCGATGGCTACATCACATAGTTTAGAAATCTAAATTACAGTGCATGGGTTTATGTCAGCATGAACAGATTTTATTTTTTTTTTTCCCCCAAGAGTATTCATTTCTTTACAGACAGATACAGGGCTGGCATTAAAATACCTTTTGATGGGCCGCAGGTCTATAATCTCCCCAAAAAGGGATTCATGGGCCAGGCTTTACGGGAGCTGCTCTGATGCCCAGAAGCAAGTGAGCCCCCTCCAACACCTGTGTGTAAGGGAGAGTTGGGCATCACGGGCTTTATCCCAAAGGAGCCAGCACACTTATTTGGTAGCGAGAGGAACACTGGCAGCCCTCCTCCCCGAGGCAGGCATCCAGGTGTCCCACTGGCCTTTTAACAAGTTGTCTGAGCCCTGTCTTTTGCCACCCGAGTGGTGGCCTCTAATTTCCAATGCGGCCATGAGTGACCCCTTTAACACAGCCTAGCTGGAGGTGTGCTCCTCGTGCTGAAGGTCTCACCAACACCACGAGGCTTTCCTGCCCTCAGCTCCCTTCTCTGCCGTTCAGGATTTAGACCTCAACTCACAGCAGAGCTCACCCAGAAGAACTGCTGCGAACCTTTCTAATAAAGACTTCACATAACCCCTGAAAGAGCTTCATTCAGTTTTTCAGACGAGGGAATCGGTCAGTGAAGTATCTCGTTTTGTATAACCCGCCACATTCCCACCCTTTACTAGTGAGACAGATCAGTTTGACAGTTGCCAAGTCGGCAAGGGGCCAGAATTACAGGGTCCCGAGCAAGCCCTTAGCATCTTTGGTGGAAGAGAGCTCTGGTCTATCTTTACTTGGCATCAGCTCAGTGATTCATAATAAAACCATTCATAGCCTTTCTTTATAGTCGTAGCAGGCTGGGGGAAATGCTGAAAAATAGAAGGTGCTGCTTGCACTTCCCCTGGAAGCTGTCAACTTTATGAGTCGACCAAAACTGCTGAAATGGTGCCAGTTTGCGGGGTTACAACCAGTAATTCTTCAATGCCTTCCCTTAAGAAATAGGATATTGTTTACAAGAGACCAAGCAATCTACTCCATTACACAGCCCAGCCTCTACCAGTTATCATCCATAAATAAATCATGTAGGGAAGTGCTTTTAGCTATCACGCATAATGAACCCATTGAGATCCGCTGTGTCACCTTTGCCAGCCAGCGTGCAACGCAGCGGGGGCTGCAGGCGAGTCCTGCTTGTCTTGATGGAATCGCTCCACGAACCTAAACACTGCACCGAAACAGAACTAAATGACAGGACTGATGGCATGTCCACGGAGCAAAATAAAACACCATGGCTAATGCAGAGGAAAGCAGCAATTATAAGACTTTTGTTCTGCTGAGGAAAGGAAAGGAGAACAGACATACTTTGGTAGCACACGTCTTATGAACCCAACAGAGCCCACAAAAATTGTAATCATCACTTTCCCATGGGGTTTGTTACACAGCTTGTGTCCTAGCACTACTATGTTTTACAATTTAACGGTGCTTTTTTAAATTAAAGTTCTACATATTTTCATTTGATTATAACTGTGGAATGGAAACGGTGTCCAAGCTAACCCAGGCACGCTTATTGTCCCCTGGCTATTGCATGTACACATTCTGAACTCACACGTATACACACACAGCAGTCTGATGCAAACAGTTTTAAAGTACACGGATGAAGCTTAGTGTGTTTTAATTGTACTGGAATTACCATTAAATCCACAGAGAACTGTTTACATCCCTCTGTTTTTCAAGCACAAATTTAACAACCTTTTAAGACTTTTAAATAGTAACGGTTCTATAAAATGATTTTTAAATCATTTTATACCAGGAACCTTACAGATCTTCTGTAGAACTGCAACATGAAATTTCAATTTGGATTTTGTGCTCAGCGGAGGCAGGACACCAGCTTCCTTTGGAAATGGCAGTTTCAGTCTGTCTGGATAATTATTAACGGCTGATTCTCCCATGAATGCCATCTAGATTCCAATATTTTCTAGCTTATGATAATGAAAGAATTTGCATTAACTTTTTTTTATCTGGTCATATATCTGCATGGTAAATCCACCAGTTTATCGAAGAAATTGAAGGAGGGAAAGGCTAAGAAATACTATGACTCTTATGTTTTGCAAAATATGCTATATTCCCTCCTCGCCTGCGTGTTGGCAGTATTGCCATGCTTCACAGTGGTAATGTGATCGGGTCAACAATGAATATTCTTGAAGATCCTACCTTCATTTAGATAGGTAAACTCCAGTTTACCTGATCAAGATTTCTCTTCAGCTGTTAATAACTTGCAAAGGTACTGCCAGGATGTCAGTTTGACTATGAATATCAGCTAAGCAAACTGACACTAGTAGTCAGCATGAAAAGTCACTTTGTCCCATAAAGACATGACCCTGGCCATGTGCATGAAGCCAGTCCAGTTGGATTTTATCTGTCAGTGAAGAGAGGAGGATCTTTTCAGGAAGAAATCAAGGTGATCTGAGTCAAATTTCACTGACATGACATGACACTATGGGTCAAGATGGTTACCCTGGACAAGATTTTGTAAATTCTTCACTGAGCCATGGATATCAGAGGAATATTTTTGATGAAATGACAGCTTTGCCATTGACTTCAATATAAGAAGGGCTTTGTCCAAAAAGAAGAAAAAGTTTCACACCACCACCAGTACAGAAACTAAAAAACTACGTTGTGCAACCAGAAGATCTCACAGGTGGTTGGCCCTGTGCTAGGGATAGTCTAGTGTCTCAACAGTGTAGCTTTTCCAAGGTTATCATCTGTGGTACTGTAGTAGGAGTACATGAAAATACAAGTGATAAACCTGTAACCAAAGATAGCTTGAATGTGACAGCAGGCTGTAACATAAACAGAGGAATATCTGGGGGAAAAAAAGCCTCTGAATACCATGACGAAAAAAATACCACTTACAGAGCAAATTTGCAAGACTTAAGTAGAGACATGGAAATCAAGTAGAGAACAGCTCAAAGGACAAGAAAGAAAAATCTGTCACTGGGAAGTGTAACTTGATAGAACTCTGAAATGTTTTGTTCCTTATCTATACTATAAACTTGCATTTTTGTACATTTTTTCCTAAAATGCAGGTGGTATTAACAGCATGGCAAGGATTTCAGATTTCAGTGATCTGGTCAGAGAGTTATTTGCTCAAGAAGATTGTGTGCTTGTTCTCCAAACCCTGATGAGCTCTTGCACAAGATGAGACATTTCACTTATTTAGACTTGAGCAGGTAAAAAACACACTCTTTTCCAGGCAGATATCCTAGCAGGAATTCATTACACATTGCAGTGGAACTCCATTACTCTTGGGGCAGCCTGAAGAGACAGACACCTCCTGCATGCCATTCCACTCCAGAAAGAGCCCAAAGCTACTGCCGCCAATGCCACCTGAAGGTGCACAGCACTATTAGAAACATATTCTCTACTTCGTCTTGCAGAGAACTTTGGTTGAGCTATACCCCAGCTTATTCCTAAAACAGCCCTGACCCACAACCTCATCAATTTAATTGCATGCTAGGTGTTAGAGTGAACAAATAGTCCTTCTCCACACATAAAGGAGTAAAAGTTCGTGCTAAAACTGAGCACCGGTGCTGTAACGTATGTCAGGCAGAGGTTTCCTCAGAGCAAAACCTTGACTTACGTACTGTGCTGCCTTACAGGCATTACTTGCTTTGCAACAAAAAGCAGAATGCCCGTTAGCAGTTTCTTCTCTTAGCAAGACCAGATTTTGTTGTGGCTAAAGCTATCAAGCATCTCTCTGCTTTTTGAAAGAGTTCCCAACTTCCATTTTACTAAAATGTGACAGATCTTGAAAGCTGTTTAAACCAAGCTGATGTCAGAAAACAAGCCCAGCATTACTGAAAATTTTGTACTTACTTCAATCCAGCTATGTGTCATGACATCAGCTGAAAGCCTCAAACAGGATTACTAGTCTGTAACTAATGCCAAGCTAGATGGGATATGTAATCGGTTTAGCATACGGATTTATAGCAATGTTGAATTAACCATATAGAAACATCTAATGTGAGTGCATATCACAGTGTAAAGAGACCCTATGCTGAAATTTCTTCAGAGGCGGCCTGCGACATCGTCCCACCACTCACAAAGGGATTGCCTCAGGGTTCATGTCTTTAAGTCTTTAGCTCATTCCAGCTAAATTCTGCCCAAACAGAAAAACAAGCAAGGAAGTGCCTGTCGCCGTTTTGCGCTGGTGCTCCAGCACAAGTAAGGACAACTCCCTTCCACGACTGTGAGTAACAAGGGAGCTGGCACAGGAGATCGGAGGGTGATCCTGCAGACTTTCTAGCAGCAAAGTTCCCCCACATAAGAAATATTCACCCATAATGCAATTAAAAGTAATTTTTTGCTGCTTACTCATACAAATTGCCTTGGGCGGATTAGAGAATTAGGCCCCAATCTTTTAAAGTATATGTGACAGGCATAAAAGTATGATTACAGTCTTTCCCTTACATGAGGGCTCATTTTCATATCTTTTGCATGACGAGCAAGGGAACAACATTACTTCCAGATAATTTTGTTACCGGTCTTGAAAAAAATCTAGATTGGTTTCCTAATGCACCTGAAAGCACTTATGTGCCTTCCGAAGCTTTTATGCAACTGGACTGGGAAACTCTGAGCCTTCCCTATCATACAGTTATTCCATAATTCTGTCCATAGCTGTCAGGATCTTCTCTGGAGTTTTGTGAACAGACAGAGAAAGCTGAGAACATAGAACTGTCAATGAACGAACACCTTTAAAAGGGCTATTTAGGTCATATGAAGGCTAATATGTGCCTTTCCATGCAAAGAGTAGGAGGAAATCCTTCTCAAGAGTGCATCTTAAGTGACTGAAGACAGCATTTTGTGCTTGATTTCACCCATTCATGTTAACCACAGGTTTGACTGATATGTGGAAGCCCAAATGCTATCTGCAGCAAACCATGAATTTACAAAAGTTTAAAAGCAGCTCTGACGGGTGAGTGTTTCTAGCCATTGGAGAAAATAAGAATGGTATAGAAGATGTAAGATAAAGAATTTTAGAAAATTATTTCCCTAACAGCATTTCATGAGCTTCACAGAAATTATTTTTTCTAAACATGGAATTGTTTCTCTTTGTTCCATCTACAAGGCTTTCATATGCATAATATTCCAAGTTGTTTGCAAGCTCTCAGTTCCTGCACCACGGTGGAACTTGGCTCCAGATTTAAATACCTAAATTCAGATGCCTACATGTAGGCATCCACGTGTGAGCCAGCTGTGTAAGCTTTCCACACACAGCAGCGTTCTGGTCAACCCAGTCAGTGGAGCCTGCAGAGCTGTTCATCATGCCCCAAAATAAATGTCAAAGGCTTAATTCATTTGCCTGAAATTAAACACTCGCTGCCTTTTGTATAATGTCAGGTAGGGCATCCTGCTTCACCTTAACCTTCACTCCAGAAGGACTGAGGTCTTCCATAGGGGTGTTGTCCTGTGGATGTCTCATACATCCTGAGGCACCTCAAGTGATGGTAGACACCTTAAATTAAGGTAATCAAATTAAGATGTTAGTGGCTAGTCTCCAAGCGCCATTGACTCCATAACAGGAACTCCCAAGCACCTGTATTTATGGATCTAAATTTAGGTGTCTCAGTCTCAAACGAATCCTACCCTGAGAGATTGGTCCATCTCTTATATACCACTGACCAACCTTTTGATAAAATCTTTTACCTTTTTTACCATACGTAAATAACAGAAGTCTGTAAATTGCTAAATCCTCTACTGTTCAGCATCAGGATCATAACAACATATTGAAGCATTCAGTGTCTAAGAGGAACTGCTGGATTTTGCTAGAAAATGTGAGTTACTTTGTAATGATAGTATTCTAATTCTACCCAAAACATGGTATTCCAGAATACCAGGTCAGAAAACTTAGGAAATGGCAGACTATAATTAAATATGTTCTACACATGAGAACAGATGATGAATACATCATGTCTCAGTGGGCAGACTGTGCCTGTGACAGAGATAAAATTCTGTAATGATTCTACCAGTAACCATGCTATTAAAAATGCTTCTAACTAGAGTCCATGTGAAAACAAAAGGTTTCAATTGAAATTAATTTGATACAGAAGAGGTTAAAGTGGCTTTTCCACTTCCATTAAGACTCAGAAACACACTTACATTCCTACCAGAAACAAACATGAAATACATCAAATTTCTAAATCCATGCAAGACTAATTAATAAATCTAATCCAGAATGAAAAAAGATTGTATTAGTTAAATTGTAAATTCTCGGTAGTTAAGGCACTTAAGCAACTTCGTGGGGATCAGCATGTAATACCCACTGGGACTGATATAATGGAACACTAATTGCTGGATCTCCTGACTGTCCAAAACACTGCAGAAAAGGCCTTGAAAGTGCAGCTTTATTACATCAAAGCTCTTAGTCCAAGCCTTTAGCCAACATTGTCTCTGCCAATTCCATTACCAAGTTAGTCACTCATATCACTCCCCAAAAAAAGAAAGTCTGCATAACACTGTCGCAAATTGTTCAGCACAGGTTTTGACAAATGATAAAGTGATTTTCTGTATGCTTTGATATGTGTGCATGCATAAGCCGTTCTCTCTTATCTAAGTTAAACAGTGTAACTACTGCTAAAGGTAAAAGAATCACAGTGGCAAACAAAATAGTCTTAAAGCTTTTGACAAAACTTATTCCCACATTTTCTTAAATGTCTCACACAAATGTATTTAACAACTAAAAAAATGCAGGTTTTATTCTGGGATCATAGACCTGTGAATGCCTTTGCTTTCCTAAAACTTAACAGAATACTCAAATTCATTAAAAACAGTGTCTCTTTTCAAGGCAATATTTGAAGACCTTTCAAAGAATGGTTCCCTGCTTGGTGGGAAAAGAAAGCTTACAACAACATTAAAAAGTTTGAAGGAGATAATGGTATTACTGCAAGTGAGAAGAGAACAAGAATCCAGTCTAGAGCAGGGAAATAGCAGGGGAAAGAGCAGTGAGAAAAATTGGTTTGATTAAATTTACTCTGACATCATTTCAAAGCCATCACCTTGAAGAGTTCATGGAGGATAGCTGAGGCTCCAGAATTATCAGAGATTAATTGCCAAACTGGAAATCTCAAGGGCCATTCCAGAGGGATCTCTGCTGGATCTGCAGGTGTTGCTCTTATGATGTCAATGACAAAGAGAGCACTGCCACTGGAACTGCAGGTGATGCTGGAGTGGGAAAGAGCTGGGAAGGCATGAAAATGCTGGAGTCAAGTTTGGGGTGGGTAGAATGGGAATTCTGATTGACCTTCATAAAATGAAGAACTGACCTTAAAAAAATAAGATGCACCTCAGTAAAAATACCGTTATGCACTGGCCTAGGCGTAACCACCTGCACAAAAGCTCAGCTAGGCAGTGGTTCTACATAAAAGAAACTGAAGGTTAAAATGACCCACTAATTATTGCAAATTTTTGTTAAGCATCATCCAACCAGTAATTGCAAAAGATGGCGTCAATCTCGTGGAAATATCTCTGAGTCCACATCACTGCAGCCGGGCCACTGTGCCCTGATGCTCCAGTGCAAGGGACCGTGGGGCAAAATGACCCAGTGTGACGTGGGGTGACACTGCTGGGTTGGCTGAGTCACTCGGACCAGATCTCCCTCTGCTGGGTAGAAAGACATCACTTAGATATGGTTTAGAGCACAGTAAAAAGATGCCTGTTTATAGCACTTACCCAAGAAACAGCAATCTACAAATAATCTTATATTCTGGGGTTGCTAAAATCATGGATTTCACTATGTCCTTTGGAGCATAAGCTATATTTAAAATGGAGAATCCTGTGAATCAAATGAGTAACTATTGCAAGAACAACTGTCTAGATTTTAAAGGCACCCATTCTGCCAGAAATGGCTAATACTGAATATTCAGACATGTTAGTTGAAAAACAACACTTACATTCAGTTACCAATCAAGTCCGGATATAAAATCCCTCTTCTTGCAAAGTGTGGTTTTGCATGAAAAAAAAATAATAGGTGGAGGAAGGAAGGAAGGAGTGGGAAACATCTTCAGTGACTGGGATAGTCTGTGGCAATATACTTTAAAACTATTCTGGATTTCTATTTCTTCTGTTATATGGAATTCAATGCTTTCTGTCTCTTTGTAAGACGACTGTATTTTACATCAAACAGGAAACATGTTCTTCCTTGTTTTATAAAAATAATTATTTTTGTATGACTAATAATTCATATCATTCATACAATTTCCAGTAAATATACAACTTTAGACTTTTTCCTGTGGTCATTCAGAAGAAGTAGCAGAATATTTCACAGATATCAGGACAAAGACTACTGAGAATGTTTCCTTTTCTTGAAAAACAAATAGAAAAAAAAACAGATTGAGACAAAATAGGAATAAGCATTTCTTCAACTCTTCAACACAGATGTCTCATTCAATGTATCAGACTCTTTTATAGCGCTTGAGAAATCTGCTGGAGAGGAATTCACCGATTCAGCAATTAATTATTTCTTTCCATAGATGGAGCACACAGGCTGAGGCCTCTGACCCATCTGCATTTTGTTTTTGAAAGCTTCAGAACATTTCTAGTTGGACTCTTCATTTTGCTTTTTGTTCTTAGGGTAAGGGATAAAATTGCCATGGGCCTTGCATTGCAGCCACAGGACAATCTGTTCTACACGAGCAGAGAGGGACCGCTGGGCACTGGGATCGGAAAACACCACAGCAGCAAATCTGCCAGCAACATCGATCAATGCCCTGCAGACTTTAAAAATAAAAAGTCCAAGTTCAGGTCACTGGCAGCTCCATGGTAGGAGCGGCTCAGACATAGATGCCCTGAGCCGCAGGAGGCTGTGTTTGGCTTGCAAGCTGCCCTTAGAGCACCTTTTTGCCAAAATTCCTCAGATACAGGTGACCATTTCTTCAATAGCTTCTTTGCTTTTGTTACTGCACCCTATTTCCATTACATCCCCATACAGTTGACCGGGTTTAAGCAATCCTCAGGATGTGACAGTGTGAAAATAATGTTTGACACTGATTGACTTTCCTTGTTGGTATTTCCACCGTTCACAGCAGATAATAAAACTTTCCAACAACATTTACTTGAGATCTCACCACAACATAAACGCAGCATTCAGACTAGACAGGGTCTGCTACATCACACTCAAACTGCTGTTGATCAAGAACGAACTCCGAAACACCATGCCTAGACAAATAGCCCATCAACATACCCAGAATTTAAGGAAAACTGGTGCGGGTTCAATGCCTGCAAATTCTAAGCTATCTGATTAGTCAGATCATGAGGCCAAAGAAACAAATAACATCTAACTCACAGCTTTCAAGCATACGCAAAGACGGGACATTGCCAATAAAAAGACCACTATATTTGAGCCTGGTTTAAGAGTCACCCACTTCCCACTGAGTTCCTATAAATACAAAATCATCAGTTGTGTAACTTGCGGCTATTTTCTTACAAACACCGGTTATTTAAGGCATACTTTCTGGCATCACAAAGGTAGCTTCCTTTGTTACGCACTGTTAAAACACAAAACATAAAGCTCACGTGTAAGTATTTATGCTTTACAAGAACCTTTTCACCCAAGGAGTCCACATGTTAAAGATCATACCCATCTGAGGGAAAAGGTGCTATAGAAAGATATATATGCTGAAATATAAAATGTGACTGGGTTCTCTGGCCTTGTATACAAGTCAGAACTTACCAGATCATTTTATCACTCTAATAACCCTTTTTAAGTGTTTCAGATGAGCAGCAGTGTGTCAGAATAGTCCCAGGACGAGACCTTCAGCAACTGCACTTTCAGAAGACTTAGCTCCCCAGTGCATCCACAGGAGGCTGGCACGAACAGAAGTCTTAGAAATACCAGGACAGAGCTGATGCAGCAATTTTTAGCATCATTTCAAGATATGGTTTAGCTCCTTAGATTCCTGTTACAGCCGAGATACTGCAGAAATCTCTGAACATTTGGTCGTATACCTCATGCTGATTTCTATAGCATGACACACTCTCTGCTGTATCTCAGGTAGCTCCCAGCTGTGCTGTACTGTGAATGCAACATGGGGCTGGATTAGCCCACAGGGCCAAAAAAAAGAGAAAAGGAACTTAGGAAGGGGTACCCCCAAAAAATTGGAATCCAGTACATAACACTCATATAGGCATTTTCTGTGGTCAAAGGAGAGCTGGCTACCTGGCTTATGGGGAGTTGAGATGAAGTACGCTCTGTCTCTCTAGCAACAATGAAGAGAGTCTGAACAACTAATTTTCGGTGGATATTTTTAGATGGCTGGAAATAGTGAGATGCATCCCACCTCCTGGGCTGATCATTTCTGGCACAAAAGATCTCACAATAAGTCTAGCCATGTTCATTGAGTCCATGCAGGAGAGACCTAGGAGAGAGCTCGGGACAGGACCCTATCCTAAATTCAGGATTCAGCTGAGAGAGAGGAGTGAAAATGGAAGAACAATTAAGTAATATATTCCCTTCTGCCAATTATCAGTTCCAAAGCTGAAATGCGACTCAAGAGCGTCACCAAGTGACTGCAGATTAAAAGTGTATTTTAAACATAAGTGCAGTGTATATTCAAAGATTTCCCTTTGTGTATTTTCAGACATCCCCACCCATTCTCACTCTCTTTTTGATGCTTGGTATTCACACCAGTAGCAACCATTCTCTAAACTGATCCCACACTGACTTCATTCCTCTAGCAATATTTACAATACAAAAAGATAGAGCACCAGAAGTTTTTCAGTATGTCACAAAAACATTTTTCCTGGTCCTGCAAGACATTACAATACTGTATACAGCACTGAGGCAGGTATCAGTTTATCTTGTGGTTGGCTGGGAAACTGGAAAAAAAATTAAAAAGAGACTCCCAAATCTGAAGGAAACTCCCAGAGTATTATTCTCTCACCTCTAACTAATTCTTCTTTTCTGTAATACTAGTTTGGCTGCCTTCAACAAGTAAAGAAAATTTCAGCAAACTGACAGAACATTTAATGGAAAATCTGTGGAAAGCTGTCTTATGCACGTGGGCAGTTCAGTTTCCTCTCCATTAATGCTACCTGAGGGAATCAGTTAGCTCCTTACTATGTTTTGACCTCACTGGATTCTCACGCAGTTGTGCTGTGAGAGCCTAAACCTTTAATATTGCTGTTCTTAATGGGAATGGCTTGCAGTATAATTTAGTTGATGAATAACTATGTGCAAAAACTAATGAGATCACACGCTGTGAAGTAACTTCATTATATCTCTAATGGCAAGAAAAACAAATTTCAGTTTTGCCAAGTTGTGCATCTCACTATCTCAGATAAAAGTCTAAAGTATTTTTCATTTCTTATACAGTAACATTCACTAAATAATGTCACTGAACATGTAGGCTCCTGACAAGAAAAAGCTGTTGGCAAAAACAAACAAACAAACAAAGGTAGAGCAAATTTAAGTTTGTAGGGTTCAAATCCTGCTGTCATTGTACTAAGCAAACAAACTCACCCTGTCTTGGTTCTGCTAACAGCCTTTGTGAAACACTTCAACTTTGCAGCAATTCCCAGAGAGGTAATGTCCTTACTACAAAAAAACTTTATCATGGTTATTTACCAGCTGCTGTCAGTCCTCACATAATCAAATCTGAGGTTTGACTAAGCAAGGTTATTATCCACAGGTGTGAGAGAGGAAAGCAGCCACAACAAGTGGAAGCTGAAAGAAGGACTGCTTGCTGGGAAAAACTGGGCTATTCAGTTCTCTTGGCAAATAAAGGTCAAAACATGCTGATGATGAAGCTTGACCTACTATTTGGTCTTGAACAGCAGAAGGCATATTTCATAACCCTTGCACAGCCATATCGTATGTATAGCCCTGATGTAAAATCCCCATTTTCTATTGTAACTCCCCAGCAAAGGAAGTACAGAAGATAACTCTTAATTTGGATGCTGCAGATCTCTTAGGCTGCAATGACAGAGGCTGAAGCTACAGTACAGTAACTTAGATTTGCCACAGGCTTAAAGCACATCCACAGAATTACTGTGGCTCAGCTGACGTGTATTAACTTGTCAAACTCCCCCAACCTGGCTGGTTGTCTGAACCTTAAGGCTGCTCAGCAGTGACTTATCTAGGCAGGCACAGAGCTTGTGAGGAGCTGCCACACCTCTCCTGACAAGGATGGCACATGCAGAAGGGCATTACTCATCATGCACGCTAAAAATGGGGGGAAAATACAGCAGCGTTTTGATTTTTCTTCCATGCTCCAGAGCATACTGAGAAAATCCTCTGCATAAAAAACACAACTGACATGCTCTATGAAATCACTTGGTATCCTGCTCACTTCTGATTTAATTAACTCAACTGGACTTTGCCATCCAAATATGAAAAATGTTGGCTTTAGTGTGCTGGAAAGTGAGAAATGAATAAGGAACGATGAGAACTCGGCAAAGTGCAAGCACATATGGTCCAAACCTCCCTGCACTGTCCCAGCAACACTGACTTGCAGCAATGTGCCCTGAAGCTGCCAATAATGATGAATTTTGGCATTCCCTGTTACTTTTATATGGGCAAAACAATCCCATTCATTTCTTTTTGTGACCTTCTTAGAGCTTGTGTCACAATCTCCCATTCTGAAAAATCTCAGAAGGAACAGTTGGTTCCCGGAGTACTGTTTGTAAAAGATAACCTTGCTAAACATTGCCCCAGCAGTGGAAGACTCATCCTTAAACTCCTTATTGCCCTGGGCTACTATTGTCAAATGATAATATATTTTTATTAAATATAATTAATATGTATAATAAGTAATACGCGTACTACACACCTCATTTCAGGCCACATCTCGGACCTGAATCCTAACTTAAATTCACACCTTGAAGAAGTATCATATTTAGTCTGCCAAGCATTGCTTAGGGCAAGAACAACATTTGAAAAATCTCTCAACTTTGTCTTACAACTCTTGGGCATCTCTGATGTTCGGACACGAAAGCTTTCCCTCTCAGCCTGACTTCAACAGAAGGTTGCTGCTAATCAGCCCCTTTCACGTTTCTTTCCAGCTGTCTAAAAGCAGATTGTCCTGGCAGAGCAACTTATTTCTTTCTCAAACATCTATCCAGATATTTCTATCTCCTTTTCTCAGTAAATTGATTCAAAGGGGTTTTGTAGTTACTGCCTTAGCAGCGTATTACTGCTTTTGCATAAAACGTTCCACTTCCCCGCCTCTCCTTTCTGTCTCCGCCGTCTGCGGTATCACAGGCTCTGCCTGCAGGTATCCAGCATTTCCCCCACCTCGGGCAGCACCGATTTGTACAATTAGTCTGTCCAGCACCTCCGGAGAGAGCTCTGCCATCGCGTTCCCCCATCTTCCCTCTTTTCTGCACTCTCCCCCTGTTGCCACGAATGAGCCAAGCACTGCAAGCGTGGCACTTCGGACCCGCTTGAGCCGATCAAGTGTTTTCCTATCACCTCTTTCAGCAGCTGCTCCAGCTCTCCAGTGACACCGTCCCTGTGTTTCCACCCGGCTCTCATCTTTTTGCCATGTCCTTTGTTTTACGCAACCTTCTTACTGGTTTTCTTTCTGGAGTTGATCTGAGGAGGTGCTGCTTGTTGTGGCTCCTTTCCTCTCTCACATCCTTATCCATTTCTTTGTTTATTCAGACTCTAGATTTGATTTTCTGGGGACTGGCAGCATTACTGCAGCAGTATAACATCCATCCAGTCCTTAGGGGTCTGGCCATTTTATTTACTGAACCCCGATGGCCCATCGTGACATTTCAGACAGCCCTGAGGGGGGGTCCGGCACTGTGACAGCTCTGACTCAGGCTTTCCTGGCCTCAAAAAGAGGGTCTGATGGCCAGCGGCTTCTCCCCAGGAGCCCTCCTGACTCCTCCTGGTCACCCAGTTTATCACACCAAGTCAAGATGCAGCATCTCAGGGCAGTAGAGTTCCTCCCCATCTTCTCTTCTTGGGGTTTTGTAAATCAGCATTTTAACTGCTGATCTGCTCTCTTCATTCACATTGTCTGCCAATGTGTAACATTTCCTAATTGCCATTTTCAAGAATGGTTTCAAGAATGGAGAGAAACTAATTGGATGCTACCGCTAATTGGATTCCACTGTAAAAATGGCATTTATCTTTCAGAAGACATAATATTCCTCTTCATGGATGCCTCCCTAGATTGATTGAAACTTCTTCTCTCTAAAAAAGAGAGAACTTTTTATCACCTTCCAACCAGCCACCTTTCCTCAGTGCAAGGGCAGTACTGTACCTCAGTGTTCATTTCTGGACCACTTTTGTCATTGCAGGCTTTGTACTAACATTTTGGTGACCTATTCCTATCATTTGCAATGATTTGCTTTGTCTTAGACTTCTCAGCCTTTCCTCTGCTTCCCAGAGCCTGTCCCAAAGAACCCTTCCACAACAGAGTCATTTTTAATTAAATTGCTACCTGGGCAGACTACATCCGTGGGCTTCTTGGGTTTCTGTACGAGAACATGCTGATGGTTCACCTTTCTATTCACAGTTTGAAGGACCACTGGGTCCTTCAAAGAAGTATCTTCACCCGACCCTTATTCTTTCAAGTAAGTTGAGGTGGCCTTAGCATGAGAAAAAACCCATACCACATGGTTTCTAGGGCTGTGGGAACATATAAGCCTTCCCATTATTTTCAGGACACTCTTCAGGGGAAGGGGTATCAGAATAAATCCTAAAGAGAGCTTACATAGAGGGATTATTAGCAACACATTGTCTAGCAGATTCTTTCCATGTGAGAGGTCAGAAAATTTTAAAAAGCCTTGGATTTTTTTCTGTTGTTGTTATTAAGGAGTATTTTCAGAATAAAGCAACCTTTTCTGTACTTCTAGCCCCAGAGCCAAATCTAAAAAAAAAGTTGTAAAAGGAAGCAATACATTTTTAGTCAAAGGAAGAGCCCAGAGCACCTGTGTTGAGAAAGCATTCTCCCAGATGATTTTACATGCAAAACCTAACCTTGCCATCTAGCTAAAAAGGAAATGTGGCTTTGCAGCACGTTGAACAAACTTTGGAGCCAAAAGCGCTATTATTTCCCATCTGCTAGAGGGACCTGGACTATTATGTGAGAAGAGTTAAAACTTTCTGGTGACCCTCTAAGCTAGGGCTCATGCAAGGGTGAAACTGCCCAGGGATAGAGTGGGGCTGGGTTATCTCCCTTGTTTTAACTGCTTGATTGCTATGTGTTCCAAAAGACCTGGGAGAAATAACTGTCACCAGCAGACAGTGTACCGATCCCGAAGCAGCTGAAAAACAAAGACGACCCACCTGAGAGGTCACAGCTCATATAAACTGTTGCAGTTAGAGGGAAAATCCCACTGATGGTTTGAAGGTGTTAGGCTAGAACAAATTAAACAACAGTTTTCCACTGAACCTCTTTAAATACGAGTGTGTTCCAACTTATGAATAACTACAGAGGACCAAAGGTGTTGTATCATATCTTCCAGCATACATCATGTGTTAAGTCTCAATAGGCAGATTTATCCAATTTTCTTTGATCTCTGCTGTCTGGAACACACTACACCTGTGAGACAGACCCCATGTGCAAAGCAAGACTTGTAAATGAAAGCCAAATGTGGCTGGAAAGAGTGTTTGCAAGTCAGAACATGTATTTAGCTAGTGCTTTCTCCCAAACCTTTGCTGCTGGTTTCTTTAGGCTCCTTTTGAGTGAGCTATATGTGTATGGCTTCTTGGGTCCCCTTACTGACAAGTTACTTGGCGCTAACCTCCAGCCAACACCAAGTGACTCAACTTATTAACTACCTATTTACACCTCTCTGTTATGCCAGCCACTTCTCTTAGAAATAAAAACCCAAGTTTAATTTGTACAGCTCAGTCACAGCGGCTTCTCGGGGGAAGATGAGGCTTCGGTATTTGTAATCAAATGTGCTCCTCTCATTAGCAGCATAAGGCCGGTAGCCAGCCAAAACTAGCCCTTGGTCTCACCCAAGACTATTACTATGAAGCATGGCTTGATGCCCACCACCTAGCAGAACAGGAGGGTATTTAATATGAGGAGGTACATTTCTCAATTTTCACTCCTGCATTCTGAAAGGAAGGTGAGGCTTTGAAGTTTTATGACTGAGAAGGCTCTTTTTTCTTTCCTATTTTGTCCAGTCTTGCAAACACAAATCTGATACACACATCTTTTCTTTTGCCAACTGATTATCTGTCTCCCAATAATCCAGTATTAAAAACTGTAGGAGCTATGCAAGCCCATGAAATTCAGCAGCAAATACTGGGTGCAAATTAATTTTACCAAAAAAAACCTTCTTCAGAAAAAAAATTTATAGCTTTTCTTAAGTCATAAAGTTTCTTCTGAGCATGAAGGAATCACAACTGATCATCAAGAAATGGCTTCAACCCAGATGCCCTAGAAGATTTTATACTTAAAATATTGCCTAGGTGTCTCTGTGTGTTATTCAGAAAAGCTGGTTTGTCATATACAAAACCCTCCAAATCTGAAGTGCCCTTGTTATTATAGTTGTATGTGTATGTGAAAGGGAGTCTTAATCTTCTGAAAATTCAGGCTCTAATTCTGTAGGGGAAGTATGTGAACAATCCTTAAATTATAGTTTTGCAGCTAGGAAGGAAAGTACCATTCTGATTTGGCGTCTAAATAATTTCTCCTATTGCATTCCATACCAGAGGTAAATCCTACTTTTTTTCTTGGAACAGAATCACTATTGAAGAAGGCACAAACAATACTGACGAAGATAGAAGCAGCAGAATATACTGAAACAGCCCACCACCCAGACCACAACTTTCAGAAACTGATGGCCACATTTTCTCATGATACAACTGCCACAAATTCCACAGCAGTCAGCTTGGGAATGAAAGGCAATGCAAGCAATTTACAGTAACACCACTTTTGTCACATGTGGTGGGAAGAATATCCTTTTCTGTAGCCATTATCTCCAAGGCCTTTTTTTGGCATTTTCTTGCAACACCTGCAGCCCAAAATGAATGATTGCCGAGAGGCGGACAACCACAGAAATTTTTTTTAAAGGCCATGTTTCATGGAGTACACCGCCTTTGTCTTCACGTGTTGGTATCAGGGAGAAAGGCGTTTACTTCAGCTATGTAAAATATCGCAGAAAGAAATTTTTTGCTGTGTGCACATACTTCAGCTAAATAAGGTACTCTGTCTCTAGAAAATCAGTAACACCATGAACTGAAGGGGGAGGAGTGAGGGGTGGTGGAATTAGGGGGGATTAAACTCTTTATATGCTATTCAGATGTTGCTTAAAAGTTTTTAAAGATCCGGTGAATCAAAGGTCAGTCGGGGGTTAGATGTGGTAGTGGAAAAATATCTGGCTGGCATAGTCCATGGAATGTGTTGCAATCGCTTTGAAAAACTCTGGAAATCCAAAGCTGAGGAATTTTATAGAAATTAAGGAGTTATTGGCAACACTTTTGACAGAAGACAGCTCAGTGGAAATATCCTCATCCTGAAAAACTCCTGAAGACATTTCTGGCTCCTTTGGTTTTCCTGCATGGCAACAGACTGACATCTAGCGGATACGGTCCGCTCAGGAATGCTGGGCCTAACCAGGATGGCGGGGGAGAAATTGTCTGATCTTTTTTTTTATTTCTTAATGGAAAAGCACTTTTTTGACCAGGCAAAAACTTCCCTGGAAATTTTTCTCTTGCTTTTTCATAGGGAACCACAACTCTTTCAGCATGTGCCATTTTGAAGCATCCCCCCCAAAACTCTGACATTTTGGGTTTAAACCTAACCTCTGGTTTTCTTTCTTTTTTTTTTTTATGAAATTTTAATTTTTTTCAGTTTCAGATGGAAATTTTCCAAGCAGCTACATCCCCGATCTCTGTCCCTGTGAGATATCCATTGCTGCTTTACCGTGTAAATCTTTCTCATTACTCTGACGGTTCAGGAAAACAGAGCAAAGGTCTGCTCCGCGTGGAGGAATCAGGGCTGTACAAATGACTGTTTGCCTTTGCTTATACCTGCAGGCAATCTTGATTAATATCCTTTCAGCTTGGTCTGAGAACGCAACTCCCAGCCTGGGTGCCTGTGAAGAGGGCGAGGATTTATCCCCCAGGGAGATGTTCGTGGGCAGAGCAGGACGATGAAGCTCATTTCTCAGCAGCCGGCGTGTGGCAGAGCAGTGCTGGGGCACAGCATCCCCTGCGTGATCTCTGCTTTGTGGCCTGAGAAAAAAACCACATAAAAATTAAAGCCCCTGTTGCTCTCCCCCTCCCAGCAACACGTCCCTTTCCCAGGTGCCGGGTTTCTCTCCGAGTAATGACTTTATGAATCTTCTTATAATCAAAGCCATCTTTTCCCTTTTGTTCTGCGCTTCTGAGCTGCCATTCCCAGCCCCAGGTGTGATTAATCCCTTTGCTTACCAAAGGGTTTTCCCTCTCAAAGCCCTCTCCTTTGGCATGGTGGGGAGCTTGGCCGAGCCCCCCAGCCGCCCCGCTGCGGCAAGGCTGGACCACCCCTGCGGCCGCCCCTGGATAGGAGCCCAACGCTCACCACAGGGGTAAAGCCCGGCTTCCCTGACATCTGTGAACAGGAATGGTTTGGGGTTTCTTGTTTTCTGGCGAGCATTTTGCTGTGTTAAACCACGAGAGAGATTAGGCAAGGGAAAGGGAGAGGACTCAGCAGGGCTGCAAGGTGAGGGGCTGGAGGTCTCCGACTGGCCACGGGAGGGTATTCGGTGTGGGACAGCAGGAAAGCCTTCCTCGACTCCATCCTCAGCTCTAAAATGAGGACTACAGCTGGCTGCCAACCGTCTATCGCCTTGATCTGCTGGATTGGTGTCGTGGTTTAACCCCAGCCAGCAACTAAGCACCACGCAGCCGCTCACTCACTCCCCCCCCACCCAGTGGGATGGGGGAGAAAATCAGGAAAAGAAGTAAAACTCCTGGGTTGAGATAAGAACGGTTTAATAGAACAGAAAAGAAGAAACTAATAATGATAATGATAACACCAATAAAATGACAACAGTAGTAATAAAAGGATTGAAATGCACAAACGATGCGCAGGGCAATTGCTCACCACCCGCCGACCGACACCCAGCCAGTCCCCGAGCGGCGATTCCCTGCCTCCCCCTTCCCAGTTCCTAAACTAGATGGGACGTCCCATGGTCTGGAATACACTATTGGCCAGTTTGGGTCAGGTGCCCTGGTTGTGTCCTGTTCCAACTTCTTGTGCCCCTCCAGCTTTCTTGCTGGCTGGGCATGAGAAGCTGAAAAATCCTTGACTATAGTCTAAACACTACTGGGCAACAACTGAAAACATCAGTGTTATCAACATTCTTCACATACTGAACTCAAAACATAGCACTGTACCAGCTACTAGGAAGACAGTTAACTACATCCCAGCTGAAACCAGGACAGTAGGTGAGATATCTTTGTGCCCGAGAGAAGAGCAGACCAGTCACGGTCATCCCTGAACGACTGAAAAGGCAGCAAGTCCCTCTCCGCACTGGGGAAACGACACCAGCAATGACATCCAGCTGTGGGTGGTGGCTCAGCAACCCAGTTTCCGACCGTACAGGCCATGAACCAGAAGCCCCGAGTGGCTGGGTATAAAATTGGAGGAAGGCTCGTGGGACCGAGAGCTGCCTGCCATCCCCTGCATCGGAGCCACAGGCAGCGATCGCCGGGCAGAGCTGCAGCAGGCAGAGGGCTGCACTGCTCGCTGAGAACCAAACTCGCGGGATACTTTACTCTTTTCCCATTGCAACCACCAGCAATCCAGTATCCAATTGCCTTTACTTCATCGGGACTTCTGCTTGAAAGAAATAATATATTTAATGCTGTAAAATGTAGTGTTGTGAAATATATACTCTATGGACTCAGCTGTTCACAAAGTCTGAGCAAAAGAGCTTTCTTTATTCAGATAGGAAACTGTGAAATATTGGTGAGAAGTTTCACTGAGTTTCATTCTTCGGGTTTATTCAACTAATAAATTTATTCGGCAGACTGATTTGACTATAAGCCTGTGTTGTCTAAGAGCAGCTGGGACAATAAATCACATCACATATAAGAGTTACTGTTCCCTGCTTCGGAGGAGAGTACAAACAAGACCTGTCTTAGAAAGAAGCACACAGTCATCATACCAAATGATGTGGTACTTCAACTGTTGCAGAAAAATGAGTCTGGAAGAAATAAGGTAGACATTGCCAATCAAATTTGATTTGATCTGAGTACATACACACAGAGATTGCTGTGGTTTGTGAGGCTTCTTGTCTCCTGCTTTCTGTACTACAGCAAATATTTTTCCAGGCTTGTTTTGATGCATTTTTTTGTAGTGTTATTTCATTCCTGGAACTAGAGGAAAAATGAATGAGAAGCAAATTTCCAGCACTGCTGCAGCTGGGAATTTCACCTTGACGGTAAAAAGCGGTTGGATCCAAGCTTGGACACAGACCGGCAAGAAGTCTAACAGGTGCTCAGCCGCAGTATTTGTAAACCTTCTTTTCTTCAGCCTAAAAAAGAAACTGAATCTTTTCTGAATGTATTTTAAACCATAAACAAACATGATAATACTGGAACATTGCCACTGGTCCTGACAATTTAAGGTAAACCATTATATTCATTAGAATTTTTTGTGATTATTACCGACAGCAGTAGCAGCCATGATAACAGTTTGGGGATCTTTTAAATACCGGAAGATCAGAAGTCTTGGTTGACAAACCTTCTTAAAAAGTCCTGTCCTTTTCTCGGCCGGAGGCAGGCGGCGGTGGCTGAGCAGCTCGGTGTGGGCTGGCACGCTACCCGGCCATCCCACTAGCTCCAAAATTGTCCTCCTGGCATTTCCCCCCCAGCCTTCGGAGCAGAAACTCGCGTTTGATTGCATTCAAAGGCAGATTGTCTTTGCTGCTTGGCCCCGGTCCCTGCAGCAGCAGAATATCCTAATTATTTTTGCAGACTCCGAGCAGCGCTATTTTGCCATCGCGGCAGGCCTGATGTCAGGCTGTCTGAGGGGCAGCACATAGGTTAAATAAGGCTACCGTGCATGCTGTTTTCCTTTCTCATCCAGGAGGAACAGAGAACGTTTGCAGCCTCATCCTCCCCGAAAGCTCAGTGGCCCTTTCACCGGTGGCAAATTCCTCAACACCAGTCTCGTCAGGATCAAACAGAAACAGAGCTTTCTGGGCTCAGAAAAAAAATAAAGACCGAAGCCCTGCCAAATGCTGTGTCTGGTGCGGTTCCTCCCTAAATCCCCATGGGAAAAGGATGGGAAATCAAGGGAATGTAATGCCATTTTTGCACTGTTACTCCATCCTCCGCAACTGTAAAATGCTACAGAGAGGATCCCTGTTTAGAAAGATATGTAAGCAGCAAAAGTTTTCGGCATCTGGCTTCAGATCACCGCACAGTGCATGAGGTGAGCTAGGCACCTCAGGATAGGAGCTTCAAAAAAAACCCAGCACTGAGTGGGAAACCAACAAATCTCACCGGTGCTTTCAAGTACCAAGTACCGCACCTTGATTTTTAGGATTTTCCCCCATCCGCTGAGAAGTCATAACCCCGAAGACAGGAGCCTAAATATTTCTTTTTTAAAAAAGGAGCGACGGGTCGCTTGCTCACCCCCTTTACCTCCGCTCCTCATTCCTACCCCTCTCCAGAGATGGAAGAAATGAAACCCAGTTGCCTCCTCCGCTCCCTTCCCACCACACCGTCCCCTTGCTGAGGATGGGACGCTCATGAAAGAGGGACCGAGGTGTCGCCTTGCCAGCATTATTCGCAGACGTGTGGAGCATTCACCACTCTGAAGGCCTCCACACTGCGTTAATAAGCAACCGGGGGATGTGGCAAAGGCAATGGTCTGCTTTAAAATCGCGGTCTCCGCTGACCGGAGCTGTCGGTCGCATTGCGCAGCGTTTTGGGACACGGCGGGGTTGGCTCCGGGTAGGTGATACTGGCTGTTTGTGCGGAGCACTCAGAAGAGCTGCGCTTTCTGCTCGTTTTCTGACAGGTGTGTGACG
The DNA here is from genome assembly GCF_000737465.1 of Haliaeetus leucocephalus. Lineage (NCBI taxonomy): Eukaryota > Metazoa > Chordata > Aves > Accipitriformes > Accipitridae > Haliaeetus > Haliaeetus leucocephalus. Next base: position 7,416,984 of record NW_010972631.1, read on the forward strand.
GCCTTTTGCCGTTTGGTTTTGCAATCGGGGTGCCTGGTCAGCATCCCAGCCGCCAGGCGAAGATTAGCAACCACTGTAGCAAAGTTTGCTTTTTTTCCACTTACCAGATGGCTAAAGGATTGCACCCTTTTTTTTTTTTCTTTTTTTTCTGGGGGGGGATATGAACTTTGCAACTGTCTTTTGAGCCTGTGTCAGCTGGAGATGAGATGACGGTGCTGTGCTCTGCGCAGGGCAATGGTTCGGCTCTGTTTGGAGGCTCAGCCTCCCTCTTCTGATGAAGCACTTCCCTTCATGAAGATACCAAATGTGGGCTCTCCACAGACTTGCACTGGCATTGGGCTGTCTGCCAGACTGGGTTTTTAAAACCAGTCTTAAGAAGCCAAGCGTTTCCTAAGAGATGTCCTCTTTTCCCCGTGGCAGCTGGTCAGAGCTGCCTTAGCAATGTGCTGCCGCTGAGCCCCGCTGTTGTAGGAGCGGGAGCGCAGCAGGAAATTCTCTATTAGGGCTCAATGTCTTGGAAATTATTTCCCCCCGCCCTGCGAGCCACAGACAGTCATTAGTCTCTGAGAGAGAATCGTATTCCTCGCCTGAGAGGAGGTGGGTGGGGAACGGAGGGACATAAAATTCTGCAGATGGCAGAGGGGTGAACTCATTTCCTTCCTTCTGATCTAGCTGCGCTTTGGGGCTACGCTCAAGGAAATGCAAAGTGATCTTTTTAATACACTTCTAAGTCTGCCAAAGGTGCCAGAGCATCGGGAGCACTTTCTCTTATGAGTATCTATATAAATAAAAAGTCATACATGAAAAGAAAGGAGAAGCAGGTTCTCAAGATTTCTGAAAAATAGATTTCTACCCTTGCTGCTACTGCGATTGGCAAAAACAACCTGCTTCTGAATGCCCGGGTGAGAAACTGCAGCTCTAATTTGTGCCAGTGGGCTTTATGGGAATGAAACTCTAGGGAAACATTATTTACCCAGGAACAGTAAAACATATCCCCAGTTTGAACTGTCATCCCAACGCTAATTTCATTAGGGGCACAGGATGGGAATTTGGGGGAGAAAGAACTCCTGTTGTTAGGGAGCAGGAGCGGTAGTGGGGTGGTTATTGAAGGGCAATGTTGGTTTAGCACCAAAGCAGCAAGACAGCTGACGTGAAACTTTTAAGAACAGGTTAGACAAACATCTGTCAGGCATGACAAGTGGTCACGGAAGCAATGGAAATAATGATCAGCTAAAGTTCCTAGCAGCCCTGTTTTCTACCATTTCTGGGACACTCCGTGATTCTTTGGTCAAGCATACAGCACACTTTTTAATTATAACTGTGGCAAGTCTAGGCATAACCAATAAAACAGTTAGGATTGTAATATTAGAGCTGTTTGTGTAGCAATTGGCTAGAATAGGCCTGGGAAGATATGTGTGTAAGGGAAATATGTGATATGCCGGGTGGTCTTTGCTCATCCTCCAAAAATGCCTTATGTTCCTAATTTGTTGACTATCTCTATTAATTATCGTATTTATTTGAAACGGTTTTAAAAGCATAAAGCATTATGTCAATGGAAAAAGCTACTAGAGGTCTGCTGGAATCTTTCCATTTATGCCTCATCTGTAAAAATTACATCAGACCAAGGAAAAGGAACATGAGCCAAGCAGAAAGGCTGCACAACAGGTGAAGAACAACCAGGGCAGCACACAACCGAACCCCTCTATCAGTTATGGGACACGTTGCAGCGTGCCCTGAGGGTCTGTCCTCGCTGATCTTGGACCACAGAGGGGAATGGCACCATCAAAGGGTCCTGATGAAAAACGCCTTTTTTTTTTTTTAATTTCCATGGGGCTCCTATCCACCTGTCTTCATTGCTTACATCTCCAACAGCATAGCAATAAATGGGGCAACTGTATTTCAGGTGGGATCACCGAATGACTCCAAGCTACCTGAACTATTCTAGAGCTTATTAATTACCCCACTGTTATTTCTAAAGTGCAGTTGATGGAGTCTCCGTGTTGCAACCGTGTCTCTGTCTCTGAGCCACTCTCACCAGCAGGGATGCTCCCGTGTTCCCCAGGGCAGCCGTCCCACAGAAAGTGTGTTGCACTGCATCCATCCTATGATGGCGTTGAGCTGATGAGATGGGATAAAGTGGCATCCTAAGAGAAGACTCACTCCTGGCTGGAAATCAAAGGAAAAAAGTGATCATGACAGACAGCATTGTTTATTTGTTTATAAAAAAACTAAGCATCGAAGACCCATAAAAAAGCAAGTAAAACACACCATTGGTGATCACCTCTTCTTGGAGTTGTCTCTTCTGGCTGCTTTCTGCAGCCCAGCACATAAGCAAAAGTGAAAAATTTAGGCTGGATGTTGGGAGAAGGTTTCTAACAAGCAGAACAACATGGACGCAAGTGAGATTCCCAACACAGGGACTAAATGGAGTGGGGGACAGCAAATGAAGTGGGCTCCTGGACTCTTCTTGGAGGAGTCCAGTCAGCTGCAAGAAAGGATTATCTAAAGCAGTTGGCCTGAGGTCGATGATGTGGAGACCTTTCTCCAGGGCTGTGTCCCCAGCATCCTCTTGGTCTCAGCACGATCACCGGGACATCTCCTGCTGCTGCAAGCCTCCACGTAGAATGGAGGGACTGCAAGTCCCAAGCAGACATAGACCGAGCTGTCACCTTCTCCCACCCCAGCTGAAGGTGACAGAAGCTGCAGTGGTTTGACACTGCTGGAAACCTGGCCTTGAATTCTCCTCTGTGATTTTTAACTGCTCTGGAAGCCAGCAGGTGCAATGGCTTTCACCCCTTTCTCCTTCAGAAATTAATCGTTCTGATTATGTCATCTCTGAAAAGGGACTAACACTTATCCTCATGGGGTCTCCAGGCTGATTAGTGTTTAAAAAAAAAAAGCACCGCATAGCTGACAAGTATTAGAATAAATGGTGTGAACAGTAGAACAGCATGTGCTGGGAAAGAGAAGCATCCAGGAGCCTTTTCAAGTTGGCAATTATGCAACTTAGCAGAGGATGCTGGTGACAGCACAGTAATCATCTGGCCCTCTTCATAAAAAAAAGAAAAGAAGAAAAAAAAAAACCCACACCATTTCAGCTGGATGAGGGAAAAGGAACAGAGATTTATACTGTCTATACTTTCCAAAACCTTTAAATCTGAAGAGGATAGACTAAGCTCAATTGCTGTGGATAAAAAAAGGGATGAAGAGAATTATTACAGTTGTCTACTGCAAAATGATAAGGCTTGCATCGTCTCCACCACAGATGGCAAAAAATAAGGAAGGCAAAAGCCGTATCTGAAAGAACCTAGAGAAAATAAGGACAATGGTCATCAAAGCACTGGTTACCCATTGCTATTTGTTCAGAGTCCCTCCTATTTCTAGAGTAGCAAAATAAGTTACAGAGAAAAAAAAAGTGCGGTGAAAGAGATAAACAAAGATGTGCTTTCCAATTATGTCTTAAAGAGAGTTAGAAAATCCACACAATGGAACTGAAAGGAAAGAGAGAGAAGGAAAGAATACGAACTGCTGCAAGTATGCCAAAATATTAGTCATCCTTTGAGTCTACCCTGAAAGGTTAGTGTTATTTTTAAGAACACATTCCTTTAAGGAAAAGAATAATTTCCTAGCAGAGGTAATTTCTGGATGGTCATAAACTCTCTCAAAAGAAGCAGAAGCCCCAACGATGAAGTCAACAAAAGCTAGGCAGAGGAAGAGGAGGAGGAAATCTGCACAGGAGTCCTCAGGGCAACCCCAAGAGTGACCTGCTACTGGAAGGGAAGAGGTACAGAAAAGCCTGGCAGGGAGCAGCTATTGAGTAGGTAAAGATCTGGGTAGGGAAAGGTCTACAAGGAAAGGGAGCAGAAAACAGGTCTGTGCTTCCTAGAGATCACCTCAGGTCGGACGGCAGTGGAGAAGGCTGACTCACTCTTGTTTAGTTTAGGTTTGCTTAATTTGAGCTACATGACATTTTCACAGGGGTAAGGAAGGCAGGCCAAAATGTTGTCACCTACCCTGTGGCCCACCATACAGAATTTGTGAATTTTCAGTTTTGAAAATTTTCAGGGTATCTCTAGCAACACTTAATGAACTAAGGGCTGTTACAGAGACAAAAGAGCCACCCCCTCTTGTTCCATACCAGGCTCCCAGGACAGCATTTTCCCCAGGCAGCCTCAACTTGTGCTGGAACCCGACCAGTTCAGTGAAGAAAACATGAATGAATTTGCAGGTTGAAAACACCGGGGTTTTTGTATTTTAATTTACTAAAAGTCTATGCGTTTCATCGCTCTGGAATTGTAAGTGGCAGCATGTTGCCCAGGAGGTAGAGGAAAGCATGGTTCAAGAGGTGGATGGGAGGGCTAACCCAGCCCTGAAAGGAAATACGACTGTGAATGGAGCTCATCAGTCTGAATAAGCACTATGCCAGCACCTTGTCTAGAAGCCTCCAAAGTTACAAGTTTCTGAGCGCTCCTTACATGCCTGGGAGTTAAGGCTGCCCAGCGTCTCCGGATGGATCTCCAAGTACCGTGACAATTTGATCCATTGTCGTCTGGAGAACACACCACTCTCCTCGCTGAATGGCAAAGGCTGATACGTGGCTCGCTGGGACCACTTAATGTGTTAAACAAGTTTTATTGCTAGGCATTCTTTAAAATTGAAAAAAATTAATAGGCTCAGTCATTTGATATGCTATGAGGTAAAGCCACCGTTTTTCAAGATACATGATGACACTTCGTACGAGCTCAGGAAGGAAGGAAGAAATCCTGTGATGTTAGTCTATAAGTTCAGTTTATCAATTCTAAGTAATGGGTCATTGCTATGATCGGTAGACAGAGAGGCTCCTGAAATAAGGTAGTTGTCATTCATTGCAAGACTTGCAGATAAGTTTTTCTAATGTGTTCAAGTTTCTTTTGCTGTCTGCCTTCTCAATAGCTAACCTTCTCTCAGTCTGTTTTTCAGTCTATAGACAGCTGAAGGGAGGGACTGTGTTACCAGGCAGCGTGCATCGCGCCAAGCCCATTTTCAGCAGACTTTAAGTATGTTCATATTGTGGGAATTGGTAAGAAAATCTTCTTTGTGCAAGGAAATACAGTTTGGAGCCCCATTGCTTTAGCATAATCCATAGGGTCAGTCCTGAAATGTGATCCACGTGATTTCTAGCATGGATGGAAACATTTTGTTGTGCAGGGACTAACTTGGTTTAGAAGCTTTAATTTAACACTACCTCGTTGAGAGGTCACATCGTGATGTTACGTGATGTTGATACAAGAGAATTGAAACCAATTCCTGACATACAATTCATCAATAGTCTGACTGGATTGATAGCAATGTATTCATCTGCTAATATTAAAAATGTTCTTCATTGTTTTATGAGTTTGGAGCCACAAAACTGGAATTTTAAGAAGTGATAAACACATACTAGGCCAAAACCTGCTGTTTCTCCCTGGGAGGTTTTGGGCTTGGGGTTTTGTTTTTCAGTAGCTGTTTCTTCTAAAGTGACTATCTCAGTATTGCCTCTCACCAGAATCCAAAGCTTTGTTTTAATTTGAATGCCACTTCTTCCAGTCTTCTTACGACTTTGGCGCAAGTCTTGATTTCTTTGAGGTTTTTAAGGACAAAAAAAAGTTTGTATTACCATAAAGTATGACTTTTGGCTTCACAGTTTTTTACCCAGAGCTCAGAAATTTAAAGAACTTTTGGGGGGAAGAGTTTCTTTAATCCTCAGTTAGAATTTCTGGTCCAAAGAAAATCAGTTCATAAGAGGATAACAACAGCCAAATATTTAGGTATTATTTGGAGAGGCAATTTTCATGTGATGTAGGTCTTAAAACTCAGCCTTTTACATAAGAGATGTGTTTAGGGCTCCATCATATCAGACATTCTCTAATCCAGAACAAGAGAAATAGGCACTACCATAACTGGACTCTCCTAGACAATAATGTGAGAAAAACAGTATCTTCTTCAATATTATCAAAAGGGTTCAGGGAAGTGCAAATACTGCCCCACCCCCTGCCAAATTTCTGAAATATCAATGACTACATCAGTATTGAGTTTAAGGTATTTTTATTAAATGAGGTCAGGAAGATCATTTAAGGAAAACTATCACAACTCAGTGAATCTGGAATATTTGAATCAAATCTGAACCTCGGCTTACTGAAATTTCCAAGCTTCTGCTAGGTGAGTTAGACTTTGCAATTTTTCTACAATTCCAGAAATGTTTTATGGTCTTTTCCCTAACTTTATGGTGAATTACAACTTTTACAGAATGAATTCATTGCCATAAAGTACTGAATGATGACATTGCAAAGATATGTAATGCACTCACCGTGAAACACTCAAAATAGAAATCTCTCAAGAAAATCTTGGTTTGAGAATTCACATTCAGCATCAAAACTGAAAAGAAGAGAAAGAGAAAACCTGGAAATTCTGAGAAATTTCTGCAGATATCTCCTGGAATTGTATCAACATGATCAATACTCCTTCTTTTATCCGAAGGCGCTGGCAATAATAAACCTCAGGCCAAAACAGCCATCTGAGCCGTCTTGAATTCTCGAAACTGGGCACTCAGGAGGCCATTGTGCTTGTGGCTCAGTGCGGCAGGTAAACTGTGCCTTCTGAATATGGGTGTCTGGGGATCTGCATCCACTTCTTGCTTATTTTCTTCTCGTTTCCAGATTGAACCCTTGCAAACAAACGCTCAGCTTTTGTAACACCTTCTAATAGACCTCCGGGCACCCGAAAAAAGTACAAAATGATCGTAGTTTATCAAAAATACTATCTGCTAGTTCCAGATGTTCATACACATCACATACCACATGCAGAGCAGTCCATACAGCGTTCTGAAGTGCAGCCAGATGAGCACGTATCTTTTTTACCTCTACAAGAATGTCTGTTACCCTTCACTCAGACCCAAACATTTCCCAGTATAGTTGGCTGATAAAGATTTTCCCAGTCCTAAAATACTGTGCTTCCTAAGCCCTCGCAATGAGGTCAATCTCTTGGAGGCATAAACCTGTTGGCTTTATTACAGGACTCGGCAGCGTGTGTGCCTAAGATGCAGGAGCTCTCTGGAGCTAACTCTGAATTGAGCTGCTTTATCACCTCTCCCCAAGCTGCAAAAAGTCAAATATTAAACTGCTGGAGAAATTGTACGGTTCTGATATTTCCAAATTTCAGGACAGAAACTCGGAAACTTTAATGAAGTTCAGGTCTGATTCAAATTTTCCAATGTTATTAAATCTGGACTTCTCCCTCTCTCCTCACCACCCCCATCGTTCTTCTGGATCTCCTCCGTTTCTGAATGACCTTCTGCACGGCAAGGCAGTTCCAGAGTACTGTGGTCATCCTTTCTATTTATGAAGATGGTATTTGCTGAACAGGAGACGGAGCCAGCAATTTTAGGGTGCTTTTAATTTCTTTCGTTTCTCGGTTTCTTCTGTCGTTTTTCCACTCACCAGTTCTGCACAGAGAGGTGAAGCTGCAGTCATCCAAAAGGGAGAAAAGCTAATCAGGGGAGTGTCACTTCTATTTAATTAACTTTTTATTTTAAAAAGCATAACAATTACATCTGCAGAGCTTTGACATTCAATTACATTAAAAACCTACTGTTTTCCATGGAGAAAATTGAATGCAATGATGAAACTTCTCTTCTGGGTAACATTTCTTTTTAATCCACTTTAATGATATTTCCAGAATAGCTATTTAGTTACATGGGGGAGTAATAAAAACAAAGGCAGGCAATTTTTTTTTCACATTTAAACCACGAGGTAATCTTTCACCCTAAATTTGCAATCACTTTAAAAGTTTATAGCTGAACTCAAATCCCATCACAGCTCCTCCTCTGACCCCTAAAACTGATCATGACACCACTAAGGGTCCTAATCAAAGCAATCTTAATGATTGTTACACACCTTTCAAGCAGCAATCATGCAAAGCAGCATAAGCCCCAATTAATTACACAGTTAAAATAAGTTCATAGTTGTTGATGCTTTGTAGCGTTAATGAGATTCAAAGGGAAGATGCGAGGATCTGGTCCAGAATTTTGTCTACACCTGGGCTCTACCAGGCACATGCGACGAATCAAGATTGATCTACCCGCTGCTTTGCAGCAGTTCTCTCGCTGTTTCCTGCTGTTCCGTCTGTCCTCATCCTTCTGCGTCCCCCCTGTTTCACGTGTTGATAGCGAGTCTTCTGGAGCAGGGACCATATTTTTGTTCCCTGACCGTACGATGCCCGGCGTACGTGGGTCAGGGCGACGGAGCAGGACTCCTTGGCTGTCCCAGCTCGCGATAACGACGCAGTCGGTGACAACGGCGTGTGCCTGACCGAGTCCTGACCTACCTGGGCATGCTGAAGGGACAACTGCTCCTCCACCGCACCTTTTAAAACTGGATATTGTGTGTGCACGCCTGAAGTTTCACATACCCTGGGAAAAAGAACATAAATCAGCTGTTTAATGATCTGACTAGAACATTTTTGGTTGACAAGTTTTCAATTAGGTTACACTCAGCTCAGGCTGGACGCCATATTCCATTAGTTTAGCACATGAAAGGCTGTCCGGAAGGTTGATCTGAAGCAGAATCTAGTTTCGGAAAAATCTGTTTAGGAAATTAGTGCATCATTTACAACCAGTTACAGGAGATTTTTCAAAATGGGAATTTGCTTCTCATGGCAGCTGGGGACTAAACTGTTTCTTGAGCTTTTGAAAGTCTTCTCTTTGCTTGCAAAATCTTTTAGTGAACGTATCTGAAATGCTTCATCTGATATGCTTTTATACAACCATCTATAAATTCTTTTTATAATTACATTTAAATGAAAGTCCTGTTTAAAAAATCTTCGGGTACTTAGCTGCACATTCCTTCTTTAATTAAGGGACCTAATTTTGTATCAGGAGTCTACACAAGACGGACTGAAATACTTGTAGATCATCTGGAAGCTTGAAAGGAAACTTGGTAAGTTCCTGTGGCTTTGGGACTCTGTAATAGGATGGTTTGGTCATAGGATGCAGTGAAAACGAACAGTGGCTGAATGTGCATTTTCTCTAAACTAGTAAACTAAAGTAAGCTATAAAAATGAGATTTTCGATCACAAATTATATGTGAACCCCTTCTGCCTGAGCATCAGTCTCCTTCATAAAACATGATGGTACATAAGTTTTGTATGCTCTGCTGTAAGTAATAAAAGGAAAAAAATCTAACAGCGTAGTCATTTGATCTTTCTACCTCCTTTATTTTCTCTGCTTAATTAACTTCATGTACGGAAAAACTTGCACAAAAACTGACTACTCTAATAAAACCAGATAAAATCCAGTACAGCATGCTGAGGAGTAGAACTAGAGTTACACGGGGCTGTTTGTAGGCATCAGGAGAAAGAGGATTAAAAAATCCTTTTGTCACCTGGTTCCCAGACCCTGCCAGGCTCACTCACTAGGCATTACCCAAGTTATGCCAATACTGTATGTGCAGATCATTTCATTTTGACTATTGGCAAGGTTTTTCCCAGTGTGAACCTACTAGTAAGCTCTTATAATTGTAGTTAGGTCACCGGACAGCAGTGAGCTCGTTTTCAAAGGAGCAGATCACTTACAGCTCCCTGGGACTCTGGGATTTTCAGAAATCAAGAACTGACATTCTTCTCCATTTCTGATTCTGAAATATTCAACCTAAGTACTTGAAGATGGCCTAAAAAATCAAAATATGTGCAGCTGGCAGCTGAGCGTTACATCCACACTTTGAGAAGATGCCTCAGCTGAGACTCATTGGTGGTCTCCAAAGAAAATTCCACGCCTGGCTCTGTCTGTGCTCTAAGTGCTGCAACACATGCACCAATTTGTGCTAATGTTTAGATTCCTGCTCTCACCAAGAAATAACAGTTTTTAAAAAGTTAATAACACAGCAGTTGATTTTTAAGATGGATGCAACCAATTGTTTCCCAGATGGTAAAGCTACAATGGCTCAAGGGCAGCAATTCTGGTATTTGCTCTGGCCCAGCGTTGTGGCTTCTTTCACGGGCATCTGCACCCCAGAAGAATGGAAATACAGACAGTATCTGATGAGTGTGCATACCTCATCAACACTCATTTGGAGATGTTGAGTTGAACTCCTGCCAGGATATAAGACCTACATCTATGGGAATTTCACAGATTTGGGAGGATTTCAAATTTAATGTGTTTACACATGCAGCTGCAAGCTGTAGAACAGAAAATAACAAACTGCTGTGCTTCTATTCAAGCCATACACATGAGGATATGCAAAACTAGCAACTTGCAGAGGTCAAAAATCTCGCCCTACAGTTACCGCTGCTCCCACGTAATCCTGTGGGTTGGGTTTGGTTCATTTCTGCTCAACAAGTGTGTGCTACCAGCTACGTTCTCTGTCATGCTCGCAGTCACTTGAAATGGTGACTAGCAGCTCTAGCAAGCAGTGTTGCTGAATAACCAGGATGGATTTCCTTCTGTACTAATGTGAATGGGATATTTGAAAAGACACAGAGCAGTGCCAAAGAATTTTTCAAGAGCTAAAAGTTTAAAGATGTCAGGACATCCCTATATCCTTGCTCGTTCTCTCTCCGAATTGCCGTTCTGGAGGTAGCGAGTCTTCTCACCAGGAAAAGAGAAATTCCCTCTTTGTTTTATTACCCATGTCATCAACCTCCATCTTGCAATTGTGTCTGCCTCCCAAGGAACAGGGGTAGTTTCTGGTTTGAATAATCAGGCCAGCGGTTGTCAGCTGTCATTGCCAACAGCCACGTCCACCAGCCAGTGTCCCCCACCTAGACTGACGCCCTACAGTAGTCTGTTGCATGGTTGACCCCTTCGAGCTTCAACCCTCAACACAATCTTTCCTGGAGAAGTAGTTTGTTGATAAATATGAAACAACCACCCATTACACTGCTTTTTTCTGGCACACCAGTGAATGTATTGCATGTGATAGATATTTCGTCGCTTAAATAAGGGGCCTTTTTCCCCACCAGCACCTCGGTGCCAGGGAACAGCGAGAGCAGGGCTCCTTGTTAAGAAAGTCCATGAGGACTTCTAAGCCTAAGACACCCTGGAAGGGCCCTGATTCTTGGGGTGTTGTGTAGTCCTGCACTCCTAAGGCCCAGCCAGTCACAGCACTTAAAATGTGGTAAAACTGTACGTGCGGCAAGAAATATGATAACAGGAAGCATTGGGACCATGCCAGTCTCATCTATAAATGTATTTTAAAGGTACTGGGTGTAGAGCTGCACTTCTGCCTAACAACCTGCCTTCAGCACACACCTCATTCAGTCATAAATAGTTCATTTGTTCAACATCTGTTCGGACAGGCAAACGTGAGCTCTGGCTTCATGGAAAAGTGTAACTAAAAATCAAAAGCATTCTTGTTATCTTGGTTATCACAGTCTTGCTTTCTGTGAGTGATATTACGTGCCCAAGGTATATTCAGTATCATTTTTCTGGTTTTGTAACCTCTAGCATTTTTATTTTATCCTTGGGGAAGAAAATGGTGAAGACGCAGGAAAGTTCAGCAGAAATATGATCTGGAGGACAAAGTTTGGCACAGAATCGTAGCCACTAATGAAAACACTCCCCGGATAGCTTGCTCATACTCTGTAAAGCTGAATCTGCACACTGTAATTTAACAACACAGCTGTAACCAGCACAATCACAAAGACATCATTTAAATCTCTTTATAATAATGAAGGACTGGGCTTTGAAACCTATAAATCCTATGCTATGATTCAGCCTCACCGTAGGAACAGCCTGGGAGACAGCTACCTGGTGTCTGTTCATGCAACTCAGATCTATCGTTAGGTTACCCACTCACATTTATCAGGCATAGACAACTCCTGAAAGACTCAGAAATTATGATCTCGGTCGCTGATGCCCCATCTTATAGAATGCCTGATCCTATACTTTCCATTGAGGCGACTTTCATTCTGTAAATACTGTGAACCCTGTTATAAATCAGAAGTCTGATGTCCCAGCGGTCCCACTGTGCTTTTAAGAATGAGCATTGACTTACAGAGGGAATTATGGGCTAGATTTTCATTTACACCACGTAGCCCCACTGTAACTCCAGTGAATTCAAAGCAGTTTTTCAGCAGTTAGCTTAGCATCAGCAGCAAGTTACACCTTGCACATCTCAGCAGGTCTCTTATAAAAGCCATCTGATGCTGTGTCACTGCAGCAGAGCTTGCAGACCTCAGCTCGTAGCAAAACAGCACTGGAAAGGACATCAAGAGGTTACTTATTCCATCTCCACCACCTAGACAGACTCGTACAGACCCAGGTCATTCCTAGCAGATGTTTGTCTAACTTGCTCTTAAAGAGTGTCTTGCTGAAGAAGCTGGCTGTCTCCCACAACAGCCTATCCCGCAGTTTGTTTGTCATATTAGGAAGGTTCTCCCTGATGTTCAAACTGCAACTTTCTTTCTGCAATTTAATCACCTGCTTCTAATCTTACCTCTCACGGTCACAGCAAACAAATTATTCTCAACATTTCAAGAGTTTTTGATACAGCTAGACATCGTTGACAGAGAAATATCTTATCCCACAGCCCTACCTCCAGGGGCTTCAAGCAACCCCAATTCATTTAACCTTCCCGTGGTGGCTGTGCTTTCTAGACTACCCTTGTTGTCTGCCCCTGGGAGCTCCACAGCCACATCACTGGTTTCCTACCACAGACCTCAACGAAACACGGCCATGGTATTCCCAGTAGCAGAGAAGTGGAACGGCATCATGTGTCTCCCAAGTGTACTCTTATTTATCAGACTCTCTTGTTTGCCATTTTCCACTGCAGCTTGACGTTGTTGACTCTCACTGGGCTGATGCTAGCATCTCCTGTTCCTTGACACCCTTCACAGAGTGAGCTACATTCCACGTACACTGCACATGATGTAGAGCAAGAGATTCGTGTTCACACCAACAAAAATCATCTTGAATACATGTAGGAATGTGGTTTGCAACCTGTAAAAGAAGTCATGTAATGTCAGCCTGAAGAGTCAGTTTTGCTGCCACTAGCACAGAATAAATCCAAATCTGTACACTGATCTAGCACCAACAGTCCATCATCAGCCCGATTAAAGCTTTGCTCCTTCTCCCTCTCTTGCTGTCCTTCTTCCACACAGCCACCTTTCCCTATGTCTCTCAGACAGACTCACATCCCATTACCAAAAGTATTTTTTGGCCGGTGAGCAGGCACAGAGGCTGACTGATGTCCTGGGTGGGAGACGGCCACTCTCATGCCTGGGCTTTGGGGCAAGACAGTTCAAAGAGCAAGCCTTGGCTCGGTGTCCCTCTCCTTGTCACCCTGTGCCTGCGGCTGCCCGGGCTTGGGGAGCACAAGGTGGTACTTGGCTTTGCTCAAAGTTCCCATAACTTGGTTTCAATCACCTCCAGGAAAACGGACTAGGTACAAACCTCCTGCAAGCCAGATGTGCCCCACCAGTCGCCAGGTGAAATGTGCTAATCTAGAGGGATTTGGGGGTTAGGTTTGTGTTTGAGAGTGTTCCTGTATTTGACCCTGTGCAGCATTATCCCAGTCCTACTTATTGCAAATATAGAAGAATAAAGTCATTATGAATAAGTGGAAAAAGAATGAAACTAGAGACGCAGCTGAGGCAGAGCTGGATAGGTCACGCTAGGCTTTGTTTTCTGTATAATGCACTGTTAAATGTCTCATACTCCTTTGGTGAGAGGTACCACCTTGAGACCACACGCTGTGCTTCCTCCCAGAGCATTCACACCTTTTTTTTTTTGGCTTTGCTTCTCCTGTGTCCTGTAATAAAAGTCTTCTAGACTGTGGTTGGTCTCTGTGTATAGGAAAAATGGTGGATGGAGTCAGGGAAGGAGCCATGAAAGGTGTAGCATCCCATTTTAAACGGAGCAAGCAGAATATGGAGCAACGGCAAACTCACTCCTTACAACTGTCTCAATACAACTTAATGTTGTTAAACATTAAAAGTGTTCATATTTTTATTATTCTAAATAAGATCCCATTAAAACCAGGGAGGGAGAAACAACAGACCTAAGCTGCACGTGAACAACTGACCAAGGAAAACTGTCATGCACAGGAACAAGACACGTTAATCATATTGACTCCCATCTAACTTCCAGCCAACCCATTCACCTTTAAATGATCACTATGGTGATGATGCATAGTTCATTCCTGAAATCAAACTGCAAACTATAAAGGAAAAATCATATGGCACCTTGCTGATACATGCTTTTGTACTGAACTTAGAATACAATGTACAGAGAGATCTCTGGCTTAATTAGCTGCCCACTGAGCTAGAGTTGGCTGCTATCTTTTTTCTCCATATGAAACCACAGAGCTTTCTCAGTACATTATTTCCACATGTGCTTATATTACTATCCCTGCCCCTCGATCCAGCATTTTAATAAGCATTCATCTCTAAAAAAAAATATAAAGAAATGTCTATCCACTTACCTAAAGTATCCTCCCTTTCCATCAAAGTGAGCCAGAAGAATCCCCCGGGAAATCCGCAGAGTCTCCCTGGCAGGCGGCTGTTGTGAATCAGATCAAGAGGCTCTTTTTTATATCATTTTATTCCTCTTTATTAGGGATACGATTTCTCGTTCTTCCCTTCAGCCATATTAAAATCCTCTCTTGCCTAAGTAGCAGTGCCTAAGGTCTCGGCTGGTTTCACGCCACGAACGCCCTGCTAGTGCCAGACAGACGCGTGCTACCGCAGCGCAGGGAAGGGGATGCCGAGGGCTGAAAGTGAGTCCCACCGACGTGAGCTTCCTCTGCGAGGGGTAACAGGGATTTTAAGGGTGTCCATGGGGCAGAGAGCAAAAAAGGAGTCAGCGCTTCTGCACCACTTACACGTGCCTCTGCCCGACACTTCCAGGACTGCTCGTGTCGGAAAAGGCGGTATGTTTATACCAGTATTTACACTTACACTCAAGCTCTGGTTGCTTCTACGTTTTACCTAGTAGCCTGCGCCAAAACCACCTTTCCGGGAACTGGTCCGTAGCCTAAATGTCTCATCTTCCCAGTTTGCTTTATTTAGGGCTAACATCAATATTGAAACAACAAAAAATTAAATACAATGCTTTGATTGACAGCCAGAGATGATTTAAGATGTTGTTCCATGTTCCGTTCATACAATCTCTCTCTTTGTTCATATTTAGTAGAAAAATGCTTTGCAATTAAACAAGTATTGACAAAATTGAAATTAAAATTTCCATATAAGTGACTCAGTATGGAGACCACTGTACCAAGTACATCCCATCAGACTGCAAAATTAAATTCTTATTATCTACCACCCTACAAATTTTAAACCATCTGAAAATTTAACTGTATATTAATTTCTTCTTATAATAAAATATATTGAATGGCATTGTAATAAACTCAGTGGGTTTCCCTTTTCTTACATGCTTTCATGAACAGTGAATCAGTTTTATTGCATTCTCAATGACCGTAATAAAAGTGTTGGCCTAGAAGATACACTTCTAGGTTTATTAATCTGTTCATATATCAGCTGGGAGATTACGGCACACAATAAGTGTATAAAACTATATAAAATATATTGTAAGGTAAAACTACAAAGCAGTCCTTGTAGTGAGCTTCGAAGGAATCAGCGGCATGGATTTCATAAAAGACTTAAAATTGAAGGCAAACGAAGAAAATAAAACAGGATACCAAATGCAACAAACAGTACCTAAAATAACAGACAAAAACTAAAGGTAAATTGCTGGCAGGAATATAAACACAAAGCAAGTATTGTGTCTAAGTAAGCCTATTCTGCTCTGCAATTGTTTATTCGAGCGCTTGCTATGGTCTTATGAACGTAGAGCTAATGAACCCAGCTAAATAAGAGTGTCAGGGACACCGAGAAATCGCGTCCATGCATGTCCATGAAATCATGTCCAGGCAGGATTTACAACAGCTCCTCCGTGAACTCCCACGCTGTCTTACGCCGGCCTTTGTCAGTCTCCCAGCGCAGCACAGGCGTTTCTAGCGCATTTGTACCTACCTGCTTAAGAGCCCCACTCTCAGGCTTTGCCCTCTTTCAGTTGTCCAGCTACAACAGTTGCATTTCGCATCTTAGGCTTCCCTGATATTATTTAGCCTACAAGCCATTTTCAGAAACGTAAGTATTCAAGATCCTTTGACCCTTTTTATTAGTATCTACACTAACTGCTCCTTCCTGCTATTTAAATCTCTCCACTACTTTTACTATTAGCATCACCACTCTACGATAAACTGTTATGACATTAACCTCTGCTGCCTATTCTATAGATTAAACCACTGCTTTCTTTAACCCCTTCCTCACACTTCTCGTCTGTGAGGTCCCCGAGCATTTTGGCTGCCGTTTCCATTTGGAGCCCCTTGTCCCTGGGGTGCTGTGCCCACGCAGGAGCCGCTACTCCAGCCGAGACTGCAGCCATGTTGGATGGAGAAAGCGCTGCTTTTCGGACAACACTCCTGTTTACACAACCCAGCACGTTTGCTTCTTTTCCAAGAGCTTGACAAACGTTATCAGATGCAACAGCTCGGCCTGCGTCCAGTGAACGATCCATTCGCATCCCGGCTTTTCTTCAGCAGAATTTCTGCCTTGGTTAGTCATTCCTCAGTCTGCATCTGTGCGGCTCAGCGCTGTCTTTCCTAGGCACAGAGCTTTGCTCTTGTCTCTGTTAAAGTGGAACCGATGTTTTTAGAGCATTTCTGCATTTTGTCATGGCCACACTTGAATTCCGGTCTCCGCAGTGCTGGAATTCCCCCCCCCCAAGTCTATTGCTGCCTGCAAATTTAATAAGGCTCTTTTCTAGCTTTCCAAATAGGACCCCAACACACCCTCGTGAAACTCCACTCAATGTAACTTTCCCTTCTGGGCCTTCAAAAGATAATCCTTCCTCCACTGCAACAAACAGACAGTTATTTTAAGGCTTTCAAAGCCCAGAAGAGGACAATAAGCAAGTGGCAGTTCCATCCAGGGATCCTTGCGCTGGAAGGACTTCGGGATTGGGTTATAGCAGGTAACAGCAGAAACACATCCAGCCCAGTCGTGACACCAGCAGAGGATGCTTCCAAAGAAAAGTATGAAAATGTAGCTGCACGATACTCTTTATTACATCAAATTTATTCCTAATCTCTCACAGTTGAAGGCCATCTTAAACTCTGACACACAAGGTTCTAACTTCTCCTTTGCCCAGGTAAGCACAGCTGTACTCAGTCACAGTACGCTCGGAGCTAAAATCAACCCTGGAAGTCACGTCTGTGTCAGATTGCACTTTTTTTTTTTTCCACATGGAAAATATCTTACCGCAAAGGTGGTCACTGGATGGAGCAGCTCCATGTCTCACGGGGCACGTCTGGCTCAGGGACTGCTCTCCCTCTGACGGGGTCCCAGGACTTTCTGTATCGTGCTGGGGACTTGGGTCATTCCCAAGAGAAGCCAAAGGGCGCGCGCACCGGTGGCTCATAACCAACCGTTTCTCCCCCTTACAGGAATAGTTCGTCTCTCCCCTGAACTTACTGAGCTTGATGACTCTTAAGATACTTTCCATCAATTATTTAGTATAGGAAGATTTGCCTCCTCGGTTACTCCTCTAAGGTCACGGTCCTGTCACCCCTCGGGACTGTGCTGTGTTTACTGGGACTGCAGCAACACGGAGTAAACTCAAATGAAAGGCATCAAAGGGAAAACAAGAAAAGGATAATTTGCAGAGCATGCAAAGCCTGCAAACAGCATCCACTGTTTTATATTACTAGAAATGTATATTTTCCACATTCAGCAGTCACAGACTGCTGCAGTTCTCGTTGCCGTTAAAGATTACCACTCCTCAGTCCCTAATGCGCTAATAATGGGGAGGAAGGAGGCAGAAAGGGAGCAAGAACAAACAGCAGACATTGGGAAAATGCTGTCTTGAGTGTAAGGGAAAATATTTTTAGAAAACAGAAAAACCATGAAACCATCTTCCACTTTGGGAAGTGTTTTTCTATTAAAGGAACATCAGCATAAGTTATGTGTTAAGGATAAGAACACACAACTAAAACATATGGCAATAAGATTAAGCAGAGTATTTTTATTGCTTTATTATCATACTGGGCAAAAAAATATAAACCCACAAACCTGCAGCTCTTAAAGCAGTTACACATATGGGAGGGAAAAAGCAAAAAACAAGACTGAAACATTCTGTATCTTTTATCATCTGCTGTAGGTGTAGGAAATAGGTGTGTTGTCTACAAGGTCAGGGAGAGCTCTAGGTGAGCAAAACAAATGATCAAACAGGATTTTTTCCAAAGCTAACTAATACAGTAATTTTACTTCAGTGGATTCTTGATCTGTACAACTGAGGTATTTTAAATTCTATTAAAATAAAAAATTTCCAAGTTTATACTCCTAGGCTTTACTCTATTTCCCCATAAAAGGATATTATTGGAACATACAGTGAGAGACCCTATCGCAACAAACTTGTACCAACGCAGGAAAAGGCAGATGTTACGTAGACGGCAAGAGGCTTGCCATCTCACTAGAAGGGAAGAGACAACAGCCGATACACACAGGCAGAGGACACAAGAAGCTCCAAGCTCTTGGTCATCACAATAGCTCTCAGCTCCATGGGAGCACAAGGCTTGTCTGCGCTCACACACCCTGACACATGAAAAAAATCACAGCAAAGGAGACCTGCTGGGGGGGGCTGCAGGTCTACCGATCTGGCTGGGATGGAGTTCGTTTTCTTCATAGTACCCGGATAGTGCTGTGTTTCAGATTTGTGACCAAACCAGTGCTGATAACACGCTGATGTTTTAGCTGCGTCAAGGCCTTCTCCGTTCCTCACGCTGACCTCCTAGCAAGCAGGCTGCGGGGGGAGCAAGAGGTTGGGAGGGGACACAGATGGGAGAGTTGACCCAAACTGAGCAGAGGGATGTTCCATACCATGTAATGTCAAGCTCAGCATATAAAACTGGAGACACTTCCCAAAGTAGCTGTTGCTCAGAGACTGGCTGGGCATTGGTCTGCTGGCGGGAGGGGGTCAGTGATTGCCTTTGCATCACTTGTTTTCCCTTTTTTCTTTTCCTATTTTCCCCTTCCCTATTAAACTGCCTTTGTCTCAACCCATGAGTTTTTCTCTCTTTGCCCTCCTGATTCTTTCCCCCATCCCACTGGGGGTGGGAAGCGAGTGAGCAGCTTAATTGCTGGCCGATATCAACCCACGACAGCCAGAAAGCAGCGATACAGCTTTGTGAGTGCCTGTACGAGCATACAAAGCGTTATACGTGTATTGACCCTTGGGGTCCATCACCAGTGACTGCTCTCCAGCTGGGCTCTGTGCTGCTGATCTCAACCCTTTGAGTCCCGCTGTTCAGCCAGTTTTCAGCCCACCTCAGCGTCAACCCATTTAGCCCATACTTCATCAGTTTATCTATGAGGATGTCATGAGAGAAAGCCTTACTAAAGTCCAGATAAACATCCAGTTTCTCCTCATCCACGCAGCCAATCCTCACATCATAGAAAACTATCAGGTAGGTTAAACATGATGTCAGCTTCATAGATCTGTGCTGACAAGTCCCAAGCATCCTTTATCCACCCTGAGTTTGAGTTGATAGCTATTTATCTGTAAGTGAGACCAAACAGGATTTTAGTCTTGACAAAAGGGTAGATCTGTGAGACATCAGCACTGGGATGGTTGCTGAGCTCATGACCGCTGAGAGGTCAGGGTAAAAGAGGTGAGCAAGGCTGAGCAGAACCTGACCTCAAAGCCAAAATGGGCCAGGAAGCTCTTCCAGGGACAGGCAGGAGGAACGGTGAGAGAATTGTGAGGAGAATCAGGGAAAGGTAGGGTCATGGAGGCCAAACTTCTAAAAGCATGAAAAATGACAATTAAAATAGCAGTTCACCTGGAAAAAAAAAAAATTGCACATCAATTCAATTAGGTTTTTTATAAAATGCTTTGGTATACAGATTACTTGGAGCTCATTTACTGCCACTTCAGGCCCCGAACAGCACTAAGCTCTGTATCATCTGAAAGGTTTGCTCCTGTTCACAGAAAATACAGTTCCTGAGGTTCTCCATGATCACAAAGGACCTGCCTTCTGAGTTCATCCCATAACCTTAGGTATACTACTTCTGTTGACATTAACGGCAAAGCTTCTAATAACTTCACGTTGCCTACAATAATATGCTTTTAAAATGTGGTGACCCCCAAGTTGGAAAAGTCCCAAACAATGATCTGTCAGGTTGCAGTTAGCAGCCTGACCATGGAAGTCACCACTGCACCACTTCTTCAAGTTACGAGCGTTAAAACACAGGTGAGGCAGCCTCTGAGACACGCTGAGGACGGGCAGTGGTCGACCCAGTACAGAAACTGCGATCTACTACAGGCAGCTGTATGGTTAAACAAGCAAACACTAGACATATATTATTAAAAGTCATCTTTAATGGAATTTAAAAATAGCTATTGCAAACTTTATTTGAAGAAAAATAAATCAATGACAATTTTGCAAAATCCTGTGAAACAGTCTGGTTCCTTAACATTTGCCTTATTATTTGAAAAGACAAAAGCAATTTGCACAGCTGGCATGTTAGTTCACCTCTGTTCGCTCAAAACAGCTCATAAAAGCATTCTTTTTCTACCATTTCTGATTTGATCAAAAGTGGAAATGCGTATGATGATCCTAAACTAGATCAAAGTGGGCATCTGACTACGTCTCAAGGCAGCCAAGACTTTTAGTTCAAATTGCTTAAGGCCTGATATGGAAAAAGAAGAGATGCAATAGCCAGTAGGACAGCTAATGTATGGTACATTACACCTGCTTATATGGTACTTCTTTGAGCTAGCATTTTTTGTATTTTCTTCCTCATATTAGTATCCCACCCAACCTAACAGTACTAAAAAACACAGAAAAATCAATTCATAATATAACATCATAAGATCTGAACAAGGCTGATGAAGCTTTTTGGTAACCACTAAGAAATACAGAAATAGAATGTATGATTTGAAATTAAAGAGAAATCTTAACACTGGAGTTCTGGTGAATCAAATGTAGCACATAAGCAATTAATGCTCATACACATCTGAAAATAACAAGCTATCCATTAGGAAAAATAATCACTGGATTGATCTAACACAGCACACTGTCAGATTTTATTGCATAGAATAGCTTTAGTGCAATGATATTTCCAAGTGGCACACAAAAATACAATAAACTGAATAAGAAACAACACTGAAGTCAAATATTTTGACATGGGGAAAAGGAGAATCTAATAATAACTAAAAAGACTTGATCACATACTGCTGTTATATTTTATGGATAAATTACTAGTGAGAACATCTAATTTCAAAATCTTCTGTGTATTTAGAGGACTAAACACTTAAATATGGTTCACTGCGTAAAGATTTATAGTAGAAGAAGAAAGGCTACAATGGAAATATTATTGGCCATTAGAATTAAAACTGAATACTCTTTCTTAGTGTTTGAGATGATAGAAAAATTATGCCATTAGGTACCAGTTGCTTTCCAAATATAATCTTTCCTAAAACCTTAACTGTGTATTTTGAAAAACAGAACATCACACAGTGACACTGGTTTGGGCACTTTGTGAAGATATTGTATGTTTTTAATTGCACACACATTGCACGCTGTCATACATTGGAGCCTATAGAATGGCTATGTAAATATATATGCTTTCTACAGGAGTCTGCTTAAACCAAATTTTGTCAATATTCATACCAACTTGAACAACACATTTGGAGAAATACTGCTAGGATAATATTCTGAAAACTGATTAAAACCAATTTTTGAATCTTAGGTCCAGTTTTCAACAGTGACTTTCAAGGCAAAAGAGAGGCACCTAATGTTGGACCTTGGCTCTTCTGTTTCTCCTGCACCAGTCCAGCCACTTCCCCCTGTTATCACGTGCCACTGACGTCTACAAGCCACAAGCTCCTGCTTGTGAAGTAAATGGGAGCACAGCAGTGCCATGCTGGGAAGCACAGCAGGCACCGAGCTGGCCCAGCGTGCAGACTCCGAGGTGCTGTAAACCCCTTCGGCAGCACTCGTTCCCTGCTCCGTACAACAGCGTTCGGTACAGAACGCTTCTAGATGACACCCACAGGGAAACCTGTACAGAAAACCTGGGCTAAGATCATGGATGACAGCAAAGGTAGCATTTGGGGGCGGGAGATACTTTAAAATGCATTATCGTTTCTTTTTTAAACTCAATCCTAAATAAATGATTATATCTTACTGATTTAATAGCGTATTAATGGCCCTGTACAGACCATGTCCATTGACAGCATGTAGCTGAAAAAGGCACGGGAAGCACCAGAGAATACTCAGATTTCAAAGAAATAGGAACCATGCAGAAATGTTCAGGCAATGCAACATGAAGACTCCATCACGAAATACCTTTTTCTGCCTGCTTTTAGACCACACCTTAAAGCTCCTTAAAGACCTTGCTCCTAAAGAGCTCCTAAAGATTTTTTGCTAAAAGAGTTCCTAATACCTTCACTGGGAACATAGCCCTTCTAACATCAAAAACTGACTTTCCAGGGCAATGGAAAAATATGTATGCTGAGCATTTGTGTAAAGGTTCCTACATATGGTGATGAGGAAAACAAAAAAAAGTCATCATGCCATGTAATACTCCCTTTCCTCTGTTCCATTCACTGCAAACACACAATACAAAACTTATCCTCTGCAACTCATTCAAAGCACTAGCTGCAACTGCAAAGTGACTGAAGGCATCGGTGTAGTAATGTTAAAGGCCACCCGGTGTAAACATTTGTTTAAAGTCATGTGATGTACACTGTTCCTAAAATAACTTAGTACAGAGGCAGATTTGGGTGTCTGTAATGATATACCTGCTCTATAGAAAAAAATAAAATAAAAGAGGATGCTTGTTCGTTGACTCCAACAATTTCCATGATATGGTGCATTATGACTGATGCTTCTTAGTGGGGTGTGCAAGGCAGCCAAGAGTCATTTAAAAACATGTGGTGTTTGTCTCAAAAAGAAATGGAAGGGAATACTAATAAAAGCTGCACTGCCTGAAATTAGGCTGAGCAGTTTAAATCCATTTTTCTGGAGGATACTCAGGAAGCTGGGACTGCCTGCAAAATAAAACTGATTTATTCCTACTATCTACTGCAAAAGAGTAGTTTATCTCCAGTACATCTTGTTTAGAAAATAAGCCTCTTTATCCTAAGATTAATCAGGTAGCAATGTCCCTCTTAGAAGCTCTTCATATAGTAAAAACTGAAAGTATGTGAGCTTTGGGTTCTTGAAATTACATTAAATGGAGGCAAACGACATGTCAAGGCTGCTGTCCCCAAAGGCAAAACACCTGCTTTCATAGGTCACTAAGAAATCAAACCCACAGCAAAACACATCCCAGTTGAGAGTGTGAGTGTTCTCCAGATCTTACACTTGGCACAATTCAAGCTATCCTCCCACACATGGGTAAAGGATTTGAGATGCAAAGATGTGTTTCAGTTTGTATCTTGGTTTCTGTTAGCTTTGGACCCCTGTAACCAAGGGCATGACTTACAGAGGGTCAGATCCTGCATCCTACTGACTAAGCAGTGCTTTGGATTTCAATAAATACGGTGTTGCTTCACGTGGGTCAGAGCAGCACAGGCACTCACGCTAAGGCACTAATCAACTATTCAAAGGGCTAGATCCAAAGTGCGCCAAGCACAAGTGAAAAGCACGAACTGACTACAAAGAACCAGGCCTAAGCTCTGCCAGAGAGACAGAACAGAACCCCAAGTTTGTGAAAAACATTGTAAATTCTAAATACAGCTAAAGTAAAACAAATAACCCCACCTAAACTAGCTTTGCAGTTAAAAACCTATACCTTGGTATTAGAAGGCAGCCAGTTCAGGAAGTTCAGGCCTCTTCCCATGCTACCATCCACTAATTTCCTTTGTGAACAAAAGTATAGATGAGCATAAAATAAAAATATATACACTTGAAGCAGTACCAAAATTTGAATAACAATTAGAAATTGCTCAAGGAAAGTGACTGCCATATTATTACATGTGCACACGTACACACTCCGTCTCAAAAAGGCATAAAAGAAAGGGAATCAATAGCCTTAAGATTTCTACCTCCACTAGTCAGCATGACAGCTATTAACTTCATTTTAGTAACTAGGAATGTTATCAGCTTGGCTTCCTGATCAAAAAGAAGTAAGTATTAGATATCACAGGCAGTGTTCAAGAAGGATAAATTGGCTGCCAGACAGGGAAGACGTTCACACACTCACTCAGGAGCAAAGAGCTCCCAAGCTCACGTGTTTCCGCATTCATAGAGACCTGTAATTCTCCCCATGTGCAAAGAGCAGGTTTGGGTGTAAAAGTGCCTGTTGCTCTTCAGCGTCCCCCTCCTCCACCCCACTTCAGCAAAGCACTTAAGCATACAAGGATGTGCTTAAAGTTAAGCAACCACGTCAATTGTTTTGCTGGACTGAATGCATGTGCAGCCCACACCTCCGAAAAGCCTCTCCCGCCAACCCCCCACAGGAGCTGCATGCACAGACGGCACCCAGGGCCAGCCAGACGACAGGGCACAGAGAGCAGCGAACAGCCCTTTAGGGTTATGCCACTTAAATCGTTGAAAAGATGACACTGCAAACGCAAGACACAAATGATGCCCCAGAGTGACATTTCTAGAAGACTTCCAAAAACCAGAAAACGATCAAAGCAACCTTCAACCTGCTGGCCATAAATATGCCAGTGGACACCAGCATTCTCACATGGAATGAGAATTAGTTTTCTTTCTGAATAACCCTGGAAAAATAAAGTCTCAGACATAGACTCCATCTTTGATGCATTTACAGTAAAAGCCTTTCAGAGTAAAATGCTTGAGAACATCCTGAGGCCTTATTTTCAAACATGATTAGCTTATGAATTGGCAAAAAATCCACCTAGCTTCTCTGTAATGATAAAAAAAGACTGACAATTTTCTGGAGCATTCAGCAGTTTGTGAATGCAGCACTTTTTGGCTCTTGTCTCTGCTCTGAAGCCAGCTCCTTTTATTTCTCATATTATTCCCCATGAGAGCATACGGAGAAATTCAGTATTAATGTTAAGTGTCATGTCTGCAGAGCAGAAGAAAGCAAGCTCTGATACCAAGGTCCTAGTGCTCTGCCTACCAACACCCCGACATAGAAGCAGACAGTGTTTCAGAAAAGCACGGTAAACTAACATACATCCCTAAAAAACAAGCACAATTGAAAGCTGGGGTAAAAAGGGAGCGGGAACATGAGCTAGGTTTGTATTTTCTCAGACTGCTTTTTCGGTAACTCTGTGCTTCTTCAGAAAATAACTTCAGTATGAAACTAACACTTGGAAAGTTTTTCCAGCAGACACTTAAAGAAGTTTTCTGGCACAGCCAGAAATTTACCATATGGGCCAGCCCAGCTCTCCCTGAACGCAGCAGGAGTTTGGTCACTGTAATCACTAAAGACGGGCTGGTATCTGAACATAAAATTTTCTTTGGATAATTTATGGAAACCTTAGATATGAAACATAATCTGTTTCCTTTTACAGCACCCAACTGCACAGCAAGTTTACATGAAGGACAAACAGCACACAGAACAAGGAGGCCAACGAAGAGTGCTGAAGCAAGGCTGGAGAACCATCTCGGTGACAAAGACTGCAATCACTTTCACAGAAGTCACAAGGGGTTATACTTTGCATTACTTCTGAATTGTAGCTTCTCACCGCTCTTCTCCCTGTTCAGAAAGGTTAGTTAACATTAGTTAATGAACTTCTGAGATCTGACCAACAAATTAGCTTCACAAAGAAAGCATTTTTTAAAGGATGCACTAAACTCTGATGCAAACCTTGTCATACACTGCAAAATACTTCTCAGAGTGGGTTTTTAAGCCTAGGCATTAATCTTTTTTCTTCTCCCAAAACATCAAAATCTTCTCAATATATTCAGGCAAATGCTTGGTGACAGGCACACTCTCATAGACTCAATCTCAACTGTTAGACCCAATCTGTTCACAAACCTTGGTCAAACATTTTAAAAGGAATTTTGCCCCTACCTACACAGCAACCCCCATGACAAAGAAATTCGGGTGCTTTACCTGGCAGGTTACTGGCAATGACATTTAAGAGCTAGGTCTCTCATAACTGACTCTTTCTCTCTCACTATTATGTCTGGGAGCTTCAGCTTCCTTAATCTGGGACTGCCCACCTCACCTAGCCCCTGCTCCTGTATTTTGCTCCCCCATTCCTTGTCTAAGCTAAGAGTCCCTCAACCTGAAGGGCTGCTACAGAGCCAAACAGACTAGAAGCCTGGGAAATCATATTCATTTCAAAAACATCAATGCATGGTAATTGCTCACAGAACAAGCTTTTGCAAAGTTTCATTCCCATAAGTGGGTTTTTTGGTTTGAAGGTTTTCATTCCAACTAGGGACACTGCAATTTCTTTTTTTATCATTAGTATTTTTTAAGTGAAATGACACTCAGTTTCCTTTCAAGCCTCAAGATATTAAAGAAAAATAAAATAAAAGATGTACCTCTGCGCACCAAAATGTTTACCCAACAATGACACCCAACAAGCTCTGAACAAAGTCAGGTAAGAGAAGCTGCAGTCATTTGTGCTGAGTAGCTATGTATATTAACCCTGGCAGATCTCCTTGCTGGCACTGCTGTATTAGCATCCAAGCCAGTTCTTATACCTACACCGCTTGTAGTATCTGCCACATAGACGTAACTTTTTTGATAAATGCCAGAGCATGAGGACTCCTTAGACATCTCCCAGCTCTGAATATTACATGAATCTGACTGTCACCATCACATAAAATATACACCGGCAGCTTGGGTCACGAACTATGAGAGTGATGGAAAATAAGAGATTAAAATAAAAGCATGTTCCTGTACCAGATAGGAAGGAGATCTCTCAGGAGAACTTAGAATCATGGCATATGTATATACGTTGACCAATCATATGTCTATGCTACATAGTAATAGGAAGGGTGTCCTGTAAAATAATATTTGAGGCAATCTTTTTCTTAAAGTTAAAGCTTTCTATTGCAGTGCTATGTCACACAAATTTTAGTCGTTAAGGATATTAATTCATATCTTTAAATCAATATTGATTGAATATTGATGGATACTAAATATATTTAAACAGAATAAAAATGTTGACACGTGCATTTATATGTGACTTTTTAATACACATATTCATTAGCCTATCTAATAGCATTCTTATAGAAGACAAGGTCCTGAGTTGAAGCATGTGGAAGTTGGTTTTGGCCATAGATTCTAAGTGTTATGTGTTTGTCTCAAATAAAAATTGCTCTGATTTGTTAAGCCACTAGGCCTTAAAACATGCTCTAGGTTAATGGACAGTGTAGTTACATCTGCTAATTTCCTATTTTAGTTTAAAATTCTGTGATTAAACAAACATTTCAGCCTACATAGAATAAACGTGATCTTCATCTAGCTGCAGCAGTACACATCAGAGCATATTTGGTTGTCTTTTGTTTTGTGCTAAAACAAACCAACATGAAGAAAGTTGCCTATACAATTTTTTTACGCCTTTATCTCAAACCAAGCCCAAATCCTTAATAATGTTTCAGCTGGCTGGTGTAATGAAAACCTCTCTAATATCTCCTCCAGCAGCTTGTAATCTTTCTTTGCTTTTCATTTTGCCCAAGAGCTTTGTACATTGCTGTCTTTCTCTAAAACACACTCTACACACACAAAAAAAACCCCAAACCAAACAACCAACCCAACCCAAACAACTTTGAAACTGGTTTTCCCATGTACATCTTTTTTACATAACTATAGAAATCAAGACCCTAGCATTTTCTCCAGTGAAGGACTCTTAGCTTAAACAAGAAACAGATGGAAAAGCTACTTGAAAGATAATCATTAACTTGGTAAGTGAACCACAGTGAAGTTCCTGCTTCATTTTGGTAGCTTTGGGAACACATTGGGCCAGACTGAAGCCAATTTATACCAGCTGACAATTAAGTTATGACAATTCACACCAGCTGAGGAACCAACCCATTAGGACAGTAAATGTATATATGGGAAAACACTACTATTTGTTAGGAAATTTGGCATATCAATGTCCAAAAAGGCTGCAGTTCAATTAAAAAAGTAAATTTCAGATTGATGCAGTTTTCTCTTCACTACAAATTGTCCTACTTCCACAAAAAGAAATTTCTTTTAAACTTCTGAATCACTAAGATCCATTTGGAATGACTGACACTTACTAGGTTCATAGTAATCCACTACAGTCACTGAAGCATCTTGGATATTTGCCACTTTGAAGTCTCTCACAGCCGGAATATCCACACAAACCTGTGTTTCATTTAGCTGGAAAAACAGAAGAGAAACATCCTGAGAACCCTGGTGATGGTGGTTTCATGTTAGACGTAGGGACTTCTAGCTTAGCAGTAGTCCACTTCATTTCTAAAGACTTGGAGTCAGGATGTATACAAAGATGCTTATCTCATTTGTAGTCATTTTGGCCACATTACAGGCTTCTTCAAATGTCTGCCTTTTTATGTATGATTTTTAAAAGGCCTAATCTAGAAACTCCTTACAAATATAACTGAGTTGTACCTATCCAAACAGTCTCACTAAAAAACAGTGGAACTATTAATTCAACGCGAAGAGCAGATGTTGATTTCCCCAAAAAAGAGAATCATAATGTCTTTCCAAATTTAAACCAAACAATGGCAGAGTTAAGATTAACACCACTACAAACACATTTCTTTGTTATTTTCAACTTACAGAGTCTAAGTATAGGTTGACTTTCCCATTGTCCTTTTCCATCTTCTTAACTGTATTGTCTAATGGAATGAAATCTGGTGACACAGAGAAACCACTGAGTAAGCCAACCTCCATGAGGACCATACCACTATTGGGAGCTGTGCCAGAACCCAAGTACCTTTTCAAAACACAGAGACAAAGAAACTGTTAGTAGAAACACAGTAGCCCAATCTTCAAAGAAACTGTTCGATCATTAAATCCCAACTACGGAAGCAATAATCCTGAAGAACACTTAAGAAACAAATGGAACAAAATGTCGATAAGAAAATCTCTAACAATAAAGAGATAATAATTGATTTCTCTATTATTCTGCCTGATAAATTCAACCACATATGCAAAAGCAGGTTTAGCACTGAGAAAACTACAGTACTAAAATCATATGAGAGACTACACTGGCACCACTAGGAGCTTTCCATTGGCATCTATAAGTGCAGGTTTACATCACAAATATGCAGGAAATATTGCAGTTAAACACGTTTCAAAAGAAGTAATTCAGCAATGGCTGTAGGAACTCTTGAACTGAAATATACATATTTCCTCTTATGGATGCATTGTTTTGCTTTTATTCATTTTTGGAGGGTAAGATAAGGGTGTACACCACAAAAGTCTCCCAAACCTTTTTATATTTCTTTCATAGAGATTGCTGGTTCCATTAACAAAGTCATCATCAGATTATTTCTCAAAGTTCCAGTTTTAAAATGCATAGCCATGTTATTCATCCAGTTTTGGAAAAAGAAGATTTAGTAAGTTGAGTTCCTTCTTTTTTCCTAAATAACCCTTATTATTACATCTTCTTCCAATGTGAGAATCAGATGCTGGACTAAAAAGCTTTGCTCTGTTGAGCAAACCTTACCTACTATGGTGCACAACAGAACTATCAAAACATATTTATGGTGTTCTGTGCTACAAGTGATACCTAAATGACCTGCAAAAGATTGTATTGCTTTAAATAAAGCAGGTGGCAGAAGAGTTTCCCCCCCTCCCCTTGGCATGGAGGGTAAGTGATTTTTGTCATACTAGAATAGAAGTGTCTCCAAACCTCATTTTGAAGGCCTGACAGTAGTTGAAAATAATTGAGTAAAACTATTTCTTTGTAGAGCTGGATGGTTTAAAAAAAGGGAAGACTTGCTTTCAAAGCATGCTGCTAAGCCTGGCAGCATGGCTGATTGAATGCAGATATGACTTTGAAAGAAATACAGCACAACTGCTGACTTCAGTTGGCTCATGACATTGGAATCAAATGAAAACATCTGTTGGATGACGTGCTGTGCCAAAGTAGCTGCTATTGAAAATGAATAACTGAATTGGAACTGGATGTAATTATTTCTGCATAATTACCAATAAGAGGGGAGGAAAATACCCAAGCTGTCTAGCCAGCCTGGGGTGCTACCAAAATACCAACAGGTAACCAAACCACCTTGATGTTGTCAAGAAGTGAGTAAGATATATCCCTAGAAGTTATGAGGATCTGGGTCTCATAACAAAGAAGAGAGACAGCCTTGGGAATGGCTCCTGGTAGCGTCTCCTCAACTCCATGGTCTCTTAAAAAAGAAAAAAAATCACCATGCAAGAAGAATGAGCAGGAGGAGAAAGAAAGAAGACTTGAAACTTGTACCTGAAGAGAACTGAGAATGTTTTGAGTTGAATTTTATGGTTCAGCTCTTCAGCAATATAAGATCTGTGTTAGACCCTCTCATAGATGATGCAAAGAGGAGAAAACAACACCAAGCTAGTGTAGGCAGAAAGCACAAACCAGAGAGTGAGTAGAACCATCAGCAATCAGTTTCCCATGCCTGGAAACGGTTTGCAGGCAACAAGACTGACCAGAGAAGAAACTGGCAGCCCTGGGCGGTTGTCTCCCAGACAGGGAGTTAGCTCCTCTAATCAAGAATCAGTTCAATTTGAATGAGACATCATCTGCTCCAGTGTCATAAATGATACCTAGTTGAGATGACCATGGCCAATCATTATCAAGCTGGTTGAAAGAAGGTGGCATATTCTGCAGATTAGAGAAAGAAAAAACTTGCAAAGCTGCAGCCTCCATTACCTGACTATGCATACATACAGCTACGTAAACTGGTTGAGATTTCAGCAGTCTTTATTTGCCTACTTTGGTTTCTCTACCAGAAAGCCACATCATGTTGTAAAGGTTATAAGTAGACCAACTTTAAACTA
This sequence comes from Haliaeetus leucocephalus, assembly GCF_000737465.1. Taxonomy (NCBI): domain Eukaryota; kingdom Metazoa; phylum Chordata; class Aves; order Accipitriformes; family Accipitridae; genus Haliaeetus; species Haliaeetus leucocephalus. Next base: position 7,447,920 of record NW_010972631.1, read on the forward strand.
ATTCAGGAATTTAATATAGATAATGCATATATTATATGCAATATATAGGGGAAAAAAAAAAGAAGAGGATGACTAGCATCAAGCCAAGCAATCAGAGACAAAGTCTCTGCCTAAAGAATAGAAACACAGACTTACTAGAACTTATACCAGTTCACTTTCCGTGATAAGAGTTGAGGGATCTTAATGTTCCAAATATTCTCCTGGGGCAGTTTTATAATGCCACTAGATTTTCCCCTATCCTTGGAACACTTTGCAATTAAAACATCCTCACCCCAGAGCCTTCCCAGAGAGATGGAGCCTTTCCTGTCTGTATTCCTGAGCCAAAGGTCTTAGCTAGAAAATCAGAATGCTCAGCCAAGACTTATCCCAGACCCATCATGTAAGCCCTTTACATGTCAGGAGTTTGTGCTAGACTTTAGAAAGCTGTTGACACTTCATAGAAAACTTTAAAAGAGAACAATCCCATTCTATTTCAAGAGCTCTCATGTATTCTAGTGTCCCTGCCCACCATCTGTATCACTGAACTGGTTACCAGAAACACATGAAAACAGGGCTCTGGCTTCCTGCCTGCTGGCTATTTCCCAAATTAAATCAATCCTCTCTGTACTGAAATCATATTCACTATAGCTGATTATTTGTATGACGGTGTCACCTAGAGGCTCCATCTCCAGTCACAGCTCCCTTGTGGTAGGCAGAGCATAAAAATAGTTCTAGGCATACAGTGTTTAAAGTTTAAATAAATAACAAAAAAAGAGGATGTGGAGGAAAGGAATGCAAGAGTAATCACTGTGCATCAGGTGGTACTTTGCAAATCTTGCATTTACAAGGAACCCCTTATAATGTCACAAGAAGAAAACAGTGTTTCTAGAGGAAGCATTCACAAACAGATGAAATGCTAAAATACAAAGAATGTAGTCATCTCAACATCCTTGTAGATAATAAAAGATAGAAGATAAAAAACATAAATATAGATGAAGAGATAGGGTCTATAGGGTCCTATAGGGTTTTCTGTGGAATACAGAGTTCTCTTTAACTACAATAAGAAGTGCATACTGAAGAAACTGCTAGAGAACAAACATCTTCATATATTTCTTTTAAATACATGTATAAACACTTCCACAGCAAGTGAAAAAGAGGCAGCAAAGCAGTCAAAGAAACAACTTGGTTTAATGACTGGCTGACCTAGGAATATGCAATATGACTGTTCAGTGATGTCACCTGTTCTCATCTGATCCAAATTCTACCCAGGTAACATCTGGTGGCTGTTCTGTGGTCTCTGAGATGATACTGAGCAGTGTCAGCTCAGTTCTTAGTAGGTGTTTACTGAACAAGAAACACCATCCCAGATGCAATCCCTCCTCCCTTATTCAGCAGAAAGAATAGAATTAGCCTGGCTGGAAAACTCGTCTCTTTCAACTCTAGAATGATGATTACATTATATTATGTTACCAAATTCATAACTATAAGACATACTGGTAAATGAAAGACCACAAAGATACTTGCGCAATAAGACAAAACCCCAGCTGAATTTATCATTATGTAAACATGGATTTTTGACTCCTGCCAAAATTTTTCTGAGCAAAGTTTATTTATAGAGATGACCAAAGAACGATTGCTTCTATTTCGTGGTGTTTTCAGCACTTCAGAACTTCCTTCTCTCTTTACAAAAAAAAAAGCATCTATTTCTAGATCAAAAGCAAAGCATTCTGTTTATGAAAGGTAAGAGTAATGGGCAGTATGTCACAGTCTGCTACTAGAAATTAGAATGTGGAAGACATTGGTTCAATTTTCAAGTCTGTCCACAGTTCTCCATATAGCTAAGAAGCACTTGCACCAAAGAAACTTTTGAGTCTCTTCTTGTATTTCACACAAACTCTTCCATATAATATACCTCTAACATTTAGGGTACCACCATCTTTATACATACCAGTAAAAAAATATCACCTGGCCAGCAACAATTTGGCACAAAAGATCTATCACTCTATTTATTGACTTATGAATTGCATCTTAGCTTAACTACTGCCATTTTTACAAAGTAATTCTTTTATTCTCTTTAGTTATATGTTTATATCCCATACATTAGTAAATCCATACAAACAAATGGATAATTTAGCTCATTTGAAATAATTTGAAAGCTGTATAGACAAAGAAGTGTATGAGATGCTCCAATTGAATTACCTACCTCGTGCACACATTCAAGGTCAAATGGTTTTTATCATCTTTGTCATCCTTTACATCAACATTCAAGTCAAAGGCTTCTTGTTTTCGGACAGATCGGAGCCTCTGATCAGTGTGTTTTGTGTTGTAAATAACATTGAGCTGTGAATTGCAAACAGAGACATTAGATGGCATGTAAAGCAAATCTTTGTGGTTAAAACACAGTTTCTAACAGTATAACATCAGAGTGCTCACAAGACAGGATACATTGCCTTGTATCTGACAGTTGCACACATGAGATTCATAGGAATTCTCTGAAAGAAATATCCTTTCTGAACACTCTGTAATGCAGCAGAACCAATGAAATTAGCAGGACACAACTGAGGCAAACACAAGGGAGCTTTAGGACAACCAGCAATTTTCTCCCTAGTTGTTGTCTGCTGGTTTATAATGTGTGCAGCTACTTCCTGACAGCGTGAAATGGGACAAATAAAGGCAAACTTCAGACCGACACCGACTGGGTTAAAACAGACAGGCTGTATATGAAAGCAGAGCAAGAGCAAATAGATAGCGTATGTACAGAATTTGTCTTCAGTCTTCATGTCACAGCATTCATACACTCAAAACAGATGAGGAACAGCATGTTACTCCAAGCTCAGAACAACACCGTTTTCTTTCAGTTAAGTAGTTTCATCATCTGGTTCATCTGTGCAAAGACAAAGATACAGTCTTCAGTCTGCCTCAAGGACAGAGCTCTCACCCTTTCTGCTCTTAGCTCTGCTAAGCGAGCCAAGTAAGAAAGAATGACAGGATGTCCAGTGCAGGACAGTAACATTAATATAAAATAAGCTCATCTGTTAGGCACAGTTTGAAGAGTTTCCAATTCTTCTAGTGTAGACAGGTATCAGATGCTTGAAACAGTGGTAGAAAAGTGATAAAACCAGAAGCCCTTAAAAGAGGTCTGAATAATTTAGAGATAGCCTGATTATCTCAATATCCTATAAAATTATCAATGCCAACAGCCAAAGCAGAAATGCTGGAGCTGGAATTGAGCAACCAATGAGTACTCTCACGTTATCAGCCATGACAGAAAATCACACAGTTGAAAACCAGGCTGTACTGCCTACAGAATTGAACTTGATGAGGTAAAGACTGCCTTAGTACCAGACTGGAGGATGACAAATGTGACAGCAATTTTTAAGAGTACTGAGGGTCTAGAAAACTGTGGATATCAAGTAAATTCGGTATCTGTAACTTATCTGTACCAGAAAACACAGTCGAAACTGTAATAAAGAGTCAAATAAGTGGACAAATGAGTAAATAAGACATGTTGGAGAACAGGCTGTTGCTACAAACCCACCAGCTACCTGAATCAAATGAAAAAAACACGGACAACAGAGCTGTCTAGTATAAACTACCTGGGTGTTACATTAGTATGTAGGTGGTTAGAAAGATTACTAGTGAAAGGTACCAGAACAAGAAGCTGCCAAGGGATAAAGGGCTCTTAAAAGACACAAATAGAGGGTGGGAATGAAGGTTCATACATGAAAGGAGTGGAGTTCTAATGGAATCTGTGCTGGGTGACCACCATTAAACATGTCTGTACATGATGTAGAAAACAGGGTGAATCCTGATGCGATAAAGTTTGCTGATTATACTAATTTATTTGAGGTAGCAAAGACTAGGATTACTGCAAAGAGTTGCAGAATGAAAAAAATTTTATGTACACAATAATGGGGTTTGAACTGACTACTACCAGATCTGTTTACCATTTAAGAAATGGTAAAATAGACGAAAATACAGCCATAAACAGGTAAGTTGGAAGAAGGACACAGTAAAGGTCTACAGAAGAATGACTTGCATTGGAAAGATGAATAGGAAACAGTTTTTCGTGCAATGCAAGATTAAATAGTGGCATTCCTTCCCACAAGATGCTGCAGATACTAAACTGTACAAGCGTTCAAGGGCAAAACAGACAACGTCATGGAACCAAAATTTTCTAAGCCGACAGAAACTATCTCCAGCTGAAAGTCTCAAATAATACATGGTAAGAGGTGGAAGACAGTCAGGTAATATATTACATGTATTTATCTCCTTATACTCTCTCCTGAGCATCCACCTCTGGCTGTTGTGGAAAAAAGAGAACACCAGGCTAGACTGAGCTTTGCTCTGACCCAACACAGTCCCTCTTATGCCTTCTCTCCAAATATAAGAACTAGGGGAGAAGATTCAAGAGGAGAAAGAGGTAGTGCTTCTTCATGTAATACACCATTACCTGCAGAACTACTTGCTGCAAGAAGCTGTGGTTGTTAAAAGTTTAGACATATTTTAAAAGTTACATATTTATGGAAGAAAAAAAAAATCTATCAAGAAAATATCCACCAAGCCAGAGAGAGCACACAGAGATGACCTGTGGATTGGGAAGACCCTGTGTTGCAAACCAGTGAAGGACAAGAGGCTATACCAGTCAGATATCACTTCATGCTTGTCCTGTTCTAGTAGCCTTCATTGGTCATCCTCTCTCTACTGGCCACTATGGGATACAGGATAATGAAGTATATCAGTTGTCCCAGCACATCTGCTCTAGCATACTCGTGTACTTATACCCAATAAAAGACAGCAAAAATGAAATTTAACTCTGAGAAAACATCGTAAGGTGCTTCAGACTGATTAACATCCGATGCGATGTTGAATGTAACTGCAGCATCCCTTTGCTGTGGCACAAATGGGACACCACCTCTGACAGAGGACAAGAGAATGGATTGCTCAGTGTGATGAATCAGAAAGCTCAACTTTCAAAACCCTAGAATGACAAAATCCAATATAAGAAACTAAGGAAATATATACTATCAAAGAATAGTTGACATTATTTGGCAAAATAGCGATTTTCACCAACAACAGAACACTAAGTTTGCATACAGTTTTCACATACAAACTAATAATCATTATCTGTTCCCTCAGTCATCAAGATAAAACCCATGGCAGGGCAGGGAGGGGATCAGATTCTTTGATTTTGGTAGAAAAATAATCAGAAAGTGGCTCAAATAACTCCCCTTGCAAGACCCCAACATGCATTTTGCTTGGCTAAGGAAAAGGGAATGAAGAGTGCTTCTGGAAAATCATAGTCCCTTTACAACAGCTTCTGGCAGCAAAGGGAAAACTGTCAGTCCAAATTTAAAGCTATGACAGGGGCTTGTCCAAGTTATAGGTTAGCAAGTCAGTTATGGGCTAGCAAGTCTGTGCAAACAGAGGAGTCTTTAATTTCTGATTTTTGCTTTTGCTGCTACGTCTCTCACTCCTTGATATGAAAGCTATGCTCCTTCTTTCAATCCACACACACGATTCCCGTTGCCCTGCCCCGCATTGCTGAATTTAGCATGCTGTGCGAGTACAGAGCCAATTCTGTACAGGCACTCAGGACAACCGTGGTGCAACAGTGAAGATTTATCTTGTACAACTGCTCCACAGGAGAAGGCAGTACCAAGGATGAAGCCAATCTAGAAGGCTTGCCAGTTAAAGGCATGCAGAAAGTTTGGTAAAGACAAGCTGGCGGTGCCTCAACAATCTGTCATCACAGAAACAAAGCTGTTTTAACTTTTGCCAGAAAAAGCTAATGAATGGGAACTTACTGCCAATGCAGGATGTCTGAAACCACATACTGAACAGGTCAATCAACTAGTATTTTCATGGAATCAGTTATCGCTGTTACGGTCTGACTTTCCTTTCCTGATTTCTCATTACAATGAAGGAAAAATCTTTTTCACAACACAGAGTTTAATTAAAGCCTCCTTCTTTATACACTTTTACTTTGGGGACAGAAGGCTATTATACAGAAACCAGCATTAAATCAACAAAACGAGCAACTGCGTTTCTTCTTAACCCTTTTAAAGAAGCAGCTGCCAAAGCTAAAGGCAGAACTGCTCCAGTCTTGTCATACTGCAACCAGTTCTGGTGAGAGGCCCAAGAACAGAAAACTAAAAGCTAATCTTCTGCATGAGAGATGCTTGTAACAGTATCTGACCCAATCAACTGCACTACCTTTCAAAAAACATGACTCCTTTATAATGCCCTAATCAATGTCTCTTTCCCCATCCTTTTTGTTCTTTAACTAGCAGCACAAATGTGCTTGACTGAGGGCATGAATTCAATGAAATCATCTCCAATATTTCTGTCCCTTTCTGACTACTTAATATCCACTCAAACTGTAATGGAGAAATATGTGTGCATTTCACAGTGTACATTTTTCAGTACCACCACAATGAATAACATTCAGTCCCTTGCCTAAGTCTAGTGAAAATACACCAAGTGGAAAAAACAGTCAGTGCTTTTCAATAACGAGTAACAAGTGATTCTCAGTTTTTTCTCACTCCCTTTCTATACATGACCAGGAGATCTTGTTCACCTATCCACTTTGCCCATACCCATCCTCCTTGAGCCTGCCCACCCTCCCCTCTTTGCTAGTCGTGAATATCAGTGGCACTCTCCTTCCTTCCAGAAGGCACGGGCCACACCAAATTTGTGAGGCATTTGCCAAGCCCATTTCTCAGTGCCATAGTACATGCCCACAAAATGAAGGGATGAGCTAGGAGACTTTGTTGACAGCAGGACCACAAAGCTACAAGTAAATGTCTGCTTTTGCAATTCTACTAACCAAAATAAATACATTTTATGAGATCCTGCAGGGTCAAGAGTGAATGCACTGCCAACTCGCACACACAGACAGTGAGATTTCACAAAAAAATAATGTTTTTTTTTTCTAAGAATCCATTCTGTTGGGAAAGCAGCCTTTTCCATTAATGGACCGAATCTTGTGTTTTGTGATATTTAAATGAATTACTGTTTTGACATGCTACATTTGGCCAGAAAGTCAAATCCCAGAACAGTGAATCTCACCACTTTACTTTGGCGGGCCTAAGACAATGAAACCCAGCTGAAGAAATGTGATCGCAATGTCATATGCTATCTGATTTATTAAATGTGACCCAGATCTAGTCTGTGTCTGGGAAAAAGAGAAATCTCATTCAAATGGCATCAGTGCTTTTTCTTTTACAATACCAGACCTGCCAAAGGAAGCAGAAGGAAAAAATTGATCCCAGCAAAGAAAAGGTTTTGGAGAAGCTACTCCAGTGTGTTAAGTACAATATTTTGAATCAAGTCACAGCACCTCTGACTCAAAGCTGCAGGAAAAAAGGCAACGGCACAGTGACCTAAATGAAGAAGGTAATCTGGCGTTGGTTCCTGAACACCAGTTATTTGGGAGCACATTTGCATGTTCGTACAACAAACGGGGAACTTAAACCATGGTGTTAATACACCTCCAAGGAGTCCTCTAACCATGGAGTCAACTACTGGCTATTCTGGGTGGAAGACTTCTGCTCAGTCTTCACCAGACATGCTGGTTTGGATGTGAAATTTTCCTGCTGGCAAAAATCTTATTGGAACCAATGTGCTTCCACAAAAGGCATTCATTTCAACAAATCAGCATCTTCCAGCAAGAAACAATTTGCTGAAAAGTTTTTGATCGGCTCGCCTGACAAATTAGTTGACTTAATATCAGGAAGTATTTCTCAACAACGATTAAGGTTAAGTAGCCTTAACTGTTCTGGAGGCCCGCTTTGTTACATTCCACATACACACACACACTGAAACCGCAGATGTGTGAATGCAGTCCTGCTGAGATGTTCATTCCTCTCTTGGCCTGCAGGTCTGAGTCTAAATTATCCTCTGAAACTTTTGAACTTTGCTGTAAACTTCATTTGCACTTCTGGGAATTAATAAACACGAGTCATAATTTATGGCACTGTGGGTTTTGCAGACTGGTGCTAAACGAATGAGGTGTATCTCTAGCTGCTGTTCACTGCTGATAGGCTGCTGTGAAAGTTTCTGTGAAGGTCTTTTATCAAAAAGCATATTTACCAACCATCACCATGTTTTTTTGTTTACCAGATGCATAAGAACACTGAAGTGAAGGTCAGGTTGGAAGGAGCTTGTGATGGAATCTGACCTGGCATAAAACTTCAAGACGATTAAAAGCAGCCTAAGTTCAGTTTTCCCAAGTACGACTAGAAGGAGTCTAGTAGGAACTTTGTCTGGTTTTGCAATACACTCAGCAATTATGAGTTTATTTATGTACTTCCAGTAAAATGAGCCTCTCACACTCAGAGACTAATATTTCTATTTTATCTGTAGCTTTTCAAAGGTCTTCTCCTTCACCTGTGTGGTTCTAAGCTACTATCATGGACAGGACAGCAGGGAAGAGAGACCCATTAGTGGGTATATCAAATCAGATCCAATACTGACTTCTTCTCATATGATATTTCTCATAGGGTTAGGGAAAATCTTGGAGGCAGAATTTCTTCAGAACATAATCTCTGTTATGGCAGAAGAGCAAGCAGCTGAAAAGGCTATTTATGATTTGCTAGTTCTAAATACAGTACGCACTGATCCCAGCTTAATTTGTTTAAATATAAGTAAAGATGTTTGAATTTATACCACCGAAACACAGTCTTCCACAGGACAGGCAGAGAGAAGATCACTGTGCATCCTTTCACTCTTTGCCATGCCCTCACTTTTGGCTGATGCTAAGCATCTCTTACTGTCAGCAGTTTGCAGGATCCTTTGACTCTGTCTTTCATGCTACTTCAGAACAGCATAAAAATTGCTGGAGAACCTGGCCGTAATACTCTTTTAGTTTTAGCTTTTGCACTACTGTTGTATTCTACTTCAATAAAAGGAAAACAACTCTCAATAACTAGCAGTGTCATCTTGTTCTGAATTGATCTGTGCCTCACCATGGTTTACCACAGGTTCCCAGTGAGGCACTTCTGCCTGGTCCACACGCCTATTTTACTCCGACCTTTGTGCCTGCCAACGTATCATGGCAGTCCTTTGTCTTGCAAACGGACACTGCATTTCTGCAGGAGGACAGGGCTGCTTTGATATGGCTCTGGCCCATGGAAGTGCCCCAAAACTGTCAATCATCCAGCGGTACTTAAAAGGCCAGGCCATCAGACATAAACAATCATATGAATATGTCCATTCACACAATATTTGGTTCACAGCATTCTTCAATTAGTAAAGTGCTTTGACATTTCAGAAGATTGTTCTTGTTAACATGTTTTATAAAGCTTTCAAAATATACCTTCCTTATAGAGAGCATATCTTTAGCAAGAATAACTGCATAGCATACCTGAAAGACAGCAAATCCTGTTCCCTCTGCTGCCACTGTAATTGTCACTGGTTGTGCAGGGGCAATCTGAAAGAAAGATGAGTAAAACAGTATTTTCAAAGTACTTTCAGTCAGCAGACTTTACGAAAGTATTCCTCAGTTTTTACAGTACCTCCTTGGTCTGAAGCAGAAAGCGGTTTCGAGTATCAATTGAAAATGTTTCTGGCATTTTCAAAGAAGGTGCTGTCACTGTTACATCCATTTCTGTTTTGCTCGCAGTAGTGAGAGTTGCAAATAGACTCAAGGCTTGCAGAGCCACCACCGTGTCCTGTTGAGAGAAACAAATCCTTCTGTATTAAAGCCTGTGCAGTGAACTACCTGAGTATAAGCCGTGCCTTGGGGAGCTCACGGTCTCTGCATTGTCTCATTTGTTGGTTATGCTGGAATCTTCGCGCAGCCACCTCCACATCTCCGTTGGGATTGCACTGGCATGAAGGATCCCAGCACAGAAGAGGGACAGCAACAGAGGACAAGAAGTTAGCTACTGTGACATGCAATGGAGAATGAGGTGGGAGCCAGCTAAGGAAGTTTTGCTCTTGTGCAAGGTATGCGGAAGACCTGACACGCCGGTAGACACAACAGTCAGAATCACACATCGCACGGACGGTGAAGACCGAGCCAATGAGGAAAGTAATGATACAGCTACTTTCTAGATTTATTTAGTGACTATGCATTAAATATCCAGTACTGCACAGGAGTTATTCAGGGTACCTTGATCAACGAAGCAGAAGTTATAGGTCTGAAAAACTACTAACGTCTATTAAAAAAAAGCCTGAAATGAGTTTTTATCAGAACCCTGGCTATAATTTCAAAGGGGTTCAGCCCAGTTTTTATACTCTGTACTTGACCAAAAGGTTTTGTGCAATTGTTTAACCACTGCAGAATATGCTTATAAACACATTATCATACATATATCTAAAATTCTCTTTTGTTTATCTTTGTGTATGACTGCAGGATTAGCTCTCCAGGTTTTGCACACAGAGACAGTTTTTGAACATTTGGTCCAGCACAGGTTAGTGAATGAGGATTTTAACATCCACTATTTTCTGGAAAAATATACAGTAATCAATTATATGTCTCTAATGCTTCTCAGGGATTTTTGCTGTTCATATAGTTCATTTTGCACCTATTTTTAACCAAAGAGTGAAGGAATTGGCCTTGCAGGCTTGACATAGAGAAGTGTTTTATTTATTCTCCAGTCACTTCTAGTAACAAAATTCTAATATAACAGAAGCTCATTAACTACAACATGGTGACTGTGCCATACCTTAAGGTACCAGCACATGCTGCCTATTCACTCTAAATTATTAGAAAACACTCTCCTTCCCGTGCCACGTGCTTGTGTGAGATGACCTGCTTCACTGATTATTTAAAATCCAGGAAGATCAGCTGATTAGCAACAGTGCCAAAGTTGCTGGTACAGTGAACCGCTACGGCTGGGATCCCAACTCCAGTGCTTAATGTGGCATGACAGAATAGATGCAACTAATGGGCTACAGGAAGATTTAATAGTCTGGAGTAAGTGGCAGACTTTTTCAGTAGGAGGCCAATATTTACCCTGAAAGAATGTCTTGGATTACTCCTTTGCAGAAGACAGTGACAAAGCATCTGAATGACTCTGCCCTTACTCAGACCACTCATATAGAATCACAGAACAGCCCAGGTTGGAAGGGACCTCGAAAGATCATCTGGTCCAACCTTTCATGGGGAAGGGACCCTAGCTGAGATTTTTTAACACCTTGTCCAAATGCATCTTGAAAACCTCCAGTGTATGGCAGTTTCTGATTAAGATCTACAGCTTGGAAGCCCAAACTTACACAACTTCTTTCACATTGAAGTGAATGAAACTACAGTGACCTATCACATCTATATATCTGATCTATCTTATAGACCTAAGGAGCTATAAGGTCTTGTTAGAGAATCGGATTTTAATCATTTGAAAGCAGAAATATGCCTGCCCTTACCTAAGTTGGGGAAACCAAGGAATACCTTGAAGTACCTTTTCCAAGTCCTCACAACTACATTTCTCACATTTACATTTCTCGCCCTAAATTCAGAGAGAGTTCAAGATGTCTAGAAAAGCTATCTGCCACTGCTGCAGGTGACTTCAGAGCTCTTCCACGTCCTAGGCTCAAGAGATTCTCAGAAACACAGGTGAAAAACAAGAGGGCAAAGAACCACCTACAGAGAAGACAAACGTTCCCCTTGGCATGCTCTACAGCAGAAGGCATACCCAAGGCTTTTCACCAGGAAACATTCACAGCTGAAGCACAAGCTGCATGGCTCAGTAGGGCAATGCTGCGTCCAATACACAACCTGAAAAGTTAGGGAATACGGTCTCAAGCCAGACTTACAGGCTGCTCTTGCCCAGCAACACAGGCTTTGCAGAATTTGCTACTTCTCCCCACCATCTAAATCTATATTCATATGTATGCTATTTTTTGTATGAATTGTATTCCTGTATATATGAAATATGTACATTTTATGCCCAAACATTAAAAGCCTTATAAAGCAAAATATACTGTCTGCAAATTCATAGTAAACTATACCACATATATAAATTGCATTTAGTTATCATAGACTAAATTACAAAACATCGCACGTGCAACTGATTACTTTCCTCCTTATTGTGTAACAATATATTAAGTTTCTAATGTAATAAACTCATGGAAGGAAACACTCCAAAAAAATTTTTTAAAGCAATCTTAGAAGTAAACAAAAAGTATGGGGTCATTTCCACAAATTAAAAAGGCATCTAGAGAGACATTGGAGTAATTTTGAAATCAAAATAGTTTAGACTATGGAAGAACAAAAGGATTAAATTCATTTCTTAACTTTATCCTCAGGGGTAAATGGTACACTGCTGGATTTGCAAACTTTCAAGTAAAAATGGTTTCTGGAAAATAGAGAAAAGCTTGTTCAACTCATTTAGTACTCCAATCAGCCTCTTCAAATAATAAGCAAGAATTAACACATTAGGAGAATACTAGAACCTCAGGGGAACCAGGCGGGTTCTTAAATTGCATTTTATTTAGTAGAACTAATATATCCCAGATTAATACCAACAAACATTTGAAAATAATGAAGGATAGCCTGTACAGCTTGGTACCAAGCAGTATGATGAAATGTGACATTTTACTGTGACCAGCATTTGTAGTTAATTTAAAGGCTAGTTTCAACTAATGCAATCCAAAGTACTATATAAATTTTCTGGATGCCAGCACAGCTTACAAGATGTGGTTTCAATAACATGGAAACCTCCTGGAGATAATGAAGATCTTCCAAATTTCATGGCCCATCAAAAATCTACACAATAATGAGGAAAAAGTACATTATTGAGTTAAGACCAACTGCCAACAGAGGCACTAGGTTAGGCTGTTTCTTTAAAACCTACTCCCCTTTTTTGTCTCAGTTACTAGCCTTTCAGGAGTTTGAGGACCCACACATGGAAAGAATAGGAAGAGGTTTCTCTACTTGGAAAGAAAGTAAGCACAGATATTTATCATGCTTGCTTGGAAAATATGATTAATTATTTTTCCATGGGCATCACCTCTTCTTCTTAATTTAAGATCTTTTGTTATTAATATTTTATATAATCAAGGTGACCCTCTAATTCCGTCTTTTATTATACTTGCAAAATACTAAAACTGGTAGTCCACATTTAAGATGCCAATATCGCAAAGAATGCAAGCTTGCATGTAACCAAGGCTGTTACAGCAAAACAAAATTCAGTAATTATTATGAAAAAAAACAAATGATCCTTTTTTTTTTTTTTTTAAGATATACAGTGCTCATTTAGAAAGTATAACAAAGCCCGTTGAGACAAGGTATTACCTGAGTAGATGAAAATCCCCCAAGGTGATTTCTTTGCTGACTTAACCATTTCATAATAGGGATTCCCTCTGCTAATCTGTCTTGATGAAAGTGCGACAGCAGAGCATATGCTGCAAGTTCAATATCGATGGACCGTGGCTGCCATGAATCAGAAATTTCAGAAGCAGGTGTTACCCAGAAACGAAAATCTCCTGCAAAAAGAACCAATAGTAATCTCAGAACCACAGACTGAAGTCTTTGGACTTCTGGGAAAGACTTAAGGGAAATCTCTTAATTAATGCTTACATATGGGATCTAGCAAGGTTCTGGAAAATTGTGTTAAAGTTTAGGCACGCGTCCTGTAAAGGACTAACTTAAGTGCTTCCTCAGCAGTGGCTGAATCTAGATACAAAAAAAGCTGGAATCCAAATAGTCACTCCCATTGATTTCAGCGAACTTTACGTCGATCCATTTGTCGTCAGCCCAAAGTGCTCACTTAAGGGAGCCCTTGTCAAAAGGCCACCTCGTTGCTGGGTGCTCCTTTCTCTTCAGGACTAGAGGAGGCACCTCAGGCAGCATGGCTGCTCACTAGGCTCATCCTTGAGTGAAGCCTTCCAAAAAAGTGACTTCTTCCCTTCCCAAAAGTGACTGTCTGAAAGACCTAACTCAGTGAACACAGAGGGACACCCAAGAGGCTCCATTTCCAGGCTACAACATTAATTCCTTTGGATTTTTCAGGGGCACAGTTACTATTTTGAGCCAAACCCTTCCATTTCTTATACTCCGTATGGTCTGTTCTTTCCCCAAAACAGGGAACAAAATTCAGTCTTGCTGAACCCAGAAGAGGTTAAACATAATGAGACGATGGGTCCCTACAGAAAATGCAACTCTGTATTGTCTTACAGAAAGTCCAATCCTTCAACTCTTCATTCCAATAGCGATTTTAACTAATTGCCCCCCACCACCCTCCTGATCTATCCAAACCAGTTTGGAATAGCTAACCTCATCCATCTCTTTAACCAGGCTGATCCTATAAGTGCACACAATAACATGGGAAAACTGACAAGTAATGTTCTTCAACAGCATCATGGAACACAGTAATTGAGACTGAGAGGCCTAGCTTTGTTGTGAATTGTCATTCATTTATGGACACTTTTCATTAAGGCTATCTTGGAAGTTCTTAGCTTATTCTCTGTATCACCCTCAAAACAGATTTGAATTCAGAAGAAGGATTCTCTTCATCTCTCATTCTATATGCAGCTGTAGATACATGATAGGTATTTTTAAATGGTTTGACAAAAATCCATCTATACAAATGTGTAAGATAGTTGTGCAATACCTTGGTGTTCTGCTCTCTGGTTCAGTATATTCAGTGCTTCCTTTGCTTTTGCACTTTTTGCCCAGGACAATGCATATGTCACAAGTGCCAAGGTGTAATTATCTGAAATGCCTTCTTCTAATTTATCTTCTAGAAAGTTTGTAGCACTCTTGATGACATAAGCATGCTGGAAATTAAGATCATATTGAAGAATGTACAGTGAATAAAATATATATTGAAATATTGTAATTTAAAAAAAAATTGTACAGAAACAGAAACATTACTATCACCAAACAACAGTCAAGAAATACTGAAAATCTCTTTCCGAGTCACAGGCACGAACTCTAAGGCAAGCCTTTTGATCTGGCACTGTCTTTTATGAACATGAGTAATCTCAATGAAATCAATTGGAATGACTTAACATCTCTAAGGATAGCTCCCCCCATAAATTTCTTTGCAAGTTCTTGGACTAAAGCCATGACAATATTCTTGCTAAAAGCAACTGCCTTTAGATTTTGCAAAGGCACATAAAATTGAAGGGCCTAACAGCACAACTTTGTATTGTCTCGGGTAGATAAGGGAAATTTAACAAAATCAGGTTAAATTTAGCCTCTGTTCAGATGTCCCGCTATTTCCCTAAACTACCGAGTGTTTGCCAGGTACTATGACAATTTATGAAGTGTCCCAGTAACTATGAATTCTATTTATGAATGCCAGTACCTGTTTATCTGGTAACCCTAGGAGGGATGACATGATGTAAGCTGTGAGAGTGACTGGATTATTGGTGCCTCCTTGAAGATCACTGTGTAACACTTTGCCAGGCTCATGAAATTCTCCGTTTAATTTCTGATGCCGGACAATCCATTTAGCTGTATCCATGAGTACATCTTGGTCAATATCTATGAATGGACGAGCTTGAAGGAAACATCTTAATACAAAAGCGGATAACCTTGGGGAAAAGGTTAATCAAATATGACGAAATTAGCAACGTATTACAACTTCTTCTGTTTAAGATGATGTAAGAATACTGTGATGCATAAGGTGTTGTACACACACCTCCCAAGCACAGAGGAAAATACATGCCTCGCCCAGACAAGCAAGCAGACTAAGCTTAATCCACCAAAAAATGAAGCTATGTCCTTGTTCCTAAAGATCACCCCTTTTGCAGCTGTTATGTTTCAAAAATAAATACAGCATATAGACTCCAAGTCTGCCAGCACATGTATATCTTTATTCAAATGTTGCTCTCCTGTCTTCTGCTGCTAAAGTGGCAAAAATCATAGTTTACAAAGTAATGCAGTTATGAGTGTGATGTTAATTATCACAATTATCCCTGTAATGATATCATTGAAACAACCTTTGTTGTTTTATTAGTAATAATTCCAAGTTCTGCTTTGACTCCCTTCTTTGCCGAACGTGCATTCATGTAACCTGTCACTGCACTATTTAAGTACAAGAGTTGCCAGTACAGATAAATTATCTTCATTTTCCAATCCATCAATACTGAGTCTAAGGCAAAGCTTGCTGATGGTAATGAAAGATGCTCACTGACTCCAGAAGGAGTGACTCAGTCAGTGGCACAGTAACTGGGATGGTTCTATTTAAAGTTATCCACATGTACTGAAATACATAAGTATATGAACATGGGTTAGCTGAACAAAGTGCTGGAACTTGTCTCTGTTATCTGTCTAGCTTCTGCTACTATGCTCCCTATGCTTCTCAGGGTGAAATTCAGCACTGGAAAGGCTTTTTCAGCTGTATTTACAGTCTCAAAAAGAAGGAGGTGTGAGAGAAGTGAGTAGGACAAATTTTTACCACCAGTAACTCTGTTCACCCCCTAGGAAATGCCTCAGTCAGTCTTCAGCCTCCAGTATGGCGAGAACTGAAAATCTGTTTGAAGCAATGATGATCACAGAGCCCTAAATGGTTTCAGTCAACTGCAAGAATAAGCCATTTAATTATTATTCTTCATTCTTTTGAGGAAAGCAACAGAAAAACTTTCAGACCAAGCTATTCCCCTGGCTAAAATAATTCATCATTCATCTCTTGCAAAATTAAAAAGCCTTGCCCTAGTAATGGCTTTGAGAGCATGTTATCCAGCAGAATGACCTTAGAGTTGGCCTAAACACCTAATGGAAACCAGGCAGAAGGCTAATATAGCTGGAAATTTTTACCATCTTCACAAAAAATTTTTAGTTGCAGGGAAAATATCTAAAATACGCAAATTCCACAGTGAATCTGGCAGAACTACTTACCATGTGCTCCCAGAGGGATCTTCATTTCCAAAGGCACTAAAAGAGCCATCATCCCTCTGGAAAAGCAGCTCTCTCTGGTAGCCTGAAGTGGAAAAGAAGACACAGGTATTGAACACTTTCCTCTCATACAAGTTCCAGCACAAACTGTCTACTGATACGAAGCAAACCTTTCTAAGGCTGAAAAGGGAAGAACTTGAGCTCATATTTCATAAAAAAACTCCCAAATACGTAGGAACACACAAAACCGCACAGAAGATGACTCCTGCTGTCACTCATCTGCCACCTAAACATGACAGTGTGGTGCAGAGACACACACTCCCACATAACTGGGTGGCTCCAGGAGCACAACAGCGAGCGCAGAACAGAGAAGCAGCTATAGTTCAGTGCTTTGTCGCTTTGGGGAGCTGGAGTTGTGCACCTCAGAAAGAGTCTATCTTCCCAGCAGATGGAAGGACAAGCAAAAATGAAGTATTTTCCAGCTGGAAGAGCAAGGCTACAGCAAAGCTACAAAACCAGACCTTTTCAGCAGCTTGCCTGTCAAATCAAAGGACTAGCTATCAGGAAAAGTGTGCTGGAATAGGTTGTTCTAAAACAAGTGAAAAATTTCAAAAGACCTGAAGATCCTGAAATCCTGAGAAGGATCCATTTAAAAGGTACTGAAAGATTTTTCAGTATCCAGAACAAGTGCAGCTTTCTCCTGACTGCTGAACATCAATAATAAAAGGGCCCCAAGGGCTCGCTAGCTGCTCACGACCACCAGCAGCATCCTTACTCAATAGCTGACTTCAGTGAAGAACCAAGGTTCGTTAATGTTAGAAATTAAGAGCTTCCTATGATATGCTACTCACTGTAGTTGCTGATATCTAAAGCCTTCCTTCCCTTACATTTTGCTTGCCATTTGTGTAACCAGAACAATAATCGTATCTATTTATAGCATTTCAGAAGACATCTTTTCTTCTTTTCCCCCACCTTGCCTTTTTCCTTGGCTTTACTATTTTGGCTATTATAATTAAGAAAGTATATTCATTAATCCAACACCTGACAGATACAGACACAATACTGAATCAGCCACGCAGGAGGAAAACCCTCAGGCAACCATCATTAAGTCTTACACAAATGAATGAATTTAGAAATATGTCTCATGAGGTCCATCCAACTACAACTCTCTCCCCTGCAAAGTGTTCCTTGCTTTCACTCACAAAGGATTAATCGCCCGCTTACGTACTACCCTGAATATAGATACACAGTGAATGAACCACAGCCTTAATTACTGAGGAACAAATGGCCTAGTCCCTCAAATCTAAGAGTGTAAGATGAAATCCCAGTCAGGGTCTCTCTATAATAGATGAGATACAAAGATGTGAGTCTGAACTGCTACAGTATATACCAGCACACCTTCCCATATAAATTCTAGTCCCAGTAGCATCAGGTTTAGTTTTTGTCTCTTTAGAAGAGTTTGAAATTACAATTTCCACTTAAATAAAGGGGGTTTGTAATGTATTTAGCACAACGACAGTGGTTAATTACATCATTAAAACTGGTGAATCTTTCCCATACAGACAATCTGTCATCTCAGTTAATGATCTTGAGGAGTCAAGCACTCTTGAGTGGGAGGAAAAAAGAAGGAATGAGTGGCATTTCTCACCAAGGAAAGCAAAGTCACTGTCAAAGTTTAAGCCTCAAAATAATGTGCTATGAGGAACATGAATATATGTATATATACAAATAGATTGCTTCCTCTTCAAAAGTATCTGACTGAAGGCCTGAAAACTGAGGTCTTCTGCTTTTTTGCACACCAGGCAATATACAGCATATGTAAGTATTATAATCACCACCCCGCTGGCAGTGTAAAAGCACTAAACTAAGACCAACAGCCTGCTTAACAAAGACTGCTGAGCAGCCCTTACACAGGGATAAATTCATCTCAGAATTTGTTAAGACTGGGAGGGATCAGAAAGATGAGCAGAACCAGAGAGAGGACAGAGCGATCACTCAGCTCTTTCCTACAGTCTGCTTCCTTTCTTCTCAACGCCAACCCCGGTGCAGTCACGCAAAATTCTCCAAACACGAGTGTATCTAACACGGGGAAGCCTGCAGAAATGCTGGAACAGGAGACCTGGGGGCTGTGAAGCTCCGTGTTCGTTCCAACGGACACTCAATCAGACATGAAAAACGATATTTCAAATGTCAACACATACAAGTGGAAAGGCAAGGAAAAGAAGGATCCCATTACGAAGATGTACACTAGTACTCCCAGAGGACTGGCTGGAACCCAAGAGATGTCGGAGGCTTGCTGAGCAAGGCTGAAAGAGGAGTGCATCAGGATGGAAAGGACTTCAGAAATATGTGGAGGACTAAAGGGTCTCACATTTCAAACAGCTTGGAAATACTGCTCAAACTCGTTGCTTGCTTTGGGTCTAGCACCAAAGTTTTCAGATCAACCAGGATTTTTTTTATTTTTGAAGAAGTGATTTCAAGATGGGATCTGTCATTCCCACAACTGAAGGAATTTTTTTTAAAGGCAACTTTTCTTTTGCTTTGCCTTTGATCTAGGTAAATAAAAACTGCTAAAAGAAAGATCATACAGCAGTCTCTGCTAGCTATATGATCCTTTCTTCTCACAAGCATTTAGCCTTAAAATGAATTATATTTACTTCAGATTATGAGGCCACTTTTTCAAATATTTAGTGACTACTGACATGTGAAATAAAGTCTGTTTTAAATTAAACTTCATGACAATCCTTTCAAAAACTGACCTTATAAAAGTTACATCTCAAACTAAAGATAAATTTCAACTTCAAGATTACATTTTAAAAAAATCAGTGCAACAACTGAAATCGATTGTTAAAATAAAGCAAAAAAACAAAATATTTTTTAGATTGGGGTTCTTTTCTATCTTAAGGTTACAAATATTTCAGCATACTTACTTGTTTTGCTACTACAGTGTCAAAAACATACCTAAATTCAAAGCCCCAGGAACAAGCTGAATATCACGATGCTTTGTATGTAAGTGACATTTAATCCTATAATTTTCACTTGCTTTGAAATAACTTTAATACATCTGTTACTGGAAAACTTCAGAAAATTACGGTAGCAAACACTCAGGCTTCAAAGAGTGGTAGATTGCTTACAAACTTCAGAGTAGCTGTTTACATAACACACCTCTTCCCCCCCACCTTAGTTTTCAAACAAACCATGTAGTAGGAAGGATTTAAAAAAAATCATTTAACTGCTTTTGACAGAAAATTGGGATCTTGATGAAAGGAAAATTATTTTGACCTGTGTCTTTTCCAAGGGAAATGTCAACAACGTAAAAAAAAACCACCAAAGACTTACAGAGAGTAAACAAAATTTGGAAATGTCATCATGGTGCGTTAGTAGGGGTGTAGCTCACATGAGGATGGCCTCATTCCTCTCCGAGAACCAGGCTCTCAGCGTGCAGACTGACACGTGGCAAGTGTGGCACATTGCACTTTGACAATGGCTGATCCAAAAGGTGCAGAGAAGCATAGAGCAACTGTGCTCTCCACACTTTGTGATGCCCTGGAGTATTTCCCAATTAAAATATACGATTTCCAACTAAAATTTTCCAGCTTTTGATTTTCAGCACAGAGTTCATTTCCTACCAAATCTGAAACTTGGGTGTGCAAAAGCCAGCCACCAGAGCAAACGCCACTCCTTGAGCTCTACAAGGACATGGCAGGATGGGGGTGGTGTCACTGAAGACAGATACACACGTGGGGTGAATACGGTTCACTCTGCTCACTGTCTAATTTTCAACCTCTGTGCCACAAGAAGAGGTCAGAAATGTTTGTTCACATATGGTTTTATCAAAGGAGAAATAACAACCACCTAGGAAATCCATATGAATTACCTTCTAAAATGCATTTTTCATCTGGAAAAAAAGTAACTATACAAAACAACTTTTTTTTCTGAGCAAACTTGCCCTTGTAAACAAAATAATTTGCACTTTAATTCTGTCAGCCCAGAAGAAAGAGGAAAAGAAAGAGAAGATGGGCTTTTCTTCCAGTTCTCATGACACCAACAGAGCAGTATTTCACATAGCAAATGCAGAGACACAGACATCTTTTTACTAGTAAGGGTTCTTAAAAATCTAACATCTTTGTTTTAAGCATACAGACCTTTCCTCATAAATGATACAGCTTTTGATTTAATATCCTCTCTCAGCTGCCTGGTTTTAGTCAGGTATTGCAAAACATAAACATTTGGAGCAAAATTGATCATATTCTGTTCACCGCAGCCATAAGGCATCTTAATCAATGACGACAAACCATTGATAGAAGGCCCAAGTAAATCACCTGAAAGATAAAATTTAATGAAAATAAATTAAAGCTTATTGCAAATAAATGTATACCTCACGCATAACGGGTGGTATCGTCTAAACTGGGAGGAAATGTGACACATTAGGAACATTTGTACTAAACGTCACTAACCAGGCAGAACAGACACTTCATCTTCTGATCAACTTTGTTTCCACTGACCCATCTCCCCACAGACCTTTCCAACCACAGAGTAATTTCAAACAGCCATGATTAAAAAAAAAAAAAAAAAAAAGGCAAAAAGATATTTAATCCAGGAAAACGTTTCAGTAATGGTACGTATTTGAAACTTCTTGTATTTATTCTCTCACCCACAGTTATCAAAGCCTAGGTGTCACAAGAAACAACAATCAGTCAGGTTTTTAGCTTTTATTCTGCAGACAAGCAGAATTAAAACAAGATACTAGCAAACTTTGCAGGACATTCCTTATTAAAATCTGACTCCCTCTCTAACTATGAAAATGTGTAGTCAATACCATAATATCATAAATTAAATAAATCAAAGGAATAACACCATCCACAAGGTCTTCTTATGCTTAGTCTAATGCATGATGGTAAATTATTTTGAATTAATGATTTAATCCATTAATATAGCAATAAAATAAAAATAAATGCAGTTCCCTAAAAACGTATAAAGCAACAGCTATACTGGGCAAAATCTTGTAAGGGTCCTTTAGCAGGGGCTCTGAGAGAAGCTCTGGCAAATCCTGCTAGGATAGCTCAGGTTATCACACACCAACCTCCCTGCTCTACTTAACAGAGTTTACTACTTCTAGTTACTGCTGGCAACTGCTCTGTTCTTTAAAAGCCACCTATGCCTGCAGTGCAGAAGATGCCAACAGCTGGATTATGGACACATATATCTTAAGATACTGAGTTCAACAAAAGCCCAGCAGGCAAAAAACTATTTTAAAAAAATATATACAGCTGACCAGTAAATGACAAAGATGGAAACAGAATAAGATAATCCTTACCAACAGCAGTGACCTGCACTCTTTCACTGCCACTTACAACATCAGAAGGAAAAGTGAAATCCAACGTTTTTGACACTGCTTGTGGTTTATTCCCAGTCAAATCCAAAAGGACTGTCTGAGAATATGTCTGTTCCAATCCTTCAGCCTATCAAAATAAAGACAGGATATTTGTAATCTCCAACAGTTTGTTGCTTTTAGGACAGGAGTTGTGTGCTTACTGTACTAAGGGATCTAAAACAGTCAGGTATTTTGCACTGCTTTTTAACACATCAAGAACCCGAGCTATTGGCCCATCCAAACTAACACAGAAATGTTTTTCTTGTGAAGACCTACCTCCGCTATTTGCTTCTCAAGACCACGCATCAATTACAAAAATACACCCGCAAAGTCAATGAGAGCATCTCTGATTCCAGTGAGCTCCATACCATGCGTGGAGCTCCATGGCCAAGCACACGCCGAGGCCGGAGGTGGTACCTTCTGTGCTGTCTGCAACCCCAAGGAGGACTTAAAGTGAAGTTAGTTACATGACCATAAAGGTTTCATTTCCTCATGCATGCAAAATCCCTTGAGAAAAAATGTCCTTGAAGCAGAGGAAATAAATTAGTTTCTCTCCTCAGCCTACACCTTAGTCTAACGGGCTTTTATTCTCTTCTGCACAACAACTGAACTTCAGCAGAAAGGGCAGTAAGTGGCTCCACCTGAAAACAGCTCACAACCCTGCAAGACAGTGGTTTTAAGTGGTCTAAGGAGAGGCTGAGAGAGCTGGCCCCATTCAGCCTGGAGAAGAGAAGGCTCAGGGGCACTTCATCTATGTGTATAAATACCTGAAGGGAGGGTGTAAAGAACATGGAGCTAGGTTCTTCGCAGTGGTGCCCAATAGCAGAATAGGAGGCAATGCACACAAATTGAAATACAGGGATTTCCTTTTAAACATAAAAAAAGACTTTTTTAACTGTGAGGGTGTTCAGCCACTGGAATAAGCCACCCAGAGAGGCTGCAAAGTTCTTCTCTTTGGGGATATTAAAAACCTGACTGTACATGGTTCTGAGCATCCTGCTGCAGTTGATCTGGCCCTAAGCAGAAAGGTTGGACTACTCCCTTCCAACCTCAACCATTCTCTGATCTATGATCTTAAGCATTTATTTTAGGGTGAGATGTACAAATGTCTACCACCTTCCACTGAAACGGAGCCTAACATGAATCAGACTTAGACATCCAAAGTTAGGCAAGTCTTACCAGTTTCTGGTTTATCAGAAAGTCTGGTGGCTAAATTTCCACCACTAGCAAAATACAAAAATGTGCATAGAAAACAGGCTTTGAACTAAAAACTAAAGGCAGGTGTATGGCAAAATTGATTACACTTATCCATAACACCGTTATTTAGTCCACACTCCATAGATTATTAAGCTAGATGTAGCACCAGGGGTTCACTGATGCACAGATAGGTTTCACGTTGCTTTCAGAAGCATTTGATATGCTATTTGTTGTAGAACAGATCTATGTGTTCATTCCTGGAAGGGGATCTAAAGAATTTTAAAGGAGAAATTATTTTAAAAGAAGTGTTTTCTACTTAAAGCCACCTGACCTGAAACCAGCCTTACAGAGCAAGAAACAGACAAGAAAATGGGTTTGCCTTTTTGCTGCACCCTGTTTATTTTAGGGAACAATTTATTTCAGGAACAAGCCAAACTGCAGACTGTTTACCTTTACTAAAACTTTCTGGATGGTAGCATCAAAAGCAGCAGATGATATTGCTGTCACTTTGATGGGAATCTCTCCTAGCTGTTTCGGCTTGATTGGGAATTGAACAGTTTTGCCATCTTCACTTGGTACAGATATAGACTGTTGATTTTCTGTAGCATTTATTTCATTGGATGTTAGAATAATTTCAAAAGCATCATTCATATCCAGGATCAGAGTAACCTGTAAATATAGTAACATTTGCAATACTAAGTGTTAATTTTGAAAAACTGCTTTCATAAGCTGCTACCTTTTTTGTGTATAGAGAAATAGATTTATGGTCTGCCTACTGAAGAAAATATTAAAGTTCTCACAAGAGAAAGACGTGGTGTCTGCCAGTGATGAAAACCCTGCAGTGCCTAGTAACATTCAAGTACAAAGATACTGTTATTTTACCTCAGCTTCTTCTTTCAAATAATTAAAGATGTTCACTTCCAAAATGAACTCCTCTCCTCTGATGACAGAGTATGGAAGGTTCAGGAAAATGAAGAAAGGTTGAAAAGCTTCTAGCTGCAAAACAAAATCAGCAGTGAACCCCTACAAACAGATACTAGCAAGAAAATAACTACACAACTTGTCTTCTGATCCCTTTTAAATTCATATGACGGAGTATGTGTACTCTACAGTTAACAAAATCCATTACTGCAGGGCTGAAGCAGAAGCCAAAGATGCTGCTGGTCATTAGCACCTTTGTGGGAACTCAGCAGAGCCATTCAGATGGGAGCTGCTGATGGCTTTGACAGGGCAAGTTCCAACAGAGGCACCTGCATTGGGACTAAGGGTCTATCACCTGGCAAGTTTGGAAGCTGTGATCTGTCCTGGATCTCATCAAGGTAACTGTGAACTGTTTTGAGTGCACAAGTAATGGATGATTAAGAATCTGTCAGTTGCCCCATCTCCATGTCAATTGGAATACAAAATAACTAACTCTCCCAAATTCTGTAATTCACCAACACCTTAGAATGATGTGTTATTTTCTAAGATTAATCTTGGCATAAGTTCCTGAGTTATATTTCTAAAAATACATCTTTTCTTAATTAAAAGAAAAACTGTAGAAATATACCAGCAAGCAGTTACTTTTATCTGTGAACAGAGGGTTTTGGATGAAGTCTTGGCTCTAAGAAGTCAGTGGTAAGCTCTCATCAAGCTGAATGGGATCAAAATTTCACTGTTTATGAACATCTGTACAATAAGAACGGCTGAAGCATGATATCTTTTATTATTGAAATGTCAACTAAAAATGGTTTTAATTTGGTTTTCATTAAAAAAATTCTTCCAAGTGTTTCGAGTTTCAGATCCAAAAACCCCTCAGCTTGCTTTCTAGCTAGCAAATATTCCAATGTTTTCCTTTTAAAACTTTGAAAGGTGTTTGCTAAAGACTTCAGCGTCAAAAACTTCTTTAGATATTAGACATTAGAGAAGTTCTGATGGAGAATTTTGGTTAGTTCTTAGTCGAGGTTTTCCCTATGTACCTATTTTCCTTGTCTTTTTTGTTTTGCTTTTTGCTAAAGCTCTTGCAATACTAAAGTTTTACACTCAGGACTATTCTGGTGTATTACAATAAAATAAGATAGGGTAAAATTATCAACACTGTGCAGTAGAAGTCAAAAAGAAGATGCAAAGCAGTAACTGACATTAAGCACGCAGATGTCACTTATTTATTTCCCCATTACAGTTTTCATGCATTTCTTTTATTTGCTTCTCTGTATGGTACTGATTAACATGTTTCAGCCATATGGAACTCTAAGCGCAATCTAAACATCCCAACGAGGGTGAAGTACTGAACAGCGCATGTGGGTGATTATAGTTAAATAATAATCTCAACATCTGTTCTACTTCTCAAATTTGAGGATGAGAGGCCAAGTATATATTTTCATACAGTTTGAATCAGAAAACTATTCCTCTTTCTGTCCCATCTCCGCCAAGCTGAGTGAAAGAAACAAGAATCATGATTCCATTCTCAAAGGGGCCTTAGCTGCAAAATCCAGATCAGGCTCCAAATTCTGTGGTGGAGTTATGATCAGGATGTTCAAAGCACATGTTCTGTGTCTGCTATAGCAGCCAACTATGAAATCTGGGGCTAGATTTCGGTTTGGATCCCAAAACTTGCCCCTCCCCAAGAATTTGAGGGCATGACAACTTAAAATAGGTAAATGGCTGTCTCCAAGCTATGCTTGCACTAGTCCTGTCATCAAGTTGGAAATCTATGACCCAGTACTGCACAGTTTCAACCTTTCCAACCTTAGGCACTTAAGTGGAGTTGTCTCAGGAACATAGTTTCTCTAGGATCTTTACATAATGAATGGAAGGAGATAACTACCTTCAGAGGATTACTCAACATATATAAAATACTAGCTAAATGAGACTTCAAAAAGTCATTCCTACTTTAAACAGGCTAAATAACTCTCTCTAAGTAGCTGTTTCCATGAATACGGAGTGAGCCAAGGACAACTGCACTTGTACGTTGGGAATCTCAGGTCAGAGACCTAACCTGAGGAGTGCTGAATTTAGCTTAAATTGCTAAACTCCTCAAACACTTGGAAGCACAAAAAGAGCCTTGGGGGACAGGAACTTGGCAGCAAGAAGCATCCCGTCCCTGTGCTGGCTCTCAGTGTCCCCTCTGCTCCTCAAGCTAAGTCACCCAAAAAGTAGCACCTATCTTTAGTCCAAGACTGGTTTTGACAGATAAGTGAAAGCAAGGCCAGAATTTAGTCTTTAAGCAATTCTCCTGTCCTCCCTCCTGGGGTAAGCACTAGCGGAGCAATCCACTGGCATGATCATTCCAGCAGACAATGTGCCTCTCCCATCCGTGCCACCTCTTTCCAGCTAGTCTGTGCAAACCTCCCTGCATGCACTATCAACTCATGGAAAGCCCTCTTGGCAGAGCCAAGAAAACATGGAAAACATGGAAATTACATCCTCAGGCAGTCATTTGTCCCTTTCTACATACGAAGATTCTGAAGTGGGCACAGCCTGAAAGTGCTCTAACAAAACAACTGCTCCAACAGAATGAGGCACCCAGGTATCTGTGTAATGTCTGAGCTATTTATATGAGCAGGAAGGGGACGCAAATGCAGTATCACATATGTCTTCACTGATGATGTTTTCTTTACACTTTGAATACACACGGCCTCTCAATTACTTTATTAGTATAAGGAGGTGGCTGCTTTTAGAACTAGAACACAGCTTCCAGTAATAACCTACAGTGTTACCAGTGTTTAAAGCAAAACTGTCTAGTGCCATGGTACCTCCACTGGAGCAGTCGTCACTCCAAGCCCGCTGTTTTCAGACATCACAAAAGCGCTGGCTACCCAGGATGTGATGGTATCAGGTACAATGACTTCCATTGTGGTGTCTGTGTCAGATCTGATGGCAGAAGGGGAGATTAGACTTTCAAAAGCATCCATTTACAGACATCAGTAAGTGGACACGAATGTTTAAAATGCATCAAAATTTAAGTCCAAACTCTCGGCAGGAAAAGCTGCTTATTATCTGGTTTTCTTTTCCTAATCGTTTAGAAATATTTGTGATGTGATCAAAATGATTAAAAATAAATTAAATTATTTTAAATTACATGAATTGAAGGCAATTACATTGAATCACATTACATGTAATCATCTTTTACAGATCCTTTAAAACAATCCCAGATGATGGTTACTTCCTGCCTGTGAAAGCTGTGAAAGAATACAGGATTGTGCTTCATGACACAGGTCAGATTTCACCATCATTTGACAGTTTGAACTGCTCATTGAATTAGGTGCAGACAGGAACAGATTTCCCGTTCAGGGCTAATCACCATCTTCTCCCATACCGTAGAGAAAAAGACTGGGTCTCCCTGTGTGTTATCTCCCCATCTGTAAAAGGAAGAGAGTTTCTTTTGTCTCCAGGATTTTTATCTAGTTTCTATTGAAACTACAAGGCCTTCAGTCAGGCATTGTCCTATTTTGTGCAGTTGTACAATGCCTCGTTTGGTGGGTCTCCAATCTCACTTGTGGCCTCTAGGTGGTAGTAGAATATAAATAATACTACATTTTTAACCCTGCTCTTCAGCACCAGTGCAGAATGCTAATAAAACCTACAAGAGAACAACGGCAAGTGTAAATCAGTTTCCATTTACTTCTAATCTTATACCTAGTTTTAGTGTCGATCCAAAGCCAAGTCTCTGGAAAATGTGTCCTCACATAGAGATTGCTGAAATCAGGAGGTCCATTTTTAGACACCGGCATACCATCACCAAAACCATCCTCTATGGGTATCATTCCACCATCTACAAAATAAAAAATATTGTCCTACTTACAAATATCTAGGTTTAAGAAAAATCAAATCAAAACAGTTAATAAAAGTCAAATTAATACAGTGTTTGGAGTATAATCTATAGCTTTGTTACATATGGTAACACTACTCTGTGACATAAGGAACTATTTTTTTTTCTGGCTTGTTTTTTTTAAGAATAAAAAAAGTTTCACACAAATTTAAATTTCTACATGGCCTCTCTGAAGTGCTTATGGAACTGCTGTAATATGGCTACACATGACAAACCACTGCAACATGTATCAGCTGGAACTGCAAATAAAAACTCCATTCATCCTCAGGCCTTTAAGGGGTAGTGTCACTCAGGGCAGCAGCAAAAAGGAAGTTTTTAAAATACTAGTCATATGCATTTTGTATGTCTCGAACCTTGGAAATGGTAATGGTTTGCAAGGCTGGATGCAGCCTGTATGCAGTACAGCAAGAAGACCTAATACGGGCCCTAACCCATGGACCTCCTTCCCCACTCAGTAAATTAGATTTGGCTACATTTATTTTTATTACTTACAAAGAAAATGTTCCTTATCCTCCTCAAGAATTGCATCAGTTGATACCCAAAGGCCGCATTTCTGGATAAAATTTATATAGTAGATCTCAATACAGGACATTCAGGACATCAACAGTGCTTATCTATTTTCTGTTTCTTTTTTTTTAAGAAAATAAAGTCATCATAATAAAGCAATCACAGAACTAAAGCAAATAATATACAGGAACCAACAAAACTGAGATCATCTGAGTATGAATATTGCCTTAATGACTGAAAACTTTTCAAAGGGAAGACAACACCAAGCATAAAGCAACCCGTATTTATGAAAGTATAAACATTTTTCCTTGCATTCAGAGTATTTACATATTGATAAATTTCACAACTCAAAACCCATATAAGCCATGAAAACAGTACATTGTCTACAGTCCCAAACTTTAAAAAGGGCATTTTCTTCTAGCAAGTGATGTGCAAATCACTAAGCAGTAAAAAAACCCAGCTTAGAATTTTAAAAAAAGGAAAAAAAAAGTACCTGAAAGACACCAAAAGAACCTCTGACCAGGGGGAAATACTGCACTGTGCTGTATAAATTGAGCTCATGGAAGACCTAAGACAAGAAAAACAATATCATCTGAAAAATGAATGCAAACTCACATTTTTCAGAACTTTCACTGTTGTAGATGCTAATTCATAGAACTGTACCTCAAGCAGCAGCTCACTTACCTCTCATGTCAAAGAGAAAAGAATCTCTGACAGGATGAAGGGGATTAAGCTGCAACGGTTTCGTGATTAATGGAAGAGTGACCAAGACTATATAAGCCTAAAATAGGAGCCTACAGCCCACTGATGTTCTATGGCACTTAGACTATGTCGTTTGAGCACTTTGGGAATGATGTATATTGTCAGCTCTTTCAAATTGTTGATGCACTAGAGCTTCTGCAAGTAAAGGGAATTTAAAAAGATTAATAATTTATTTTGCTCTTCAAAAAATAAAATTCTTTCTTTATTTTATATTACTAATTTTAAAGAGCACAAAGCACAAATCATTAGGGAGTTTTTCTGACTTGCGTTTCCTGAAAGAAGAAACTGCCAAGTGTTAACTGAGCAGTTTATCAAATGGAAGAACAATAAAGAGTTAACTGGAATTAGAAATGCTGGGCCTATTACCTTGTAAGCCTCAGAGTCTTTTCCGCTTGTGTTGATAAACTACGTGCAGAAGTAAAAGGTATTTGTGTAATTAAGGACTAAAAACCCTGCCCAAAGAACACCACTCATTCAGCATATAAACTGTAACTTTTCCATAAACATACATCTTTCATACACGCAACAATGAAAACCTTTTTTCCCATTTACTTACAGAATCTTCTGTTATGTCACTACTTTCTCCTAGAAGCTTTGTGCTTTTATCAACCACTGCAAGTCCAATTACTGATCCTGGTTCTGTTGTACTGATTTTAAGGGATACTTTCTCAGACGGCTTGACCTTATCTTTGCTCCAAGAGATTTTAATCTAGAAAAAATTAAAAAACAGCACTGGTTTAAATTATACAGTGATATTTACAGCCACCAACAACTCCAAGGAAGCATTTGCTTAGCTTAATTGCCTATAATTAATACTCTGGATTTGCTTTTCCTAGGACTTTTGGGAAAATACTACAGCATTTATTTCACTCTCTTCCCCTCCTAGCTCCTCATTTCCTTGGACTGGTGGGAAGTCAGCATCAGGATCCATCGTCATTTCAATCAACTCTTAGTATACAAGCCGCAATGTCTTGAGCCACAAGGATACACCAGTTTCTACAGCTGAGGGCAGTAAAAGAAACGCATTCCCTGTTTATCAATGCAAACACAGCTTGTATCATATTTAGGGAAAGACTATTTTGGGAAAAAAATCACCCCTCAAAGATTACAACTAAATGTTCCACAGTGACATCAATACAGAAAAGGGATATAAGTAATAGGTGCATGGGTAAGGAAGAAGGAAATAAATAGGCTAATACAGCATCAGTATGCCTTCCCCAGGGTACTGAAGAAAGGAAGGGTCATCTGCTGTAAGGTATTTCTAATGCATCCCATTTCCACTGCATCAGATGACAATGCAGAATTTATGTTTAAAATGAACAATTTTACTCTTTTCTCTCATCAAAACACCACTACTACAAAGTCTTGAGGTGGAATTCAGCGCCACACTTAAGCTGCCTACATTTAGCTGTCCACGTTTCAGTTCAGTGTTTAAGTTCCCATCACACACACAGCCAAAAGTAATAATGGAGACTAGGTAGCAGTTTAGCTCACCATGAAGCATAAATCCAAGTGGTGGTGAAGAAAACAGTCCTACAGGCTCCACTGACTGTACCGGCTGTGGGTGGGATTCAGTTACATAAACACTGGCGCTCAGAGCCATTTGAGAAGTTCAGAGGTATGCAAGACATGTCCAGTGGTGCTGCCAGACAGGACACATCACTTACCCTTCTGCAGCAGGCATTGCAGTCCAGGAAGAATAACTTAAAACCACACTCTTTTAGGGCAACTGATTCTCTGTAAACTGAGTTTAGACACGTAACTCACACACAGAGATGAGACTCGGTCATCTGAAGGCACCTGGAACCACTTGAGATGTCCCGCAGCATGCTGTCTGACACTCAGCTCCCATTCCAGAAAGGGACAGGTCTCCCATAGGACCTTTCAAACATCCACCCATCCCGTGATGACACCTTGAATACCCTGTGGCCTCTTGGAGGAGACTAGATGTCTGTGCTTAAGCAACTGAATCTTGACCCTACATGTAAATACATGTATTGAGACATCTGACTCTACAGCCACATCATACCCTTCCTCCGATAAATCTGTGTAATGGTATCTTCCAAGCACATTCAGTATGAAAATCACAGAGCAAAAGCAAACACACTAATGTTGCCAACATAAATGAAGCACCATGTGCTTCAATGTCAACGAGCATCAGACTGATTCATGCAGAAAAATGGTTTGTTTCTGGGTACACTGTGGCACTGCAGCTCTGTATACTTGATTTTACTAACTCGTTTACAGAAATCAAATGCTTGGCAAGGCTACCAATTACAGAGAAAATAGCTTTCCACAGTACTGAATTAATTTCAGTGGCTAGCATTGAAATGGCAAAATGGAAATAGCTTGAAATTTTGAAGCCTTTGAGATCAGTTCTTTCCTTATATTACATTTTTTCACTATCCAGTGAAATATAGCAAATACAGTAAGGTTGATATTAAATTCTCATAATCTATCATCCCAATTTTTCATCCTCTCTGTAGATACACTAGGATCATGTTTTTCATCCATAAACTACATTTAATCAAACTGGTATTTTCAAGATCAGGCCTTACCTCATTGCTACAAAATATAACGCAAACTTATTTGTGGACACTGCAACCAGTGGAAAGATTTCAACTTGTTTCCAGAAGGCTGAACCAAACTTATGCCTTTCTCATTAGAAGTATCTTCCTATATCTACCCTAAAACTCCCAAGTTTCAACTAAATTATCTTATTTGGGTTTTATTTATTTAAATTCTTCAGATGCTGGTACATAATAACCATAATCAACAAACGTGTGCCTGCAGCTTTCTCACCATCTTGGACACACCACGTACAATGTGACCACTGCCTGGCTAGAACAAGGTCTTCATAAACGTTTACAGTTCCACGCTTAGAGCACTTATGAGTACTTTTCCACTATATTGGCCAGAGCAATCTTTGGCTCACTAATTGACCAAACCATTAAAAACACAAGGAGAGGCTGTGTGTCTGTTCATGTGGAAAACATAGGGCTAGTAGAAATTTCTTTCAGATATGCAATAGCTGGACCCTAACTGCACTGATATTACCAAAAATCTTTCCAAGGATTTATGCAAACCTCAGATTAGATGCTCAGTGAGGAATTTCTTACATTTACAATCCTATGATCTAAAATACTGTTTACCATGCAACAAACAGACAAAAACATGGTCTCAGACTCAAGTTCAATATAGTTACCTTGTTATCCAAAACAGGCTGAATGGGGACAGTGAAAGCATCATTTACAACCACACCAAGCTCATCAACATAGAATACCAGTATACATGCTGAAGGAGCCCAGGAATTTTCTGCTGTTAAAGTGAATGTTTTTGCAGCCTTTGTGCCATAAGCCATAATTTGTTCCTTAGATAACACCTGAAAGGGAAAAATGAAACACTCAATATATTGGTATCTCAGTATGTCATAAGCTCTGCAATTCCTTCTACAAATAGCTGTTAAAGTAAGAGACATTTTTTTTCCTTTACTAAGTGGTTGACCAGCTCTATGAGACTGGGTATGGAACAGGCAGGTAATGTAATATTTAAATATTAGATTTTTTCCATGCTTTAATTCCTGTATCACTATGGACAAGTAAAGAACTACAACGACGAGTGCACGGCACAACACATGCTATGAGAACATAAAAATACAACAGTAATACCGCTGGGTCATGTGGGTCACCTATAATAGCATTTAAGTTTGGATCAGGAATACAATTTTAAAAGCAAATCTCCCAAACACCCCTACTTATCACACTTTGGTTTGCACCACGGAAGAGTGTGAACTGGGGCCCACTAACATGTTCCAGTTAAAAACAGGCATTCATTTTACCAGATCGTATTAGAGCTAGTCTGAAGGTATCTTGAAATACCCGGAGTTCAGGCCCATAGCATCAACTTTTTCAGTCTAAATCTGTTCCTATTGGACCATACCACTTACTAATGAAGACAGAGCCATGAAGAGCAGTTCCCTGCCTTTGACTGCATTGGACCTGATTGCTTTTAAATCTTCTAGAGAGTGTTTCTATTTTAGAAAATACTCATGAATGTCCACATTTTACATTGTCCTGAGGTTTTCCTTATTCAGTTTACTATTAAAGTCTCTGAAAGAAAAAGAATTGTAGTTATCATGATCATTATGGTGCAGACTGTGCACAAGACAGGCATGTGTTACAGACAGGATGGGAGACTGACAATGGTGTATATAATAAACCCTTCAGTCCAGATGCTGTAAGATACAGTACAGCAGCCAAGCCATTAAACAAGCTATTACCCAAGCCATTTATTTTAAAATGCTTCCTACAAAGTTCCCTTGTTAACAATGCCACCCTGCCCACTGCACCACCTGTTTCCTCAGCAGGGAGGTCTTCCCCTCACGCCATGCCTGCAGGCTCAGCCCTGACAGTCCTGAACCTGTGTAGAGGCTCCGCCAGCCCCCTCCTTCCACCTGCACCTGTGGGACCTGCTGACAAGTCCCAGCTTGGGCTGCTCCTGGGACATCCCTGCCCCTTCTCCCATCGCAGCTGCTCTGCAGAGAGACAGTATTGCTCTCACAGTTGCACCCTGTCTCACACATTTGCAAGCAGAGGTAATCCAACACCCATATCAGAGACGCGCTCCTCCTGGAGAGCACCTCCTTACAGCGCCAGCGGCATTTCTGCTAGGTAGCGAAATCGAGCTTTCGTTCAAAAAGGACCATCCCAGCGGAAAGGAAGTTTTTGGGCGACTTCTTTCACAAAGTACAATAAAAAATGCTGAATCCCTCTAATGTTCAATCACATTCCACTCACTGGAGTATTTCTCAAGTTGTAAAAGTCATCTTGGATTGTCCCCATAGGTAAAATCAGTAACTTACCAGATAGTGGAACTCCCTCACTGGCTTGTTGCTTGCAATGCTCAGCTCAAAAGGCTTCCCAGCCTAGGAAAAGCATACAATTCATATGGATAAGTATGGAAACATGAGGAGTAACTTGAACAGTTCTTATTTTGGCAAGTTTTGTCTCAGACTGTACCTTTATATCCTGGCTCTTTGTTTTAACCTGGAGGTAAGTCTGGCTGGGGGAGCTGAACACATCGTAAACACCTATGTCGGTCCTACTGCTGAGGAACTCTGCCTGTAAGACAATGCAAAACAAAGGTCTTAACAAAACAGCAAAATCTGTGTGATGTTCACATATACAGTACTGTTTACAAGAGCATGGTAGCCTTAATGGCAGTACAGGACCACTTTACTGCTTGCTTTGGGTATCTGTTTGGTTTTTTCCCTTGCTACCTTGGTGCAATTATTAGATCAATTTTTGACAGGTTCCATCACTTTCTTTCCAGCTCTAACATGAATATGAGGTAAGGAAAATAACAGTAGGTGACATATCAGCTGTTGCAGATGGTAGGAACAGCATGTGATTGATCACAGCCAGTTCAGTTTGGTGTGTCACTGCTCCAAAGCAACATATTACAAAGTAATACCTGAACTCTCAGAGTTTTTGTGTCAGACAGGACTGGAAACTCAATATCAATTATTCCATTTTCTGGGACCGTGTAATTCAGGACATGGACTGTCAGATTTCTCTCCTCTGTTGCCTCATTCTCAAGGTGAGAAAGTGAAGAGTGGTGAAAAAGCACGTCTGACTGCTGTGCAGTGATTGTGACAAGATTCTGCCTCTCTTCAGCTGTCAGCTGGTTGCTATCAGAACGTGTCACCTTTAGCTAAAAACAAAAAGAAAGAAAACACCCATCAAACAGGGTAAGACTAAAATGCCCAATGCATAAGATGTAACAATATATTTGCACCCACATCACATCAAAAAACCAAGGGCATCCTCAGATTTCTCACATACCAGTAACTTTATTTTTAATCCCTTGTGAGCACTGCAGGTAGGCAAGTCAGTCAAGAAAAAAGTTATTCGTAACTCCGAGGAGTAAAAAAAGAGCAAAAGCAAAGCAGATGGAACTGAAAGGGGACCTGCCTTGCAGCTCTCCCAATTACTCTTCTTGTTGAAAATGTTTGTCTCTTAGGCAAATTACACATATCCTACCTACAGCTGGAATATTTAATTTTATCACTTGTATCTCACCGCCACAACAAAGGACAAACTAACATTACGTCATGTGCAGGAAAATGTGTCAGATGAGCAGAGATGATGCCAAGTTAGATGTTTTTATGGATTCATCAAATGAGCCGAAGGAAAGACTTAAAACAGGCCCAAAATTGACAATCTGCAACTTCTTCACTCCAGCATCCATCAATCAGAACTACAACTTACATCAACCTTTACTCCCACATTCAAGCAGATTCTCATCCATAGTAAAACCATTCTCCTTCTGCATTACACACTCCAAAAATTCAACTTCTACATTCAAAACCGAACTAATGTTTCCCTTTTCTTTTTCAGCTCAGAGGTTGGTCACTCCATTACCTCTCCTCCTCTGCCATTATTTTCCTATCATCCCTCTGTACAGCATATGCAGATCTTCACTTACTAGTAAGAGTAGCAGTTGTTCCTTCACGCTCCTCTGGGAGCACAACTGATACCTTCTTCTCTGCCAGCTGCAGGCATTGCTAAATGCCTCAGCTAGCCCTCACTCAGCTCATCTTTGGAAGAGGAAGAAGAAGCAGGTGACAGCTGGAGTCAAACTAGGATGCTGGCAAGGAAAATGAAAAGGACGGAAACCAAAGACCCAAATGATCAGGTTAGCTATAGCTTGAGCCAATCTACTCTGAAAGTGCATATTCAGTCTATTTTATTGGTATTTAGGTCTGATTTCTATACAGTAAAGGCTCAAGAATTGTAAAGTTGATTCCCCTTTTCAAGCAAAATGCAGTGATGCAATATGCAACCTCTGCTAAACGTAGAAATACTGAACGCAGACTATGGACAGCATGAAGAACGTGAAATACTTCTGTGAGAGGACTGCAACTGGTATGAGAAAGACAGGACAGAAGGCAGAAAAGACACTCACTTGAGAGCAATATGGTTTGATGAGTTTTACTGAATTTCGTAACAGTTGCTTAATTATATATATATGCATTATATAAAGTATATATTTGTGTGTATTTATGTATACACACACTTCCATTTATAAATATTATTAGGAGGGTTGGGACTCAATAACTCCTCTATCGTTTTAAAGCACAGTCAACTAATGGAAAACAATCAGCTAGAAACTGAAAAGATTTCTCTTCCACAAGAATGCTGACAAACTATACTCAAATATATCCTGCCAACACTACAGCATTCCCTGTCACTTTATCCTCTTCTAGAGCAAATGCCTCTAAGTTTAGTATTTGCCAATATGTATCATGAAAAAGAGGTAATTTGAAAACAAATCTGTAAATTATACTTAAAAATCCAAGGCAAAATCTTAAAATCTTAAAAATCTAAGCAAAAATACAGAAGTCATCACACTTGTTTATGCATAGATCATAATAAAACAAATGAACTTACAGTAGCTATGAAGTTCAGAGAAGGTTTTATAACTCTAGAATAGTCCACAAATTCAATAAAATAGTCACTTTGCTTTGGAAATATGATGGTGCTTGAATTTTGGGAGATTCCTGTTGAAGAATTGTATGTGTTTAGACAACATGCTTTTGGCATACATAATCCTTTAGCAGCAATACTATTTACTGTTCATGATTTTTAAAAAATTCTATCATAGTTTTCACCATTTCCACTTCTATCGCTCTTCAGCCTTCCAGCTAAGAATCGGTACAAAGGTGGTATACGTACTGGTACTGTCTGTCACAACGCTGAATAAGCCATACCACGTGGTGCTCTACTCTACACAGACTAAGTCAGAACGAGACAAGGAAGGAACTTAGGAATCCCAAATCAGCCAACTTCACCTTGACAGGCTTTCTACAGAAAGTCTGTAATGAAACCTAGGTTCTGGGATAGGCAGAAATTTTGTACCAAATTATATTTTTCTAATATGCAAGGTACAGTGGAACATGAACTCACAAAAAGGCTAAGTTTGCAAATCAGCCCATCTAGAAGAGGGTGGACAGTGGACAAAATGGGGCCAGAGAATTCTTTCTACTAAGGTGGTTTACAAACAAACAAGTAAGGTAAGGTTATGATTAAACTTAAGTTTGGAAGACTCAGGCTAATGCTACCAATTTTTTACGCCTGCTTTTCTCATCAAAAGTGATCAGTCATTGATTTTAAGCCCCCACCTAAACATATTTCTTGGGTTATTTAATAAATCATTTAGCATAGAACTGTATTCAACTGAGTTAACAGCTGGTTAAACTATTTAATATCTAGGCAAGGAACAGTTCAGATAATATATTTTTCATATACTATATTTGCATGTAGATACACATGACACTTTTCTAGCACTCCAAGCCCTTCCACATAGTGGTAAGCTCTTCCAGCACCACCTGCTCTTTGGATTTCTCTCAGAAGACATCACACAGACACATACCTGTGAGCGACTCGGTGACCACCGCGATAATTTCTATTGGCTCTGTGTAATCACTGTCACCTTGGTGCCACGACTGACCAGCGTTCAAGTTTTGCAACATAAGCTTGTTACAGGTTACATTCACAGATCCATTTATCTGCAATGTATAAAAAAAAAAAATTGTTGAGCCAATAAAGCCAAGGACACCTTTCCATCTACAACAGCTTATTTCTGGTTAAGTCCTGTAGCTTTCCCCACATAGAAGTTCTGGAGTGTCAACACCAGAAAATTATGAACACTGACCTTTACTTTTTGCTTTCGGTAACCATTTTATTAAATCCCATAGAAGTTCATTATCTTTAGAGTCAACAATGCCTTATGGAGAAAGGGGGTTTTTTTTCTAATATCTAGAATTATCCACTTCTACATGGCCAGAACAGCAGCGCCTATGCTTTACAGAAAAATACAATGAACAGTTCCCTGCCTGAGGAGGGGGGTATAGCCAATCCAACATACCTGAGTTCAGAGCTTCTGTAGACCAAGTGCTGCTGAAGGCACTGAAGTCAGCCAACTGCTGAAGTCAGCCAACAGAAAATGACAGGCACATCATTTAGCAGAAATTGAACCGGGTTTAAACACAGTCCACAGCTCAAAAGTAAAATGCCTGATTTTGCAAAGGGATACCATTAATCTATAATCACTCCTAAGTCTTCAGATCAAAACTGCATGCCTTTTTAAATTTCATGGTCAAGGTTACAACTAGTAGAGTAACTCCAATGTAATTACTAGGCAATTAGTAGGCAAAATGCTTTGGTCTCTACCATGCTAGAGCTCCACCTAGACAATTGCAGTGGTCTTCTCTGGCCTTGTAACACAGGGTTGAGCGTACAGGGGCACACACGGAGCCAGGGAGCATTCCTGGGCACGGGTCCTCCACCACTTATGCTCCTATAACAGCTCCTACAAAGTTTTTCTACCTGGGCCAACTAGCATGCTCCAAAATAACTTCCAGGCACAGTTCAAGGGACCACAGCAGCCGAGTACCATTCCCAACAAGCAGTCTGAATGTAAAAACTTTATTCTGGAAATTGAAAAGAGTTAATACTATCCATGCAAGTCACTCCATAGACCATGCCAGCTGAACTCAGCGCTTGAGAATGGTCCCAGGCATATTTAACCTACAAAAGAAGACACAGGCTTAAAGTCTACAATGCTACAAACTGCTAACAGAAGACTCACCTCCATTGTTGTTGTTATATTTCTCTTGTTTGTCCAGTAAGAGACAGAAAGGCAAGTGACCGTTACAGTTCCCTTTACTGGCTTTCCATATGTGTACCTGAAACACATCAGTCAAAGTCAAACAACGTGCCACCTCCAGGGCTTGGGCTCCTGAAGAGCTCTCAAGGCAAAAGATTCTACTAAAATATTTTTCCTTGGCCTCAAACATGGCTAGAACACATTTGCACTTTGAAACATGGAGTTTTCAATACTGAGACCAGTTTATCGACACTAAAGTCAGAAGCCCAAAACCTGGAGAGGACACACAGTGCTGCTCTTTCCTGCACAAGAGCTCTATAAACCTATTACTATTGTTGTGGGCTGGACAATGTAGGAAAATTAACTATATTAAGCTAAACTGGAAGCCAGTTATTGAATAGAACACCAATGTAGCATCATAACTAATATGAAGTAAAGTTAAAATGGGACGTGGGAAGTGCAAGTGTTTTGCTTCCCAAATGCTAACACAAAATGAAAGATCGCAAGATAGTTGTACTCAAATTATTTAGTAATCACAGTCCAAAGAAATCATGGCATTATTACATGGCAAACATAATTTGCAGCTGTGGCAAATCTGAAAACTGTAACATATTCACTTCTTAGAA
Organism: Haliaeetus leucocephalus; assembly: GCF_000737465.1. NCBI lineage: Eukaryota > Metazoa > Chordata > Aves > Accipitriformes > Accipitridae > Haliaeetus > Haliaeetus leucocephalus. Next base: position 7,487,633 of record NW_010972631.1, read on the forward strand.
TGCCATTAGCAACCTGCAGTCCATGAGCAGTAATAAAATAAAAATTTTGTATAAATATTTCAAAGTTATACATAACAGAAACCACGATATTATCAGATTCAGACAGAAGGAGGCGGGGAGGGGAGCAAAATCATTCTAGTCCATCAGTAGTAATACATTCAGATGTGATAACTTTAAGTACTTTACATCATTATGGATTTGACTGGCAGCCATTTAAGAGATATCAAAGCTGAAAAGCAGATGGAAAGAATAATCAAATAGCATAGTTACAGGAAGAACTCTGACAACACTGTCTTGCACCTGAACTCAGTCTTTCCAAGCAGACCTAATTACAGTAATAAGCTGCCATTAACCCTGAAATGATACTGCCATTGGGTAGCATCCCTGTATTTAACTTAATCTAATAATACTCCAGAGATGAGAAAGGGAAAGGGTTTTATGACATCTACAAGCATAAGGGACATATAAACTCTTTGTATACAGAGGCATTATGCCTATAAAAACAGTCATCAGGAATGAAGTCATTCCCTATAAATAATGATGACGTATCAGTAAAACTTTGGCACTGCTGGGATTCAATCTCAGGCGATTCACTGGCATCCAAGTCTCGATTTATTGCAGCAGACAGGTACACTTTCAAATACTTTATATCTAATGAAGGAGCCAAGTACCCTGTGGAAGACCAAAACAATTTTGGAAACCAAATTCACATTGGCATATAATGGATTCCAAAAGCAAAGCAGATTAGGGAAAAAAAATGAGGAAAAGTTTTTTTTAAAAATTGCCCCTTATGAGAAACCTAGATGGTTTATAATATCAGGTTGCATTGGCTCTAGGAAAGGAAGCTTTTTCTCAGAAGTCCAAACATTTAATTTAAATAGCTTGTTAAACAATCATTTCTGCATTTTACTCATAAATGGAGTGCTTCTTTAGAAGCTATGTATTTTATGCATTAAATAACCCACCAAAGACCTTTTATTTCAGGTCATCTTGAAAGGACCTATCAGGTACCTCTATCTGGCTCTCATCTTCCCAAAATAAAATTAATTTCTATTTGAGATTAATGCATCCTAAATTTTTTGTCTAGGTATTTGTTCAGCTGAAAAATGAAATATTATTTATACAATAGTCTACAGTGAAGTCTCTTCTGAAGTTCTCAAGGGTTTTTAATTCTTCACCCTTTTACAGGTATAGGTATTTTGATAGGCAGGAGAAGCATATACCTCAAATCCACAATGTGGATAAATTGGATCAAGAAGGATGTGCACAGAAGTTTGCATAATTTTCCAAGTAGTCTAATAAAATATAGTTACTCTACCTACAGACCTTGACATGGTAAGTTGGAGCCATAAGAACAAAAAAAATGCCTCAAAATATACATTATACGCAAAAGACCCAAGAAATTTTCTGAATAAGGTAGCTAAAAGTGTCTTGGTTATAGTCTAGAAATACATTTACCAGACCAAAAAAACTAACTAGAAGTCTGAAGATCTATCTAGCATTATTACAAAAAAATCCAGTAACTAGAAATGGATGCTAGCCAACTAATTTTGACTAGAATGCACTTATTTAGCATTCTAAATGTAAGTTTTCACTTTGACACTTAGAGACCCACAATAATTTTCTTAAGAGTGAGGGTGACAATGGTATCAATAATTTACTTACTTTGCAGTGACAACACCAGTTACATCTTCCTCTCTCAAAGAGTAGTATAATGGTGTTGTTATCATAACATCAAATTTTGGTAAAACTGAAAAAAAAAAAAAAAAATTACAGAAAGCATTAAATTCACACAAGAAATAACATCTTTTTCTTTTTTTAAGTAATAAGGGTAGAACATGTTAATATGATAGACTACTACAGTTTCCTAAGGAATATAGACTAAGATATATTTTTAACCCAACCATATTAATGCCCCAGACTAAGACTTTTTGTTGAAAGGATAACAACAAGCATCATAAGAGCAGTCTGCACACAAGCTTGGAAGACTGAAACAGAAAACGTTTAGCTTATTTGGTATTTACAAAATCACCAGCAAGCTTAATGATCAGACATTTATACAGATATTTTGGGAAGAACACATTGCCTGCATGATCCTGGAAAAACAGGGACAATAACTGCATCTCATAGACTTAACAGAAGTACTTTAAAGATTGCATGACATCCAGACACTACAGTAGTAGGTCATTAAAACTACCAAAGATAAGCAGGGCAGCTGATAGGACAACGTTCCTTTCAGGACACAGAATCAGTCTCAGAGAAGCAAGAGATTTGGAAATTAGACTTTCCAGGAGTATTCAAAAGGTTCGTGCTAGCCAAGGGAAGCTAGTCTAAACTAATGGAGAATCAACTACCAATTTTGGTCACTACTAAATGCCTTTAAGTAACACTTACCATATTCCATCACTTTAAATCTTTGATAATGAACTTGACCCTAATGAAAAAAAATCATATGAGAAAATACATAAAATTGTGGTTAGATTACCAAGTTTAACATACCCTCTAGGCCAAATCCCACCCATATTCAAGTTAAATTACAATTTCTGACATGATGCGATTTTAAAACATGGCTCAACCATTATCAGCTCCTGTTATGGATCTCCTGTAGGAACCAGTAGTATGTATTTGCACCACAGAAGGACACAGAAGCTCACACGTGGCAGATTGTAAGTATATATAATGAAGAGCTTGGGGAGCTTCAGATCTGCAGACATCTACGTACGCCTGGTTTCTGTATAAAGAAACAAATATCCGAGCTAGCTAGCATAAAACTACCTAGCATAAGTACTCATAGTCATCATGATGAACCATGACTGACCTACCAGCAGTACCTTTACTAGCTCATTTAAAGTTAACTCAAGTATTTCTACACAAAAGAGAAGCTCCTACAGTATCTAGAGGACAAGACCATTTCAAAAGCATATATAATCTTAAGGTTCTTCATTTATTCAAAAGGCAGCTAAAATTTTCTTACAGTCTACAGTGCATACTTACTTCAGCAGAGACACTCTTGGGTTATATCTTCCTGTCTTGTTTACTTGTTAGTTAAAAATCAGTGGAAGAAATAAACAACTATACAATATATTGTTACTTGTGTTCTCTTCTATTTTCCTATTTTTCTAATTTTTTCACTTATTTCCTGATTTTCTCAGGAGGGTATCTGAAAGCATATTCTGGCACATCTTTGAGATGTGGTACATCAGGCCATATGTGGCACATCGTTGGGAAATTAATTTTAAAGGGTTTTTTCACTCTCTGAACATTAAAAATTCAGCAGCTATTTTTATTCTTTGGTACAATGACAGCGGGCCAAAAAGTCATGGTAGTCAGCCACATAAATTTTGCTTTTTGTTGTCTTACTCGATTGTTCTTCCTTGCTAAAGGACAAGTAATTCAAGTTGCACCAGGGAACATTTAAATTGAATATTAGGAAAAAATTTCTTCACCGAAAGGGTTGTCAAGCATTGGAACAGGCTGCCCAGGGAAGTGGTGGAGTCACCATCCCTGGAGGTATTTAAAAGACGTGTACATGTGATGTTTAGGGCCATGGTTTAGTGGTGGACTTGGCAGTGCTAAATTAACAGTTGGACTCAATGATCTTAAAGGTCTTTTCCAACCTAAATGATTCTATGATTTTATGATCCTGACCAAGCATGTACATCATTTGTCTGCAGACATATAACCCTCCTTCAATGATTTTTTTACAGCACCATACCAAAAGCTGCCATCAGCAGGGAAATGGCATGACATGATTTACCAGCAGCACCTAGAACTGGAGCTCTGAATCTCAGCTGATCTGCTTGATGCAGTGATTACACTGGAGCAACGATTTTCCAAGAGGAAAATCTGAGCTCAGCTGGGCTGGAAGAACGGGCTGAGAAACCGAAGAAGTCTCCACTTCCCAAAGGACAGAAAGGGAGAGGCTCCTTTTGAAAGCCTATTTTGCCTCTTCGCGTAAGAGTCTTCTGGAAAAGAGGGGAAAGATCAAGAGAGACAACAGTCTGTCACTAGGAGGTGGCTATTTTGAAAGGTTAATATCATCAGCTGCTGCTTAATTGCATGATGAGGTTATGTTGATGTGGAGCTCAGAAATCTGATTACTTTGATTATTTCTGAGAACAGTGACACCACTACAAGTTACCATACGTGCTGGAGTATCTCAGTGAACACGGTTTGAAATGTGGGGCAAAGGAGACAGGATATGGATAAACAATTGTCAGGTAGCATCAAGATATGTCAGATGGGAATGAGTGTCTGTGGCAAGAGAGGATAAACTTAGAACTCCTGTGGGAAATACCCCAGGACCAGGATCTAAGCTGGAAACAATTATAACTGATCTCTCTTACCTGATCAATGGCTTTGCAAAGTAAGCATCTCAGACCACACTAAGACCTCTGTACCTCTATATTTACACTTTTCCTAGCAAAAGACTTCTATCAAAATAAAAATCAGATCGCTACTGATTTCATTATTAAGTCACAGATCACCAAAATAACTGTCGTATTTATATTCCTAGGCTTGAAAAGATATATGCTGAATCTGCTATTTTCACAACATTTGTGCAAAATCACAATCCCTACAACACAAAATGCTACAGCACTGATATGCAGTCCACAATCTGATTACTATCAGGTAATCTTAGGAAAATGACCTGTAGTGAATTTATCTCATGTCTGCTTCTCTGTACATCTTTTATTTCCAATGTTAAGAATATATGTCATCCTTGCCGTTAAGCAAACCATGAACAGAAGGTTACCCCAGCTGGCAGGATGAAAAAGCATCTCCCTTGAAAATGAGATTTTGTTTCACATTACCTTAAAAGTCAAAAAAAAAAAAAATTAAAAACTAAGAGAACTTTAAGCAGTAGAAAACAAGAGATTAAAGTGAGACTAGCGCTCTTGGCTGCACCTTCTCTAAAATGACAACCTTTATGACAGAAAGCAAGCTGTGCTTCACAGTGCAGGGAAAGGAAAATACCCTACTAGGTCATCTTGATGATTTGAACACCAAACCACATCTCCCACTAACACAGACTTTTCAGCCAAACTGGTTTGGAATAGGACAAGTAACAGCACTTCAACCACTCCGTATCAGTTTAGTTCCTCAGGGCAGGGCTGTCTCTCTGGCAAATATTGTTCAAATATTTTGGAGTGGAAGTTGTTAAACCAGTTTCCAGGAGTGGTGGCTTTTGAGACAAGCAGTTAGTTATACATACAACCCAAGAGAGATTTTTTTTTACAGTAGGAAAACACCACCACACTTATTCCACTTGTTTCCAGAGCTGCTTTATTCTAGTACAGTTTTTGTCTTCCATGCCTTCTCCTGCTTCTCAAACACACTCACCCTTCCAGGCTATTAGCATTTTGCTCTAAATCAGCGTTTCTTAAACTGCAAAACATCTATTACGTTCTGTGCACATTGCCCAGAGTATTAAGAAAACAGTGCCAACCATATAAGTATTCTGAGATCCTGAGGATGATGGAGCCTTTCTGCAGTTGAGCCTTAGATGCTGTGGATCTTTCCATCTAACAATTGCTAACAGCTAGGGTCCAGATTTTGCTCTGTTGTGATGAACCAGTCCTATTTGAAGTCATTTGGGTCTAATCCAACCAGTGAGATCACAGGAATTGTTCTCCCCAAATTTTTTCTTCTTCTTTGGCAATTGAAAGTCCCTAAAATGAATCTGGTCTAGGTCCATTTTCTTACTTGTTTCTGACATTTACATGCGTCACAAGTTATAGCATCGGGGAAAGACTCTGGGTGTGGTCTCAGGGCTTTGCCCTGAAAAAGCGCAGTGCTGGCACCGGCTGTATTCCTGTGGCTGCATTGCCATCACACAGCCCCTGTCAGAAACATTCCTCTGCCTCTGCTTTGCAGCTAAATAAAATAGATTTTTATCCAGACAGAATTAACAGAAGCATTTCATGATCACTTTTGTGCTTTATTTTCACATGCAGGCAATAAACCCGGAAATAAAATACTGTATGAATTCCCAAACTTCTGTTCGAATCCAGCAGCAGGGTCTCCAGAAACTAAGCAGAGTCCCACCGATGTCAGATCCTGATTAAATATCAGTGCTCACTTGCAAACTACTGAATACACAGCCAGTTCCAAAGGTTTTATGTACAGTCTGATTTTGAAGGAAGGTGACACTTTTTTTAAGTAATGGTATATATAACCTTAAACTCAATGGATCAAATGTGAAATCTGTAGCTGACCTAGCAGTAAAACATCACTGTGGATACACTGTAACATACATAAAACCTGAAAAGTTAAAAAATTCAAAGTGTAAAGTATATAATAAAACCCACCTGATTTTGAAAGTTGCTTTCTACCTGAAGCTTTTAAAAAAATATAATACTCTTCAAAAATATTTTAGAAAGCCCTTGTTGCACGTGAAACATTACTACTCTTCAATATTTGATCATAAATTTCCAAATAACAACTTCCATAAATTAGATTACAAAATGCCTTGTAACTAGGAACAAATTCTGGTTGGAGATACCTACTACTAAAACTCAGCAACTAAAAGCCTTTCAGCAACAGGCTCCACAACAGGAAATATAAGATATCCAACTAAAGTACAAGGTGAAGACTTGGGAACCAGACTGTAATTACTCTGTCTTGTGTTTTCTCAGAACAGCTGTGCTAAGACCTGAACTCTTATTAAAAAGTACTACAGGACATTTAACAGCAGCAAGCAGCCAGAACCTGATTTGAAACAGCATTCAGAAGCAGTACTTCCAGGAATCCAACTTGGTACACTTGGGAACTGATCTGTAACCACTAGAAGGAAAATGTTATTTAGTGACTTAACAACACTCTTTAAAGACAAGAAGGAAACCTGAGATAAATGCTGGACCGCTGACTATTTAACTAGAAAGCTCAGGTCATGGCATCAGGATAGCTAAGTCATGCGGAGATCAGCCTGGGTTTGCCATCTGAAGATGTTCCTAAAGCCCTGAGTAGATCCATAAGCTGTGCTGGATGCCATGCGGACCCAGGGCTAGCAGTACTAGTTAAGGATAGGCAGGTAGATCTATTAAAAATGCCAGACATATACTAATTATTCCTTAGCACTAAATCTAAATTCTCAGTGACCTGTTTTCAGGAAGGGATTGGTGAATCTATGCAACTTTCTATATGACACAGAAAAGAACTGTACCTTCCTTGGACAGCAGAATGGCTGCAGAACAGCAAGGAATATCCAGGCAATAGCTAGGAATATCCACTCAGAGTGATCCGGGTCACTCACTAGCTTTCACTAAACACCAATTAAATCTCTACCACATCACCTGCATAGAGACATCCACATATCTTAAATCTCAAACTGAATCCCATCCCATATGACCTTGTATTTCAGCGCATAAGCTCACTTGTAACCAAGAGAATCAAAAAGAGCTTCCCAACAGAAAAGCTCTTTTCCTTTATTCTGCAAGGTTTCTTGCAGATTTCATTAATCCAGTGGTATGACGTGTTATCAGAAAAATAACAGTCTGTGAAACAACCCATGAGACAGACCTAGTGCAATAGTGTGAATATTGCAACAGTTATTTAATATAATCTGCATATGATAGCCTTATCCAATGTAAGATGCTGCATAGGCACGTGCTACAGAAATAATGCATATTGCTTTGTCATTACATTCTTTTAACACAGAACTTGAAAACTAAAGCAGAGCAGGTGTGAACGACAGAGGAAAAGGAGTCTGAAAGTAAACAACCTAAGTTTCTATGTGTGGGGCTCGGGGTTGCTGTTTTACTTCCACAGGATAAGCATTGTAAGAATAGCCAATTTTTTTCTGGACCCCAAAACCCTACAACTTGTTTTTTATGTAATATACTGTTCTTTTTCTCCTCTATTTCAATTTTCAATTCAAAGAGTTTAATGTCAGAAGGAACCATTTAGCCTGACCTCATTTTATCCCAGGCTTGGTTACCCTAGTATTCAGCTACTCCAGCACTCTGTATTATTATAATGCATCTTCCAAAAGGCAACCATTACTGATGCTAAATCATCAAGTAATAGAGAAGCCCTCGCTCCCATTTTTTGTTTGTTCCAATGATTAAGAGCTTCATTGATGAAAGACATATATGCCAAAGAGAATTTGTCTGGCTTCATTTTCTATTAGTTGGTTCATACTGTGCCTTTCTCCACTAGATTAAAAAGCCTTGTAAAACCTGTAACACCACTCACAGACTGTAATCAATAAATGCATTGATTCATTTGTTACCTTGATATACAGTCAACAGATGGGACTTCTGCAGTCTCCCACCGTGGAGCTTCCTTCCCTGGCTCCCCCTGCAAACTCTGTCATCAGTTTATATTAGAAACACCCTGGGTGAGTGTCGATTGCCCCAAAATCAATCCATCCTTCTTTGACAGACTTTACATACATTGCTGGTTTTCATTAGGATTTCGTACAATGAAAAGCCTTTACAAAAATCTGTTACATCAGTAAATCTACCTTAGTAACCAAATCCATAATAGCCTTAAAGAATTTCATTTTTTGACGGTGGAATCCCAAATTACCTTTGTCATTGTTTTTTTCACGCCAGATGACAGGTCCATAGTTTCCCATGTTACCTCACTTTAACTCTTTTCTGTTAAGGACATTGATCTTCTGATGGTCTTTTCAAATCTCCCTACACTGAGATTCACTTAACCACTCAGAACCATCATCCCTATTAAATGTTTCCATCTCTGCCACATAATTACTGTTTGCTCATGTTACTGGGCTCTGCCACCCCTGGAATTTCTTTTGTTTCTAGCGAACTTCAAAAACTCTTTCATACTTTCATTAACCATCAAGTTTTTCTTGGTATCTTTAAATTTCCTACAAATATGCAAGAGTTCAGACTTTCACTTATATTGATACCTATTTCCTAGTTCTTCTTGTTTCCACTTATTAAATGCAGTGTTTCTCAAATATTAACCATTTCCTCTGTCAATGAAAAAAAGAATCCCACTTCTGTTCTGCCCAAGTTTATCTTTTCCCAAAAGAGCACTTTGATAAATGTACCAAAAGCATTTTGCAGTACTTTCCACCTTGAATTGTCTCCTGTAACAATGGTGAACAGAGAAAGATATCCTAGAGTGATGAGCATTATTCCTGCCCCTGGGTATTCTTCATGCTGCTGAAGCATTTAGAGCTCTGTTAAGAACCCCAAACACTCTGTGCTAACCCCCTAAGTTCTAAAAATTTAATAGTATGAAAAATGAGATGAAAACATAATAAAGACAACCTAGGAAAGGTTGTACCCCAGTAGATCTAACATGAAGACCAATGTCCAGTCTTTGGCAGCAGCCAAGATTCAACACTTAAGAGAACTGCATCAACCAGGGTAGCCAGCAGTGACACTGTGTCAGCTCAAGCCTCAGCACCTCCTAGTTAACAGTTCTTAATGGAGCATACTTCTGTGAATTTGTCCAGACATATTTTGATCCCACCTGAGTTTTCAGTATTCACAACACCACTGGTGCTGTACTCTATACTTCAGTTATGCTGTTCTAATTATTTTGAAATTGCTCTTTACCTCCTTCACCTGGTGCCCTCTAGCTATGTATTGGAAGAGACAGTGAACAAAATGTTCCCTATTTACTTTCTCCTTGTTACTCATGACTTGAGAGACATTCCCACCCTGCCATATTTTTTCCAGGCTCACTAACCTTCTGTAGTAGTACTGAATGGCTACAATTTAGAATACCAGCAACTACAGTCTAAGAAGATTTCACTTCACTTGTCTGTTTTCTCCCAGCTGTTTCACTCACCCGGATGAATCTATAAGGCATTTTTCTTTCAATTTTACAATTTGCTTTTTTTCCTCTTCGTTTTGGTTTTGTTTCAGGAGGGAGTGGCTCTCATATTCAGATCCTGAAAACAGCTGCTGCAGTTCTTTCAGCAGTGCCTTCCTGACTTCAGGATTACTCGAGACTTCACAGAAAGCCCAAGCAAAAATTCACACACTTTTTTGCCTGGCAAGCGAGCCGTGGAGGAGCCCACCACTGTCACGAGCCTTTCTTCCCATGTCTGAGCGACACTCCCCCACCTCCTGAAAAGTACCTATGCAGCTGTGAGTGGGGCTGTGCTGTCAACCAGATCAGTGAACTGGTCTGAGTTAGGCAAACAAAAACACAGACATGCTTTTCAATCTGGGTCACTTACTTCCCTGGCATGCTTTAGATCTCAGCCTTACTACAGCTGCCTCAGTGTGACTGGAAGCTCTTGAACAGCAGCGCAGGGATGGGAAGGAGCAGCCAAGCACAGGAACAAGGGCAGGAACAACTTAAAACATGTTTCCCATCAAAGACAATAGTAACGACTCCACACCTACATGAGAACGTGTTCGAAAAATCCAATCCTGAAACTCGCTTGAGCACCACCCTCACCTACCTCAGCCTGTAGAATCTATCAAACATACAACTGGTACTGGTAAATACTACTCTCAAGTAATACAAGATCACATGAGTTTTTCTGCTTTCTACCCCATCATCTCCCTCATCAGCAAACATTAAGCAGTCCTGTTTGTACTTGCTAAATATCTCTGAACAGCCACTGCAAGCCAAGTCGGAAATGCAGTTCCCAAATTACAGGCACTTAAAGCAGGCTGAATAAATCTGACACACAGTTTGGAACAGCTAAACCTCCAGCTTTTTTTGCAACATATTCCACAGTGTATGAGGAGTGTACAGCTTAAATGATTGGACTGATAGAACTATTACCAACAGCAACGTGCAAACTAGATCATACCAGTTTTGTTATGCCATAGTTCTACTTTACTATTCATCCTTTCTATTTCGCATAGTTATTTTTTCCTCAGTAACGCCTCAGTCATTGTGAATTGCTGAAACACCCCTAAAACTAGGCAGAGATTTGTAAATAGTCTTTGATTCCACACCCCTTGAGACAGTGACTGGCTGTACAGCAGGGCAGAATGAATTTCTGTATATTAGCTTACAAAATAAACGTAAGGGCGTTTGACTTAAAAAAAAAATTAGTACTCCATTAACATCTTTCTTTTATATTAATATTAAAAATCCTCACTTTTTAAATAACATTTGTATTTTAGAATCAAAACACAGACCTTAGGATAAAATATGTATGCTGCTTTTTTATATCTTTCCTTATAAAACCATATACTACTGAAAATCTTGTGAGGCTTCCATAATATCTTGGGTTTGCCACGAGGGAAGGATTTCCTCATCTCATGGTTCATGCTTATTTCTGCTTTTGCTTCACCAAAGTAAACACAATTTTAGTCACATCTAGAGAAATGAATGTCTCTGTGATTTGGCAATGTTAATACTCACATTCACTTCCACTTCTATGGACCAGTCTCCTAGTGGAGGGTTCACTGATAACTGAAATTTTTTGGAAACTACACCCAAATCACCCTCCTCCATCAACCACTGCTGAATCAATTTCTTCCGAGGGTCCTAGGAGAAATGTTAAACACATGTTAAATGCAAGTGGTCTTGCTAACAAGATTTAGGTAGCAATATGTATGATCTTTATTTGTCACACAAAGTTGAAATGTGTGACAAATTCCAATGTATAACTAGGTTCCTGTGGATACTTACTCGGATATATATATTCAGAGACGCTTTGTAAGGTTTGAGATCAGGATAGACAGTGACAATCCGAAACATCACGTCTTGTCCCGGTTTATACATAGATTTATCAGTCTGGATGAATACGGAGATGCTCTTTGACATGTACATCAAACTGGTACGGTTAGAGAAGATGCGCCGGCCATCAGCATGGCCTTCCACCAGTAATTCATAATTCCCAGAAGCACTGTTCAAAGGCAGCTAAAAACAAAATAGTGAGACTCTGTTAATTATCCAAAATATTCTTGAAGATACTATTATTCCAAAAACATTTGACATAAAGATCTGACATATTCCTGAACTTGTCAACTTATGTAAATTCTCAAAAAGAGAAAGAGGATTTCAGGGCTTTAAAGTGTCATTTCAACAATTACCTGAAAATGTGTTAGCAGAAGCATCTTTTCAATGTATTTGCATCTAATTTTCAGTAGTAATCAGGTTTTCAACATGTAAGTATCTATGTATTCATACACCTTGCATAGACACACACACATTGTGCTCCCTCTTTTCTTTTCACAGTTACTTAGAAATTTCTTGGGTTTGATTTGGGGGGGCTAATTTTTTTCTGACTTCATCACTTTTTGGTAATGAATTTTCCGAAAATAAAAGAGCTGAAGAAGCTATATGTGGGCAAGATGAGCAGGACAGTAAGAAAACCTTGCACTTCTTTTTACAAGCTTTAGCTTCATGTCCTATGGGAACATAGAAAAGTCAAATTCAGAATGAAGATCTCATGAGGTGAGGTACTGTTCTTCAATAGAAACCTCACCGATTTTGTCTCATTTCAGTTTAATGATTCACATGTTGCGACTCATCTAGAAAGTAAAATAATTATTCTTCCCAAAATATTAAGGAATAAAGGAAGAGACATTTTATATGGTTAACTTATTTAGGACAGACACTGAAGGCTCCTTCAGTGCTGGCAGTAAACACAGACAGATATCACTGGCAAGGAAATTTAGACCACGTAAGATCAGAATAACCATGCACACATCTCTCTCTCTGTCTCTCCAGTGGACAGAGGAAATCTAGAGCTCATAATTCAGCTGCATCAGTTCATTTCACAAAGTTAGGTGGGAGGAATCCCAGCCACAGGGGTCGAAAGGCTCGAAGCAGAGCTGCTGCAGCACATGGGAATTTCACCTGGAGCAGAGCCTACACAGGCAACGAATGACCCCAGGGACATCCCAGCCCAGATGCCAGCTTCTGTACTGCTGTCTGCTTAGGAGCGTCTCTTTGAAGAAGGAAAAGGGGTTTAACACAGCACACAGCTCGTTCCAACAAGTAGCCCTGCTAAAAAGCTTAAGAGTCACATGCTTCTGTTTGCAGTTACAACAGTAAATCTGGAGTAAAATCTCTGAAGTCAAGACAACTAAAACAGAGAGGCTTGCATTTTTCAGCATAACATATGGAAGTGAAGCACTCCTCTTGCACTGGTAATGAAAATTACAGCTGTTAACTCTCCAGGCACAGCACTTCAAAAGCATCCTACCAAGCTCTATAAAGAAAGGCTGTTGTGCTGTCAAAACTCATTTTAAGAACACACAGTGAGGTAACAGAAATTCCCAAAGAGGGAAAAATGTCATAGGGTGACAAACGAGGTAGATGCGAATGTCTGTATCAAATACGTCTCCTTTACTGTGTGTTTACCTATAAAGAGGAATCAACTACAATTTCATCCCTCTCTGTTGACCTTCTGTTTTTAAAAACAAGCCAAGTGAAAAAAAAAAATCAGGAAGGGGAAAAATAAACAGGCTCTCTTTTTCACTCTGAGCAGGTGTATGATGACACAGGAAGAAAGAGATTTCCCCTTTAAAATCTGGACTTATATAACTAAATTTTAGGTGCAAAGCTCCACACTGAAATAGATTCTGCATTTTCTTCAACTGCAGGTTTTTGTAAACACATTGCCAAGAACATATGATTCACATATTTCAACACTCTCCAACTTCCATGCCAAGAATTCTGGAACACATTAAATAGGACAGCCTTAGTTACTGCATCTGTCAAATATTACCTCAAAATTAATTCATTTATTAATATTACCATTTATTAAAGAAGGTGTATTCCCTAAAAAGCAGTCAGGATTCCCTACAAGAAGTCCAGGAAACATTATAAACTTTCAAAATCAAAACGGGGGGAAAATAAGCTTTTTTTGTCTCATCATAGCAGTGATTTGTGCTCTTACAGCATTATTTTAACATACTTGCAAGGATTGCCTTTGATTTCTTCTTCTATAAATGCCATTTAGAGACCTCATATATTTTTCTGTATCATTTTCCTATCATGAATAAAGATAGATAGCATGAGCTCCTCCCCTGACTTTTATACTTTTTGTATTTCAAAAGATCTTTCCTTCCTGCAATTTGGTGACAAAACTGCCTGTTGTACTTTTCTTGATGTAAAAGCCAGAGGCAATGAAGTTTGCATTGCCACGGCAGTGTATTAGGACAGATGAGGTGCAAAGTAACCCACCTTCTGTTCACACATCTATGCTAACAGAAACTGCACTAATACAACACTTCCAGAAGGTCACTGCTACAACAATGGTAACTATTCACCTCAGCCCCACCAACTCCTTCTCTAAAGGGTTGTTTCTCAACCCAGATATGAGCAAGGCAGCTTTTAACAGTAGGTAGTAGGAACTTGCTATGAAAATATTTTATCTTAGTCAACACATCCCCAAGTGAATCGTATTAGTATCCCCATTTCGGCACTCCTAATGTAAAAGAAAAAAAGGCCATCTCACGTACTTCTCCTGACCACACCAGCCACCGTCACGAGCACCTCAGACAAGGAAGCTACTGTTTCCTCTGGAAAAGATGACGGCTGAAACCAGAAACTCATTACCCACCTTCTGCTACCAGCCAACTACACTTTGGGCAGAACATAAGTCTACCATGGCTACACAAATGAAAAAAACATCTTACTGTTAAAAAATGAGTCAGTTTTCATCACTTCAGATAGTGGCCAGAGAGGGAGGAATTCACCTCGCCTAATTTTAAGACCTGGCCAGATTATATCAAGGAATTTGTTAATTTAATCTTTTTCTTTTTAAACTGAATTTTCTATGTTTGCTAATTTGCAGTTTGTACACATGCATTTTAACCTAGTAGGCTTCATAATGTTGAGCTGCTCATTGTCATTGATTATCCATCTATCAAACGTTTCCAGATTATTTCATCAGATATACAGCTTATTTCAGATCAGAATTTAAACCCACTGGATTTAGGGATACTCATAGATGTTGAAAAAAATAAAGACTTTGGTAAAACTTTTTCCTGACACAAATACGTAATTCTTTAGACCAGATTTTCAAGATAAACATCCAGGATTATAAATTCACGATTCATACTCAACACACAATTTGATATTATACATTTTTGTTGACTAGTTAGCTTATTATGTACTTTCACTGAACGTGCATTTCCAAATCCTTAAGAAGACTGTGTATAAATACATTTTTATTTTAATACTTCTCAATTATTGCTTTGCACAATTCTTTTGGCTCTAATTAGCCCTCATGGTGTGTCTGAAATAGAGATGTAGGTATCAGCCATTCAAAAAAAACCACAGAGCAAAGTTCTGTGTTCAAGTTTTATGATAGCTTGTGCTGATGCTAGAAATCAGCTCCCAAATCCTGTAATTACTTGTAACAAGTACAAAGCACTTGACCTGAAAACTCCTTGGCTTATTGGTCAGTAAATACACTCATCTGAGAATGTGAAAATAGCTAGGATCACATACAAAATCCATCATCTCATCAACACCAACTGGTGAAAAGTTACAGTCAGTCAACATTTTCTGAGGAAGGAGGAAAGAAATACTTACTACTGGAAGAACAAGAGTCCCAAAGGAATCTGAATAAAAAAGAAGAAATACCACACTGTCAGAAACCTTATAAAAAACTTACCCAAACATCAACATTATCAGGTTAATTAGAAGAGCAGTGCTCCTCCCCCATTCCCACACTGTCCATAATACCCATCGGACAACCGAATTCCTTTGATGCGGCTACTCTGGAGCTCAGGGCACATGGACCATCCAGCCAACACACATGCAATGGCTGCAACCAGCTGGCCAGCATGCACATGCATATCTGCCAGGTGATTGCTGCCAAACACCGTCTGGACATGAAACTAAAAAATACAGAGCCTGGACCAACTGCTGCATTAGTCACTATTGACATATTGTGTTTATACTTCATTCAACATCTCACTCCCCACATTTATTCCTCCCAAGTCCTGTCAAGACCACTGTCAGCCACCATTAGGTTATGGGAGAAGCTGCTCATCTCCACAGACGCATGAAGGAGCACGAAGGAAGGATGGCAGGTGGGGGAACCCCCGTAACACCCAGCCCCATGCCAGGAGAGCACATAGCCCATCACTCACCCATCACCACAAGCCCAGAGGCACACCAGCAGGGGGGAACCCCAATACCCCAGTCAGAGACACTAACACCCCACCATCAGGCTACCAGATTCAGCAACTGCCTAAAAATCACTACCATCCCAAATCTGCTAAAAGAACCAGCCAGAGCAGAACAGCCCAGAAACACTGAAATGCAGTGTTCCAATTAAATAATGGTGTGAGGGTACCAACAGTGTCCCAGGTGGGAGCTACCTGAACAAGGAGGGTATGGTTTGGCACTGCTGTCCCTGAGAACAAGTACCCTCTCAGGTACCAGTGCCCCAAGACCAAAGCATCCTTCTGCTTCTGCAAAGAAGTTGATTCTGCAACTCCTTCACATGTAAGAGAAACCCAGGATATTTTGCATTAATCTCCTCTGCAGTTTAGCAGGCGACTACTTTTCATAGTCATTTTTATCAAGATTAACAACTTTCTAGAAGGAATAAAAAAGGAAAAGACTTTAAACTACACGTTATTAGAGAAAGGCAAAATGGCAAAAAACTGGCCATTCCCTCTAGCGGTAACCTCCTACCTGGTGGTTTCACTGCTATGAAACAAAGCCAGCAGTGTGGCAGTACGTCTGTGCCGAGCCATTGCCTCTACAACAACCTAAAGCTGCTTCTTCACTGGGCACCAGCTCTCAGCCTCCTCTGCACCAGATACATCCACTACACCCCTTCCTCCCTTACATGGTTGACAGAAGATGTGCGATACCTTTTGCAGGGCTTCAAAAGTATGAACTCCACTCTACAGCAACATTACTTCTCTGTTTGGTGGGGTCTGATGTCCATGTTCTCCACTTGAATATTTTCCTTTACATTCACACAGACTGAAACACCTTTACAATCTATCCAGTTCTCTACTCCACCCGAGTTATTATTTTCCATTGATTCTGCAGCTCAGATAAAAGCTAAAATTTTCAAAACCATGCACAGGATTTACCACCCTTAAGCAAAGGAGCACCCAGAATTAACCATCCTCACTGCATTACATCACCATGGTAATAAGTAACTAACATACTAATGTATGTGGGTTAATATAACTTATTGTAACTATTTTAGATAATGTGGCCTCATATATTTTTAGAATCAAAATATATGTGCTGTTAAGCTCCTGGATATCATTACATCATGGAGCCATTAGTGCCACAGCTTTTATTTTAATTATGTAATGTATTTTACAATAGAATAGAGTAGAATAGAATAGAATAGAATAGCATAGCATATTTCAGCTGGAAGGGACCTCCAATGATCATCTAGTCCAACTGCCTGACCACTTCAGGGCTGACCAAAATTTAAACCATGTTATTAAGGGCATTGTCCAAACGCCTCTTAAACACTGACAGGCATATCACAGGATCCCAGGGAGAAGAGCTCAGCACCTCCGTCTCCACGTCCCCTCCTCAGGAAGCTGTACAGAGCAATGAGGTCACCCCTCAGCCTCCTTTTCTCCAAACTAGACAAGCCCAAAGTCCTCAGCCGCTCCTCATAGGACATGCCTTCCAGCCCTGTCACCAGCTTCATTGCCTTCCTCTGGACGCGTTCGAGTACCTGAATATTGTTCTTAAACTGTGGGGCCCACAATTGCACACAGTACTCGAGGTGAGGCCACACCAATGCTCTGAATACGTCGGGATAATCACCTCTTTTGACCAGCTGATTATACTGTGTTTGATGCACCCCAGGATGTGGTTTGCCCTTTTGGCTGCTAGGTCACACTGCTGACTCATATTGACTCATATTTTCTTCTGCTGATTCCATTCAGTTAGACTTTTTGTATCTCCTAAAAAGCAATGGGTTTATACCTATCTTTTACTTATTTGTTTCATGGAGTAAGCAAAAAAAATTTAATTAGTTTATTTAATTTACGTCCTTCTTGATCCTGGACATAACAGCATTCCAAGATGAAACAATCACTTGACTCCTGAACTCCAGTAAATGTCAATTTTAAAAGTCAAGGAATTCTTTCCTTTGACAGTGGCAAACAGAAGGAAGTCTCGATGGACTGAACACAGGTTGTCCTGGCTGCTGCCAGAGTGCTAAAGGAAAAATCCCGTCCAACACGTACCACCTATTCAAGTTATAACCTGGGTTAAACCAAATGACTCACATCGCACAAATGAAGTTTGTGGGTAGCACACTCCAGTACTTCATTCTGGTATTCAAAAGCTTAACACAGATGGGTGGCATCGGGCCCTAAGCAACACAGTTCTTTCCACAGCATGTTTATGCTACTGTCAAAGCCACGGTTTTTTTTCCTATCATCCCTCTCTCCTCTTCACTTGAAAAGCAGCCCATGCAGTCACTGACTCTGAGCAACCCCACCAGCCTTTAAGGTTTTCAAGACAGGAGTCCCAGGCAAAATACACACTTCTTTTCTCAGTAGGCAGCAGAGAGGGCACCCTGCCCCACTGCACAGTGGCAGGGAGCCCCACGCTTGGCCAAGCTTGCTTGGCACCCAGGGCTACAGGACAACCACCAGCTACAGGAGAGGAATTACACAGTCCTGCAGAGTACCCGATTCGTAGGCAGTGTAAACCCCTCTCCACTCACTGATATATTTATTCCCAACATCTACCCAAACAACTCCATGCCCAAACAATCACAATAAAAGAGACATCATTTTAGCTAAGGGAAACTTAGGTCTGCCCAACTCAGGAGAGACAGAGTTACTGTTAACTAGGAAGAATTTTTTTTAAAGGATTATGATATTTCACTGGTAAAGGAGGCTGGATGTAGGGTAACTAGCAACAGCAGAGATGGTATAAAGCTACCCCCTGAAATTTCTCTCAGTTGTAAACTAAAAGCCTAACCCTGCTCTAGTTCCCATCCATCTGTGAAATAAGGCTGTGCTAAAGCTGGGCTTTGTAAGACCACAACCCGTCACCAGAAAAAAACAACCTTTGTCACTGCTGATAATCAGTTATTAACAAGGAACAGGAACATAGTTTTCTGTACCACACACATCTGAGTGGATATGCACATCGTGAGTATTGCTACACTAGCTTTAATCTATCCAACACAGCTAATTACAGCAACGGCTATAGCAGTGACTTCAGTACGTTGGGAGACACCAAGCACAAATCTGATATTCATACCATAGCCCACACCACGGGGTTTCTATTTCCATCTTTACCCACGCCAATGCAAACACGCTAGTACAGACGCACCGCAAGGGCAGAGCGCCGAAGGAGACTGCTACACATCGCCCTGCACAGCATCTAACAGCTTTCAAAGCAACCTTTCACGTAACAGGGCACGTACTTTTCAGCTTTCTCATCAGGGCAGTGCCTGCTTGCCTCCGCCCATTTGGAGAACAACTAGCATGCAAAAGACAGAAATCTTAAGGTAGAAATACTGAGTTTCTTCCACGTTCCCAGGCCTGGGAGACCTAACATCAGGTCTGAGCCTGATAGAGGGGGAAGCAGTTGGAGAGGAGGGAGATTTAAATCACAGTCACTTGTCCTTTGCGCAACTTGGGAAGCATTTTACCTTCTGAAGCGGTTTTAGGGAGCTAAAGCTTCCCCGGCTGCCTTGATAAAGCCCAGAGCGCCGTCTCGTTCCCAGCCAGTGAAAATCATAAAAGAGGCTCCGGGGCATGAGGTAATCTTCCAATTCATGTCACTATGTAATTATTTTGTTAGGAACTGAGCAGCCTGGGCAGATCCGAAACTTTTTGGCGTTGTGGTGAATTTCCCTGTCATGCAAGATTCTCCCATGTTCTCAGAGACTACCAAGCTGCAATCAATCCCCTGGAGCTCTGCTGAGCTACGCCCAGGGATGGCTTCGGATGTGCTCAAACAAGAGCCGTAGGCAAAATATTTCTTTTATGTCAATGCTGAATTGCTGAAATTCACCACATTTTTCTGTCCACCTGATGAATTAAATTTACATTTTAATTGTACAGCAATGTCAGGTTTGTAAGGAGTTAACCAGGGTCCAACAGCTAGCACATGGCACTGCTCTGCTGGAAGCTCTGCTATCAGGCAGCTGGACACTTTTACCCACATGCAGTGTATAACAATTCCACATGATTTACACATGACATCAGTCGAGTCCAGTGTCCCCAAAAATGGCAACAGCTGTCACCCTCTTTCGGCACATCCCTGCAAGGGATCCCTTCAGTTATTAAATATAGCTCCCAACGATCACAGGTAACTAACTCCAGGCAGTAGAAGTAGGTTTAGAAAGGAGCCCGGAACAGCCACGCCACCTGCACCATGCATTGCAGACCACAAAACGCTTCCTCCTGCCTTGTCACGTCTGCTCTCCGCAGCAGCGGACTAACCAGCGCCACTGCAACGGGCCACGGAGGGGAAAGACCAGGCGAGAGTGAGAGCATGGGCCCCTGCTACCGCAAGGGATTAGTTAAAGAAAACTCCCAGCTGGGAGCCATGCCCTAGCTAAAGGAGGAGGCAGGAAAAAAATCAGGGGACTGTTCCAGGCTAATCTTGAGGAAAGTTAAAAAACAACCAACCAAAAAATCCTCACAGAAGTCACATGATCCTTCAAGAAAAAATATCCTTCCTCGTCACTCGCAAAATCATTTCTCTCACAGAATTCCTGAAGCTTGTACTGTATTCATTCAATAAATACTGCACTGAGGAAATACATGGAAATACTGTGGAAACAAACGCCACATTGTCCTGCCTCCTTTTCCTCAGAGTCCTTGGCATTTAGGACAGTCCAGAAGAGGAACCAAAAGCAGTGTAGTACTGACATGTCACCAGTATAAACAGCAGTAGGAAATTAAGTCATCTTTTTAACGTACCTTGTCTCCATGCCATTTTTTGGAGGTCTAATAGTATTGTTATCAGCAAAGCAAATAGGAGAAAATCTACAGAGCCAAATACATGCACGTTTATTTAGACTTATGGAGAGCTGCACAAACGATGGCATCTTACATTCTTCCCACTGCATGGGCCTGACCCAAACCCAGAAACTTAGGCTACCCCTTCTTGAGCTGATCCCACCAGCACTAGGACTAGATGTAAATATTTCAGCTTCCGCTCCCCAAAAATTATAGAGGTTCCAGAAAAATGACTGTATGGCTTGGCACAGTGAACTAGAGCTTCTGTCAATATAAATCAGTACAGCAGCACTTCAGTCTCTAACTAATTTACACAAACTCAGGTCTTGACTCTATATTCTAGCTCATGTGGCAGGCAGGTATCACTACAAACAGACTTTCTCACTTAACCTTTTCTACCTATATCCTCATTCCTTCTTAGTCCAGTGTGAGAACAGAAAAATATAACTGGAATCACTTCAGATTGATTTACTGAAATGATGCCACATCTTTCTTCTGGCAGCTGTGTTCACATATCCGTGCTTAGGAAATGTTTACAGAAAAGCATTGTCTTTGCAGTGGTAAATGGAATTTTTTCTACTGTGAAATAAAAAATAATGTTCTTCAATGTTGTCGTGGTTTAACCCCAGCCAGCAACTAGGTACCACACAGCCACTCGTTCACTCCCCCTGCACTCAGTGGGATGGGGCAGAGAATCAGGAAAAAAAAGTAAAACTCATAGGTTGAGATAAAGACAGTTTAATAGGACAGAAATACTGATCTAATACTGCCCGTATACTGATGTCCACTAGCAATCCCTATTGCATGCGTTTGAGTCCTGTATTGCCCCTCCTTCTATTGTCTGGCCCAAATTTAGCCATAACCTAACAGCAGTGGCTCACGTTATGTATTTTGGGCTACTTGCATAACTAACCAGTGATAATCTGGGTGCTAATTTTAGGATAATAGATGAGGAATATAACACATTTAAAGAAAACTATGAACTTGACAGATCTGCAGGCCTTCTTTTATGAAGAAAAAATATTTTTCACTCCCTGGACAGTTTAGGCTTTGGCATTTATGCTTCCTTTTTTTTTTTTTTGAAAACACAAGAAAAGTATGTATTTTGGATAGGAAGAAAAATCTGGAAGGACATTTGTCCTGGTTTTGGCTGGGATAGAGTTTATTTTCTTCCTAGTAGCTGATATAGTGTTATGTTTTGGATTTAGTATGAGAATAATGTTGATAACACACTGATGTTTTCAGTTGTTGCTAAGTAGCGTTTATACCAAATAAGTCAAGGATTTTTCAGCTTCTCATGCCCAGCCAGCAAGAAGGCTGGAGGAGCACAAGGAGTTAGGAGGGGACACAGCCAGGACAGCTGACCCCAACTGGCCAAAGGGGTATTCCATACCATGTGACATCATGCCCAGTATACAAACTGGGGGGAGCGGGGGTGGGGGGATCACTGCTCGGGAACTAACTGGTCATCAGTCAGTGAGTGGTGAGCAATTGCATTGTGCATCACTTGGTTTGTATATTCCAATTCTATTATTATTATTATTGTAATTTTATTATTGTTATTATTATCTTTATTAGTTTCTTCCTTTCTGTTCTATTAAACTGTTCTTAACCCACAAGTTTTACCTTCTTTTCTGATTCTCTCCCCCATCCTACTGGGTGGTGGGGGGAGTGAGTGAGCAGCTGCGTGGTGCTTAGTTGCTGGCTGAGTTAAACCACAAGAGTGTAGGGCTATTTTCCAGACAACCAGGACAATTCATGAAAAAAAAAAACCTTCCCCCAGCTAACTCCAAAGGTGTTTCCCCAATCTGCTTTTACACCATGATAAGAAGAGTGGTGGAAACAATCATAGAAAGCACAACCAGAAACACTCGTGGTCAGGACAGAATAGATACAGATTTACCAGAAGGTGTGAAGAGAAGGGGTGCTGTCCTTCTTTCCTTTGTCCCCTTCACCACAGCATTCCCTGTGTCTTTCTACTTCACATGGCAAAGGAGTCGTGGTACCTCCCTGCTTGTCCCTTTTACCAGTTCAGCCCTTCTTCCCTCACGAGCACTGTCAGATCCACCCCTGGGGAAAACCACCACCTCCCAGCCCCTCAGACAGACAGACAGACAGACGCTGCTGATGCTGGGCGACCCAACCCTTCCCTTGCCCTGCCGCATCCACAATCCCTTCCACAAGCAAGCACCAAGTTTCCTGCAGACTGGCCCTTCTAATTTCTTTTTAGACTTAGGTCATATTTCAGACATTTAATTCTCCACTCAGTTTTCTGCAGTAAAACAACCAACTCGATGGATTATACCACTTCCAGCTGAGTGGTCAGAGAGCAGCCAGTTGCAAGAACACAATACTTAGAACACTCTGTGGTTTATCTGATACACTACATGCCAGGTAAGAAAACAAAACAGCTTCATATTTCTAAAACTAAATCACCTCTTTAATCAGAGACCTTCTGACAGCTATCCAGCAGCTACCACCCCAGATGCTTAAACACAAGCACAGGCTCTTTTCAGCTTTTTCCTGAGACCAGCCTCTAAGAGCCATCCATGGACTTTTAGTCATGCCTACCATACCCAAACAACTATATTCCCATGAATTATAAATTTACAGCTGTTAGCAAGACAAGTTTTGAATACTACAGAGAAAACTTTTTTGACGTCAGATCCAGTCTATGAAACTATGCAGACAATTCAGAATAATCTCAGACTTAAGCCTTTTACACAACTAAATGGGAAATTCATTTCATTCACTTCGGTTTTCCCTCGGTGACTATACACAAACTCAAAGGCACATCCGGCTTTCAAGGCACTATTGGCCATCATTATTATCCATTCTGATGTCCATGAAATAAACACACACAAAGCCACTATCACTGCGATTTAAAGCAGCTGTAGTTTTCAGTTTACATAGGGAAATCATACTAGGACAAAATGTGGCTAAGCCTGTCTATGGCAGAGATTTGGCGGTACTAAAACCACCCTCATCACATCAATTGCTGCAACTGGAGCAAAATTTCAAACTCAAGACACCTCTCAAACTCATTCACTGCAAATAAACATTCAGGAACTATTTAAGTTTCGTCTTAGAGGGAGTGAATGAAGGTTTGTTTACATATTGGTTTTCTTCAATTTCTGGAATGCATTCAGAGTCTGTGATGACAAATCCACGTAACTTTTCTGAGATCACAAAATCATTTAGATGTATAAAAACATTACCAGAGACTTCCTTCATCGGTAAATAAAGGCAATATAAATCCCTAACCATATAAAACAAGCACCTGGACCTCACAGCTGCACCTCCAGGAAGAGAGAAGGGAGAAGGAGCCTGTCACTCTGGCCACGTTTTCTATGCACTTACTTATTTGGACTGCAGTGAATCTAGGTGAGCCAGCAACATCTCTTGCTGTGTATTATTCAACCTCTGCAGATAGGATCTTAACTCTGCCTTCACAAACAGGTAGTCAGGGATAGCAGAGCATGGGAACCAGCAACACTGCCAGTGCAGATAGTCATGAGAGTCTCATGAGAAGACAAGTCACCTGTGTATGACTGAAGACCCATGAATTTCCCAACTGCTTCCTGCCTCTGCAGGTACTTCTATAACCCTCTGCAGCTACTTCTATAACCCTCAACACTTCAGCTTGGATCTCTTTCTAATTAGACACCACTAAGGACATCACCCTAGACCCATGTGGAGATCCACTGTTAGCACCCACCCCTTTCTCTTTAAAGCTACCTTTTATGTACCTGAAGCGTAATAACCAGGTGCCTAGCACAATTCTCCCGACACTTCACCCCAATTCCTCCATCCCTCCTCAAATGCTTTCCAGAATGTAGAAGAGACTCCCAGGGTCAAACCAAAAGTTTAGCCCAAGGTCCTGTCTCCAGCAATGGTCAAGGACAGACATCTGAACAGCATAAAAACAGAGCAAGTACACAGTGACCCTTCCTTGGATACTCTTCCCAGCCTATGCAATCTGAGGCTTGGGGCTTGAAAAGGCAAAATTAGTGTCTTTATATTGGACCGGCCCTTGATGGACTTTTGTCTCAGAAATTTGTGTAATCACATTTTCCATCCACGCCACCTGGGACACTGAGTTCCACAGTTTATTTCCATCTCATGTGAAGGCCCACCTTCTTCTGTCCAGTTTGAACTTGTCTCTTGAAAGATCTCTGACCCTTCCCTCTGCTCTGTCCAGAATTTCTCCAGTTGGTTCACAGCCTCCATGAGGAGTGCCCCAAATCAGGGACAGCATTCCCCAGGATGCCTAATTAGACCTGTGAAGATTACTAGAATACTTTCTCATAGCTTACAGAAAATATTTCTGTGTATACATACTGAGTATAGCATTTGCCTTCTTGTTTGAACACCCCAGCATTACTTAAAAGCTTTCACTTTTTGGTACCTTTAAACCATTACCCACCCCACACACACACTCCCTCTTCTGCAGGACTGCTGCCTCACCTCACTCCCCATCCAGTAAAAGCACACTCTTTTATTCCTCAAGAGCCGAACTATGCAGTTGCCCTAGTGAATCACACTCCAGTTTTTCTCCTAATCATTTCCCTTATTGCCAAAATGAGCTCAAAATCTAATCCTTCCTCCCAGCATCCTTGCCACCCCTTCACTAATCTAATAAACTTTCTCCCTTTTTCATCCTTGTCAGTCATACTGTACAATACAGTTTCAGCGCAACCCATTTCCAGTTTGAGTGAACCACTTAGATCTACTTTGCAAACATTGTTTTCCATCCAGCCAAACGTATTTAATAAGAGTTCCATGCTGTCCTCACTTCCCCAGCTGGCTTGTCAGAGTGCCACGCCAGACTATCAAAAGCCTTACTAACGTCAAAATACAGCAATATCCCACTTCTTTTCCACCTACAACCCCTGCCAGCCCATGGTGGAGCACATTTTCTCTGCAGGTTTTCAATCTTCCAGAACCTCTCTCTTCACTCATGTTCTCAAAACTTACCTAGCAGTTTTAAAATTATTTCAGCCAAATCCCTAAATATTCTACAGGCAATATTATCAAACCTAAACATCTACTTTACCAAAGTACTCTTTAACCTGTTCTTCCCCTTTTGTTGCCTTAATTCTTAACCCTTTTCCATGGCAGTTAGTTGATCCTCTCAGCAAAACTGAACACTTACTGCCTCTCAGCATCACTGACCAATGCCCATCTCATCAGAGTGAGTAGCAAGCCACATCCTTTGCTAGCTTTCTTGCTACCAATATGATATTTAAAAATGTTGCCTTCTTATCCTTCACATTCTTTCCTACTCATGGTTTGGCCTTTCCAGTTTTGTCCTTTCTTACCCAAGCTACTCCTTTAAGCCCAACCTTTGTAATCTGATCTCATTTTTACTTTATACACAGGGGTTTGCTTTTTTCTGTTGTTTTTTGGCCAGCGATAAGATCATGTTTAGTTTATTTCTTACCTTTCTGCTATGTTAGGGTAATGTGTACTTACCCCTTTAATATGAATCCCTCAAGAGCTTTCTCCCTTTGCTTCCCTTCCTTCTTGTTTCTGATAGCATCTTACCTCCCAATTCCTGTTGTTTATTGGCATCACTATTTTCTTCCCCCAAAATTCACAGCCTTTACTTTGTTCTTCTCTCTCCTCCCTTTCCCAAAAGCTGTAAAGCCCCTCCAATTCACAGTAGCAACAGGGAACCCCACACTGGCACATGTGATATTCCCTCCTCTGCAAGACCTGCCCCACTGCCACCATTTCTGCTATGAGTGAATTATTCCACCCTTCTCAAGGTACTGTGAAACAGCCTATAGCACTCGATCTGCCACACTCTCCTTGGCTGGATATCAGTGAAGAACATGGTGAGCAGAACAACCTCGCGTACAAACACATAAGCCTTGAGTGACAGAAGGACTCCTTCCCTCAAATCTCAAACAGCATCCAATCAATAAGATAAAGCTCAAGTACTGGATGGGATTGCTACTTCCATTTTTCTGCAAACTACTTAATGGGCCTGTTAGCAGGATGTATTCAGCAACAGGCACAGAAACCTGTTTTTTTGTCTTATAGGTACTCCAGCAATACGAAAGCCCGTAAGAGAGTGTCCTCTTCTCTACTAGCTCCCTTATCTCTGGATCCAGCCCCAACACTTCCTTCCCCAAAACTTTTCCTTCATTCTGATTTTGCATAGGTTATCTGCACATGCTAACTATTTAACAACTTATTTTTCATGAGGTACAGTTACACATATGTTTGGAGGTGGAGGTTATGGACACAAAATCATGGGACCCCTGCTCTCTTGCTGTTTGGCTTTTTAGGCATTGATGCAGAGTTAGGCAGAAAGGAGCTCTCCCACTAAACTCCCAGCAAAACCTGCTACCCCACAGATTTTCAGCACAGATTTTGTGGTCACCAGTGAGTCAGTCATTTTATTCTGAAATAAGGTACAGAGGCAACTAAAGGTTAACAAAATGGACTGGTGTATTTGGGCCATTCATTCCCATTTAGCTGTTACTTCACAACTTACTATTCCTAGTGTTTTTCACTGTTTCACACAGAACAGTGGTCAGAACCATATCATTAAGTATGCAAAACATGCCTTCTGGTAAAAGCAGACTCTCCATTGTCTATATGGATGATCACTACATGTCTGAGCTTGACAGACTTTCTCACAAACGCTGTCATGTTTCGTAAATCCTAGCTGAGTATTCACCATGCTCTAGCCCAGTAACCTCTGTTAACAAGTACGTTTACTCCTCTCTTGAAGTACAGAAAAGCAGTTCAAATTAATTAACACGTAGAAGTAATTCACAGTGAACTAAACTACACATGCTATTGTAAACCACATTCTTCAGTTCACAAAGTAGTTCTCATTCACCATGCCTTAAATACATTATGTTGTACCTTTAAATACCAGAAGCTCTAACTAAATCTTATTCTGAAGAATTAAAAACGTTTACGCAGCGGGGTAAATGATGACACTTCAATACACATCAAAGCTTTTCTTAAAACGAATTTGTTTTTTCAACTTACATGCTACTTACTCTTTCCAAATCATTCCGGCACCAACAAGGAAAACAGACTTTTCAGAAGCTCTCACAATTAAGGTATAAGGTTTCTCATACACTAACACACACTGCAATGTCTGGGTAGCAAACCCTGTAAGACAACACTTCTTGCCAATTCAAACTACATCTTTATTGATCAATGACTGGATAAATATGCATGGCAAGAGTCACCCTTCACTGTAATCATTGAAAATCAAGACATTCATGCATAAAATTTAACTTGCCTGTCTGTTATTCCCATCTTTTATTGTTGTTGTTGTTGACCCAGAAAACCCAACGGCTCAAATTGCACATAAGCCATTGTTATCTTCTGCAGTCATTTTCAATCAGGCTGAGGATCTTTCTGATACTGCATCTCCACAGAAAATGTGTCAAGACTTGATACAGTGCACAGAAACAGCTTTAGTTAGTGCTTTGTGTTTTTCTGGAGTCTGCTCCAGACAATGGAAAACCTATTCTCTCCTGGTGACGCACTGACTTTTTTTTTGGTTGTGCTTGCTCACACAAAGTTTACCTGTAGCAGCAACATCCTGCTTGCAGACATTCAGTTGGTCTGTTTTCACTGCATTTAATCTAATTAACTTAATTTCTGTACCAAAACATTGGTCTTAAACAATCTCCCTTGCTGCAGTACATTTGGATTCTGGAATATTGAGCCAAGCTCAAAATATCAGCATTTCTTTAAATGTGTGTGCATCCAGACTTTCTCCCTCACTCCAAAGAATACAAACTAGCCACCTATTAACAAATATATTTCTTTTCCTTTTGTTATGTGAAAAGCACAATAAAGATGTGAATCAACCTCCGCTGCTAAAGCCTTTCTTTAATGGACAATTTCCCAAGAATCACTCAGATATCAAAATTTCACTTCCAGTAACACTAAAACAGTGAATGTTTTATCAACCATCAGAAGGCAAGCACTCTATTTCTTATATAAAGCAAGAGTTATATTACATAAAGAAAAAATAACTGTGATTCTAATTCAACAAAATCCTTTTACAGAGCTAACTCAGAAATTTAGACTGGCACATGTACCATACTGAGCTGCTGCTGGAGAACCAGAGCGCATCCTTAACTTTAAGCAACTGCAGATGCACTTTTCTAGACAGGTATGTAATAGCTCTTGCGCTTAGGTACTTGGCTGAACTCGGCCTGCAAGATTAAACACTTCTAATAAAAATGGTGTCCTCAGCCTATCCTCTGTCCCCAGCATCCAATTCCCAGCTCTGCGCCCACCTCAGTTGCATCAGCACAAATGTTGGCACACCAAACCAGGGAACATGTCTGCCTAAAAAAATATTCAACCAAATAAAAACTTTAATTTTCAGTCCGATCGGTTTCCCAAAGCAGTTAATCCCCTGCTTTTGCTGTCACCATGCAAGGAAAAATCTAGAGCATAATTGAGCCAGCATAGGCAACAGTGTCACTGAATTTACAGCCTAACCAAGGTAGGCGAGCAGTTCCAGTTTTCTGGATATTCAGCACAGTCAACAACTTCAGCTACGCTCTGCCTCCCTTAATACTTACTTTGCATAGACACATGGCAGTAAAAGTCATCAAACTCATGTGCACCACAGGAACAGTAACACCACTGTATTATCCACTCTGTGTAACCTAATGGGCCCAAGTGACAGATAAAGCAACATTTCTGGGGCACTAATATATGCAGCAATGATGTCATTTAAAGAAGATTTTGTGTGCCTGGAGATATGTTTGGGCTTTTTCCTTCAACTGCAACAGCTGGCCTAATAAAACCTCCCCCAGTCTTCCTTTAGTCACATTCTTAGACTAACACAGCTACAATATCGCTACATATTTTGTCTTAAGGTTGTTTTGCTCTTCAGTGAAGAATTTAAAGCTTTAGAATCTTATTTGTCAAACTGTTTTCTCTCTGACAAACTGCTTTCTCTCTGAGTAACTCTATTCACATCCGATCCACTCCTGCAGCACCTTCGGATACACGCTTTCAACACTACATCCTCTGTTACAGGGCAGTTCCCTTGCTCCTGGCCCGTAACAGTTTTGCTTACACATTCGTTCACAGAGAACAAATGACTAACAGATTATATAACTTGATTTTAAAGAATGGATGGCCACACACTAAATTTCAAGATTTTTGCAAGAGGAAATATACTGCATGCTTGGCACCTTTTTCTTTTTTTTTTTGTCATTTCATTTATCAAGTAAAAAAGCATGGAAAATGCAAATATATATTTAAAAAACAGGAAAAAGATTAAAGATTAATAATAAGTCCATGCAATTCAAGTAACATGCTACAGCATTTCTCTTTTTTCCTCACTATATCGAGTCTAATACAGTGTCACACCTGTTCCCCTGACTTCAGCAACTCCTAGTGTCAAGCATCATTCTGTGTGCTGTTCAGATAGAGACATCCACATATTTTCACATGCTTGGAATTACCAGTTGCTTGTCTCCTTTTTAACGTTGAAAAGGACAACAACAGACAGGTTGAAACTCATGCAAGGCTCACTGAACTTGATGGTAAGCAGAACAGAAGCAGGAAATAAAAGCCAGTATAGTTAGAGGAAGAAAAGGAGAAGACAGTTTTTCTTTTAAAAACAATAAATCAGTTGGTTTGGGTTTGTTTCGGTTTGGGTTTTGCATCAAAATACTGGCAGGAAAGGTTTGAAGAGGAATTGTGAACTTAAAAAGGCAAGCTCACTATGAATAGCATAATAAACACATCAAAGTTCTTTTCTCTACAGAGTAAGAATGTTCCTTTATCCACTGCTGAATCCTCTGCAATGTCTAGTCCAACAGGCTTGGTCTGTACTTTTGAATAAGCAAAATCTAAATATGGCATGCAGTGTGTTATGGAGACTTAAGATTAAGGACTGTAGGCATGACAGCCAATCTGTCTTGCATGCAGATTTTAGGTGCTAGCAAATCCATCCTCCAGAAGTAATTGCCTTAGGCATACATCACCACAACTATTAGCGTTAGATTTGGACACTAACAGATCAGGTGTATAAATTTGATTTAAATCAGGAATGAACATTTAGATTTATTTTTTTTTAATCAGCCATAGCATTACAGGAAATTTGCCTCAGGTTTATGCTTTTACACTGGCTGCTAGAGAACATATACCTGATAACAATATAAAATTAGAGTGGATGAACAATACCCAAACTGAAGTAAAACCTGCCAATGCATAGTTCTGGAAAACTTTTTCAGAATATTTGAAATAGCAAGAAGAGTTTTGATCAGATATGCTTTTCTGCATCATGGGGCCATGAGTTTTTTGATCTGGTCAAATGCACTCCATCACACTCAAAGCCTCAGTCTTCTCTACAGGTTGTGAAGAGAGGTGGGCTTTCATGCAGGCTTTGAAATGAAGGTGTGATGCTTCTAATTAAGGCATCTACATTAACTATAAGACATTAATAGAAAAATTAGTTGGCACCAACAAGAAGAAAGTGCATTATAGCAGAGTAGATTTTTCTGGGACCTCATGTTGCACCCAGACTCTCTACTTTTGACAAAAAAAAAAAAAGCTAGAGTTTGGGTGTCATTTATATTGTGTCATACTAAGACCAGTTCGAAAGCTGGATTATCCAGACAAAATATTTTCTTTCTCAAGAGGGCAAATCTCAGGCATAACATCGCTATGCTTCTGTTCCTAGCTGGCCTTTATGAAAAGGAGCAATGGCCAGGATATCTCAGCTCTCCAGCTACTCAGAACTGCCACCACGTCCTCGGCTGCCCAGGGGGCATACAATAAACCAGCCTGCTCTAAGATTTACTTATCTTCAACCCCCAAGCTGTCCCACACTTCAGTTCTTGATCCTCAAAAATTTCTGTGCCTGCAAATGCACACAGCTTCCAAGTAATGGTGTCTGACACGGTCATCTCCACTTTGCTATTGTCCTCAGGTTCTCCCTTTCTTAAGGCATGAGAAGCAGCCAGCTCCAGCTGCCGTATCACCTTGTTTGTTCCATCATTATCCCAGTTGCTTCCACCTTCCACCTTAACAAGAAGGCTACCAGTAAGCACCTCTTCCTCTACTTCTTCTTCAGTGGCTCCTCTACAGGGACCAGAGTACTTCCTGGCTCCTCAGAAGCCCCATATCCATCACGCGTCACTACTATCTGCTTATTTTCAGAGTTTACAAGGAATTAGCACACCCCTGCAACCACTCACTGCCCAGCTCGGTTGCCCACCTGCACACAGAGCCAGCAGAGTACAGCATTATTTTCCCGTAAGTGCCCCCTACTTGGCAAAATAAAGCTCCGATTTTAGTACCGTTTAGAAGCTGCGTTATTTGGGGAGCAACAAAATACTTGTAGCAGAAGGCAGATCTAAATCCTTCCAGGCCAACTCCATTCTCTTACCTTTCTCAAAGACCATCTCCCCACTCAAGATGGTCTCATTATCTCTGATCACTTCTCCCCTCACGGTGACCTGTGCGGGGCCGTCCGGCAGCAGAGCCACCCCAAAAGTCACGTTTGCTCCAGGCCTGATGTTCCAGGGAACTGCCACCAGGAACGTAGGTCTGGAAAATCCAAACGGGCAGAGGGAGAAAGGGCAGGGAGTGAAATACAATCCCCCCCAAAAGTTAACAGCCTCCACCTCGTAACGTTCGATACGCGTCGCGAAGCTCTCTCCGCTGCGCAGGCTGGAGGGGATGCTCACCCACCGGGCGCTCCCGAGCGCACCCAGGGTTTGCAGGACGGGGAGAAGGCAGCGCTCCTCTGCCCGCGTTCCGGACAGGGCGCCGGGGAGCCCCCGGGGAAGCCTCCGCGCCGGGCGGGGAGGCGAGGGGAGGGGAGGCGAGCCGCCCCGCTCACCCGGCCCACCCGGCCCCACGTACCCGGCCGCCGCGGAGCCGCAGAAGAAGAGGAGGAGGAGGAGGAGGAGGAGGAAGAGGAGGCGGACAGCGCTGCGGGTCCGCGCCATGGCGCTCCCTGCGCGCTGCCCCGCGGCCGCGCTGGG